>NC_084621.1:29473662-30073662 GCF_033978795.1 Nerophis ophidion | reverse complement strand
GAGGAGTTCAAGTACCTAGGAGTCTTGTTCACGAGTGGGGGAGGAGTGGATCGTGAGATCGACAGGCGGATCGGTGCGGCGTCTTCAGTAATGCGGACGTTGTATCGATCCGTTGTGGTGAAGAAGGAGCTGAGCTGGAAGGCAAAGCTCTCAATTTACCGGTCGATCTACGTTCCCATCCTCACCTATGGTCATGAGCTTTGGGTCATGACCGAAAGGATAAGATCACGGGTACAAGCGGCCGAAATGAGTTTCCTCCGCCGGGTGGCGGGGCTCTCCCTTAGAGATAGGGTGAGAAGCTCTGCCATCCGGGAGGAGCTCAACGTAAAGCCGCTGCTCCTCCATATCGAGAGGAGCCAGATGAGGTGGTTCGGGCATCTGGTCAGGATGCCACCCGAACGCCTCCCTAGGGATGTGTTTAGGGCACGTCCAGCTGGTAGGAGGCCACGGGGAAGACCCAGGACACGTTGGAAAGACTATGTCTCCCGGCTGGCCGGGGAACGCCTCGGGATCCCCCGGGAAGAGCTAGACGAAGTGGCTGGAGATAGGGAAGTCTGGGCTTCCCTGCTTAGGCTGCTGCCCCCGCGACCCGACCTCGGATAAGCGGAAGATGATGGATGGATGGATGGATATTAGCCATTTTGCATGTGTTGCTTAGAAGTTATGTTTGAATACATTTGTATTGCTTTTTTCGCATTATCTCAGGATTCTAAGACTATTATAGTGATATTGAGTAAAAAACTACTTTTTGCATTTTCAAGATTTAAAAAAGCATATGTTTCTAGTAAAACTCCCAAAGATGCATTATTTCAGGCATTATTAGCCATTTTTAATGTGTGGTGTAGGAGTTATGTTTAAATAACTGTCATATTGAGTGTTACAGTTTACAGTCATATTGATTAAAACCTCATTTTTGTATTTGCAAACCATAGAAAAACAACTGTATCTAGTAAAACTCACATGTATTCAATATCACAGGCATTTTTAGACATTTTGCACGTTTGGATTAGGAATTATGTTGGAATACATTTGTATTGCTTTTTTCGCATTATCTCAGGATTCTAAGTACATTACTGTCAAATTGAGTAACAAATCAAATGTTGTTTTTGCAAACCTTACCAAATGTTTTTTTTCTGGAAAACTCTCGAAGATGCATTTCTTCAGGCATTATTAGACTATTTGCATGTGTATTTTTGGAGTTATGTTTCAAAAAATGTCATTTTGAGTGTGACCAATATGAGGCCAGTAAAATCTAATATTTGTATTTGTCAACCTTTCCAAAATACCTGATTCTGCTAAAACTTACAAAAATTCAATATCAAAGGCTTTTTAAGACAAATTTCATATTTGGTTTTGGAGTTATGATTATAAACCTTTCATATTTAGTATGACAGTTACACTGTTATATTGAATAAAAAAACTAATTTGTGTCTTTGCAAACCTTACAAAAGATAATTTTTCTAGTAAAACTAACAAAAAAACATATCTCTGGGCATTATTAGCCATTTTGCATGTGTTGTTTAGAAGTTATGTTTGAATACATTTTTATTGCTTTTTTCGCATTATCTCAGGATTCTAAGACTATTATAGTCATATTGAGTAAAAAACTACTTTTTGCATTTGCAAGATTTAAAAAAGCATATGTTTCGAGTAAAACTCCCAAAGATGCATTATTTCAGGCATTATTAGCCATTTTTCATGTGTGGTGTAGGAGTTATGTTTAAATAACTGTCATATTGAGTGTTACAGTGTACAGTCACATTGAGTAAAACCTCATTTTTGTATTTGCAAACCATAGAAAAACAACTGTATCTAGTAAAACTCACATGTATTCAATATCACAGGCATTTTTAGACATTTTGCACGTTTGGATTAGGAATTATGTTGGAATACATTTTTATTGCTTTTTTTGCATTATCTCAGGATTCTAAGTACATTACTGTCAAATTGAGTAACAGATCAAATTTTGTTTTTGCAAACCTTACCAAATGTTTTTTTTTCAGGAAAACTCTTGAAGATGCATTTCTTCAGGCATTATTAGACATTTTGCATGTGTATTTTTGGAGTTATGTTTCAAAAACTGTCATTTTGAGTGTGACCAATATGAGGCCAGTAAAATCTAATATTTGTATTTGTGATTCTTTCCAAAATACCTGATTCAGGTATAACTTACATAAATTCAATATTAAAGGCTTTTTAAGACAAATTTCATATTTGGTTTTGGAGTTATGATTATAAACCTTTCATATTTAGTATGACAGTTACACTGTTATATTGAATAAAAAAACTAATTTGTGTCTTTGCAAACCTTACAAAAGATAATTTTTCTAGTACAACTAACAAAAAAACATATCTCTGGGCATTATTAGCCATTTTGCATGTGTTGTTTATAAGTTATGTTTGAATACATTTTTATTGCTTTTTTCGCATTATCTCAGGACTGTAAGACTATTATAGTCGTATTGAGTAAAAAACTACTTTTTGCATTTGCAAGATTTAAAAAAGCATATGTTTCGAGTAAAACTCCCAAAGATGCATTATTTCAGGCATTATTAGCCATTTTTCATGTGTTGTGTAGGAGTTATGTTTAAATAACTGTCATTTTGAGTGTGACCAATATGAGGCCAGTAAAATCTAATATTTGTATTTGTGATTCTTTCCAAAATACCTGATTCTGGTAGAACTTACATAAATTCAATATTAAAGGCTTTTTAAGACAAATTTCATATTTGGTTTTGGAGTTATGATTATAAACCTTTCATATTTAGTATGACAGTTACAGTGTTATATTGAATAAAAAAACTAACTTGTGTCTTTGCAAACCTTACAAAAGATCATTTTTCTAGTAAAACTAACAAAAAAAACTCATCTCTAGGCATTATTAGCCATTTTGCATGTGTTGTTTAGAAGTTATGTTTGAATACATTTGTATTGCTTTTTTCGCATTATCTCAGGATTCTAAGACTATTATAGTCATATTGAGTAAAAAACTACTTTTTGCATTTGCAAGATTTAAAAAAGCATATGTTTCGAGTAAAACTCCCAAAGATGCATTATTTCAGGCATTATTAGCCATTTTTCATGTGTGGTGTAGGAGTTATGTTTAAATAACTGTCATATTGAGTGTTACAGTGTACAGTCACATTGAGTAAAACCTCATTTTTGTATTTGCAAACCATAGAAAAACAACTGCATCTAGTAAAACTCACATGTATTCAATATCACAGGCATTTTTAGACATTTTGCACGTTTGGATTAGGAATTATGTTGGAATACATTTTTTTTTTGCATAATCTCAGGATTCTAAGTACATTACTGTCAAATTGAGTAACAAATCAAATTTTGTTTTTGCAAACCTTACCAAATGTTTTTTTTCAGGAAAACTCTTGAAGATGCATTTCTTCAGGCATTATTAGACTATTTGCATGTGTATTTTTGGAGTTATGTTTCAAAAACTGTCATTTTGAGTGCGACCAATATGAGGCCAGTAAAATCTAATATTTGTATGTGTGATTCTTTCCAAAATACCTGATTCTGGTATAACTTACATAAATTCAATATTAAAGGCTTTTTAAGACAAATTTCATATTTGGTTTTGGAGTTATGATTATAAACCTTTCATATTTAGTATGACAGTTACACTGTTATATTGAATAAAAAAACTAATTTGTGTCTTTGCAAACCTTACAAAAGATCATTTTTCTAGTACAACTAACAAAAAAACATATCTCTGGGCATTATTAGCCATTTTGCATGTGTTGTTTAGAAGTTATGTTTGAATACATTTTTATTGCTTTTTTCGCATTATCTCAGGACTGTAAGACTATTATAGTCGTATCGAGTAAAAAACTACTTTTGCATTTGCAAGATTTAAAAAAGCATATGTTTCGAGTAAAACTCCCAAAGATGCATTATTTCAGGCATTATTAGCCATTTTTAATGTGTGGTGTAGGAGTTATGTTTAAATAACTGTCATATTGAGTGTTACAGTGTACAGTTATATTGAGTAAAACCTCATTTTTGTATTTGCAAACCATAGAAAAACAACTGTATCTAGTAAAACTCACATGTATTCAATATCACAGGCATTTTTAGACATTTTGCACGTTTGGATTAGGAATTATGTTGGAATACATTTTTATTGCTTTTTTCGCATTATCTCAGGATTCTAAGTACATTACTGTCAAATTGAGTAACAAATCAAATTTTGTTTTTGCAAACCTTACCAAATGTTTTTTTTTTCTGGAAAACTCTCGAAGATGAATTTCTTCAGGTATTATTAGAATATTTGCATGTGTATTTTTGGAGTTATGTTTCAAAAAATGTCATTTTGAGTGTGACCAATATGAGGCCAGTAAAATCTAATATTTGTATTTGTGATTCTTTCCAAAATACCTGATTCTGCTAAAACTTACAAAAATTCAATATCAAAGGCTTTTTAAGACAAATTTCATATTTGGTTTTGGAGTTATGATTATAAACCTTTCATATTTAGTATGACAGTTACACTGTTATATTGAATAAAAAAACTAATTTGTGTCTTTGCAAACCTTACAAAAGATAATTTTTCTAGTAAAACTAACAAAAAAACATATCTCTGGGCATTATTAGCCATTTTGCATGTGTTGTTTAGAAGTTATGTTTGAATACATTTTTATTGCTTTTTTCGCATTATCTCAGGATTCTAAGACTATTATAGTCATATTGAGTAAAAAACTACTTTTTGCATTTGCAAGATTTAAAAAAGCATATGTTTCGAGTAAAACTCCCAAAGATGCATTATTTCAGGCATTATTAGCCATTTTTCATGTGTGGTGTAGGAGTTATGTTTAAATAACTGTCATATTGAGTGTTACAGTGTACAGTCACATTGAGTAAAACCTCATTTTTGTATTTGCAAACCATAGAAAAACAACTGCATCTAGTAAAACTCACATGTATTCAATATCACAGGCATTTTTAGACATTTTGCACGTTTGGATTAGGAATTATGTTGGAATACATTTTTTTTTGCATAATCTCAGGATTCTAAGTACATTACTGTCAAATTGAGTAACAAATCAAATTTTGTTTTTGCAAACCTTACCAAATGTTTTTTTTCAGGAAAACTCTTGAAGATGCATTTCTTCAGGCATTATTAGACATTTTGCATGTGTATTTTTGGAGTTATGTTTCAAAAACTGTCATTTTGAGTGCGACCAATATGAGGCCAGTAAAATCTAATATTTGTATGTGTGATTCTTTCCAAAATACCTGATTCTGGTAAAACTTACATAAATTCAATATTAAAGGCTTTTTAAGACAAATTTCATATTTGGTTTTGGAGTTATGATTATAAACCTTTCATATTTAGTATGACAGTTACACTGTTATATTGAATAAAAAAACTAATTTGTGTCTTTGCAAACCTTACAAAAGATCATTTTTCTAGTACAACTAACAAAAAAACATATCTCTGGGCATTATTAGCCATTTTGCATGTGTTGTTTAGAAGTTATGTTTGAATACATTTTTATTGCTTTTTTCGCATTATCTCAGGACTGTAAGACTATTATAGTCGTATTGAGTAAAAAACTACTTTTGCATTTGCAAGATTTAAAAAAGCATATGTTTCGAGTAAAACTCCCAAAGATGCATTATTTCAGGCATTATTAGCCATTTTTAATGTGTGGTGTAGGAGTTATGTTTAAATAACTGTCATATTGAGTGTTACAGTGTACAGTCATATTGAGTAAAACCTCATTTTTGTATTTGCAAACCATAGAAAAACAACTGTATCTAGTAAAACTCACATGTATTCAATATCACAGGCATTTTTAGACATTTTGCACGTTTGGATTAGGAATTATGTTGGAATACATTTTTATTGCTTTTTTCGCATTATCTCAGGATTCTAAGTACATTACTGTCAAATTGAGTAACAAATCAAATTTTGTTTTTGCAAACCTTACCAAATGTTTTTTTTTTCTGGAAAACTCTCGAAGATGAATTTCTTCAGGTATTATTAGACTATTTGCATGTGTATTTTTGGAGTTATGTTTCAAAAAATGTCATTTTGAGTGTGACCAATATGAGGCCAGTAAAATCTAATATTTGTATTTGTGATTCTTTCCAAAATACCTGATTCTGGTAGAACTTATATAAATTCAATATTAAAGGCTTTTTAAGACACATTTCATATTTGGTTTTGGAGTTATGATTATAAACCTTTCATATTTAGTATGACAGTTACACTGTTATATTGAATAAAAAAACTAATTTGTGTCTTTGCAAACCTTACAAAAGATCATTTTTCTAGTACAAATAACAAAAAAACATATCTCTGGGCATCATTAGCCATTTTGCATGTGTTGTTTAGAAGTTATGTTTGAATATATTTGTATTGCTATTTTCGCATTATCTCAGGTTTCTAAGACTATTATAGTCATATTGAGTAAAAAACAACTTTTTGAATTTGCAAGATTTAAAAAAGCATATGTTTCTAGTAAAACTCCCAAAGATGCATTATTTCAGGCATTATTAGCCATTTTTAATATGTGGTGTAGGAGTTATGTTTAAATAACTGTCATATTGAGTGTTACAGTATACAGTCATATTGAGTAAAACCTCATTTTTGTATTTGCAAACCATTGAAAAACAACTGTATCTAGTAAAACTCACATGTATTCAACATCACAGGCATTTTTAGACATTTTGCACATTTGGATTAGCAATTATGTTGGAATACATTTTTATTGCTTTTTTCGCATTATCTCAGGATTCTAAGTACATTACTGTCAAATTGAGAAACAAATCAAATTGTGTCTTTGCAAACCTTACCAAATTTTTTTTTTCTGGAAAACTCTCGAAGATGCATTTTTTCAGGCATTATTAGACATTTTGCATGTGTATTTTTGGAGTTATGTTTCAAAAAATGTCATTTTGAGTGTGACCAATATGAGGCCAGTAAAATCTAATATTTGTATTTGTGATTCTTTCCAAAATACCTGATTCTGGTAGAACTTACATAAATTCAATATTAAAGGCTTTTTAAGACAAATTTCATATTTGGTTTTGGAGTTATGATTATAAACCTTTCATATTTAGTATGACAGTTACAGTGTTATATTGAATAAAAAAACTAACTTGTGTCTTTGCAAACCTTACAAAAGATCATTTTTCTAGTACAACTAACAAAAAAACATATCTCTGGGCATTATTAGCCATTTTGCATGTGTTGTTTACAAGTTATGTTTGAATACATTTTTATTGTTTTTTTCGCATTATCTCAGGACTGTAAGACTATTATAGTCGTATTGAGTAAAAAACTACTTTTTGCATTTGCAAGATTTAAAAAAGCATATGTTTCGAGTAAAACTCCCAAAGATGCATTATTTCAGGCATTATTAGCCATTTTTCATGTGTTGTGTAGGAGTTATGTTTAAATAACTGTCATATTGAGTGTTACAGTGTACAGTCATATTGATTAAAACCTCATTTTTGTATTTGCAAACCATAGAAAAACAACTGTATCTAGTAAAACTCACATGTATTCAATATCACAGGCATTTTTAGACATTTTGCACGTTTGGATTAGGAATTATGTTGGAATACATTTGTATTGCTTTTTTCGCATTATCTCAGGATTCTAAGTACATTACTGTCAAATTGAGTAACAAATCAAATTTTGTTTTTGCAAACCTTACCAAATGTTTTTTTTTCTGGAAAACTCTCGAAGATGAATTTCTTCAGGCATTATTAGACTATTTGCATGTGTATTTTTGGAGTTATGTTTCAAAAAATGTCATTTTGAGTGTGACCAATATGAGGCCAGTAAAATCTAATATTTGTATTTGTCAACCTTTCCAAAATACCTGATTCTGCTAAAACTTACAAAAATTCAATATCAAAGGCTTTTTAAGACAAATTTCATATTTGGTTTTGGAGTTATGATTATAAACCTTTCATATTTAGTATGACAGTTACACTGTTATATTGAATAAAAAAACTAATTTGTGTCTTTGCAAACCTTACAAAAGATCATTTTTCTAGTACAACTAACAAAAAAACATATCTCTGGGCATTATTAGCCATTTTGCATGTGTTGTTTAGAAGTTATGTTTGAATACATTTTTATTGCTTTTTTCGCATTATCTCAGGATTCTAAGACTATTATAGTCATATTGAGTAAAAAACTACTTTTTGCATTTGCAAGATTTAAAAAAGCATATGTTTCGAGTAAAACTCCCAAAGATGCATTATTTCAGGCATTATTAGCCATTTTTCATGTGTGGTGTAGGAGTTATGTTTAAATAACTGTCATATTGAGTGTTACAGTGTACAGTCACATTGAGTAAAACCTCATTTTTGTATTTGCAAACCATAGAAAAACAACTGTATCTAGTAAAACTCACATGTATTCAATATCACAGGCATTTTTAGACATTTTGCACGTTTGGATTAGGAATTATGTTGGAATACATTTTTATTGCTTTTTTTGCATTATCTCAGGATTCTAAGTACATTACTGTCAAATTGAGTAACAAATCAAATTTTGTTTTTGCAAACCTTACCAAATGTTTTTTTTTTCAGGAAAACTCTTGAAGATGCATTTCTTCAGGCATTATTAGACATTTTGCATGTGTATTTTTGGAGTTATGTTTCAAAAACTGTCATTTTGAGTGTGACCAATATGAGGCCAGTAAAATCTAATATTTGTATTTGTGATTCTTTCCAAAATACCTGATTCTGGTAGAACTTACATAAATTCAATATTAAAGGCTTTTTAAGACAAATTTCATATTTGGTTTTGGAGTTATGATTATAAACCTTTCATATTTAGTATGACAGTTACACTGTTATATTGAATAAAAAAACTAATTTGTGTCTTCGCAAACCTTACAAAAGATAATTTTTCTAGTACAACTAACAAAAAAACATATCTCTGGGCATTATTAGCCATTTTGCATGTGTTGTTTATAAGTTATGTTTGAATACATTTTTATTGCTTTTTTCGCATTATCTCAGGACTGTAAGACTATTATAGTCGTATTGAGTAAAAAACTACTTTTTGCATTTGCAAGATTTAAAAAAGCATATGTTTCGAGTAAAACTCCCAAAGATGCATTATTTCAGGCATTATTAGCCATTTTTCATGTGTTGTGTAGGAGTTATGTTTAAATAACTGTCATATTGAGTGTTACAGTGTACAGTCATATTGAGTAAAACCTCATTTTTGTATTTGCAAACCATAGAAAAAACAACTGTATCTAGTAAAACTCACATGTATTCAATATCACAGGCATTTTTAGACATTTTGCACGTTTGGATTAGGAATTATGTTGGAATACATTTTTATTGCTCTTTTCGCATTATCTCAGGATTCTAAGTACATTACTGTCAAATTGAGTAACAAATCAAATTTTGTTTTTGCAAACCTTACCAAATGTTTTTTTTTCTGGAAAACTCTCGAAGATGCATTTCTTCAGGTATTATTAGACTATTTGCATGTGTATTTTTGGAGTTATGTTTCAAAAAATGTCATTTTGAGTGTGACCAATATGAGGCCAGTAAAATCTAATATTTGTATTTGTGATTCTTTCCAAAATACCTGATTCTGGTAGAACTTACATAAATTCAATATTAAAGGCTTTTTAAGACAAATTTCATATTTGGTTTTGGAGTTATGATTATAAACCTTTCATATTTAGTATGACAGTTACAGTGTTATATTGAATAAAAAAACTAACTTGTGTCTTTGCAAACCTTACAAAAGATCATTTTTCTAGTAAAACTAACAAAAAAACTTATCTCTAGGCATTATTAGCCATTTTACATGTGTTGTTTAGAAGTTATGTTTGAATACATTTGTATTGCTTTTTTCGCATTATCTCAGGATTCTAAGACTATTATAGTCATATTGAGTAAAAAACTACTTTTTGCATTTTCAAGATTTAAAAAAGCATATGTTTCTAGTAAAACTCCCAAAGATGCATTATTTCAGGCATTATTAGCCATTTTTCATGTGTGGTGTAGGAGTTATGTTTAAATAACTGTCATATTGAGTGTTACAGTGTACAGTCACATTGAGTAAAACCTCATTTTTGTATTTGCAAACCATAGAAAAACAACTGTATCTAGTAAAACTCACATGTATTCAATATCACAGGCATTTTTAGACATTTTGCACGTTTGGATTAGGAATTATGTTGGAATACATTTTTATTGCTTTTTTCGCATTATCTCAGGATTCTAAGTACATTACTGTCAAATTGAGTAACAAATCAAATTTTGTTTTTGCAAACCTTACCAAATGTTTTTTTTTTCAGGAAAACTCTTGAAGATGCATTTCTTCAGGCATTATTAGACATTTTGCATGTGTATTTTTGGAGTTATGTTTCAAAAACTGTCATTTTGAGTGTGACCAATATGAGGCCAGTAAAATCTAATATTTGTATTTGTGATTCTTTCCAAAATACCTGATTCTGGTATAACTTACATAAATTCAATATTAAAGGCTTTTTAAGACAAATTTCATATTTGGTTTTGGAGTTATGATTATAAACCTTTCATATTTAGTATGACAGTTACACTGTTATATTGAATAAAAAAACTAATTTGTGTATTTGCAAACCTTACAAAAGATCATTTTTCTAGTACAACTAACAAAAAAACATATCTCTGGGCATTATTAGCCATTTTGCATGTGTTGTTTAGAAGTTATGTTTGAATACATTTTTATTGCTTTTTTCGCATTATCTCAGGACTGTAAGACTATTATAGTCGTATTGAGTAAAAAACTACTTTTTGCATTTGCAAGATTTAAAAAAGCATATGTTTCGAGTAAAACTCCCAAAGATGCATTATTTCAGGCATTATTAGCCATTTTTCATGTGTTGTGTAGGAGTTATGTTTAAATAACTGTCATATTGAGTGTTACAGTGTACAGTCATATTGAGTAAAACCTCATTTTTGTATTTGCAAACCATAGAAAAAACAACTGTATCTAGTAAAACTCACATGTATTCAATATCACAGGCATTTTTAGACATTTTGCACGTTTGGATTAGGAATTATGTTGGAATACATTTTTATTGCTCTTTTCGCATTATCTCAGGATTCTAAGTACATTACTGTCAAATTGAGTAACAAATCAAATTTTGTTTTTGCAAACCTTACCAAATGTTTTTTTTTCTGGAAAACTCTCGAAGATGCATTTCTTCAGGTATTATTAGACTATTTGCATGTGTATTTTTGGAGTTATGTTTCAAAAAATGTCATTTTGAGTGTGACCAATATGAGGCCAGTAAAATCTAATATTTGTATTTGTGATTCTTTCCAAAATACCTGATTCTGGTAGAACTTACATAAATTCAATATTAAAGGCTTTTTAAGACAAATTTCATATTTGGTTTTGGAGTTATGATTATAAACCTTTCATATTTAGTATGACAGTTACAGTGTTTTATTGAATAAAAAAACTAACTTGTGTCTTTGCAAACCTTACAAAAGATCATTTTTCTAGTAAAACTAACAAAAAAACTTATCTCTAGGCATTATTAGCCATTTTACATGTGTTGTTTAGAAGTTATGTTTGAATACATTTGTATTGCTTTTTTCGCATTATCTCAGGATTCTAAGACTATTATAGTCATATTGAGTAAAAAACTACTTTTTGCATTTTCAAGATTTAAAAAAGCATATGTTTCTAGTAAAACTCCCAAAGATGCATTATTTCAGGCATTATTAGCCATTTTTAATGTGTGGTGTAGGAGTTATGTTTAAATAACTGTCATATTGAGTGTTACAGTATACAGTCATATTGAGTAAAACCTCATTTTTGTATTTGCAAACCATAGAAAAACAACTGTATCTAGTAAAGCTCACATGTATTCAATATCACAGGCATTTTTAGACATTTTGCACATTTGGATTAGGAATTATGTTGGAATACATTTGTATTGCTTTTTTCGCATTATCTCAGGATTCTAAGTACATTACTGTCAAATTGAGTAGCAAATCAAATTTTGTTTTTGCAAACCTTACCAAATGTTTTTTTTCTGGAAAACTCTCGAAGATGCATTTCTTCAGGCATTATTAGACTATTTGCATGTGTATTTTTGGAGTTATGTTTCAAAAAATGTCATTTTGTGTGTGACCAATATGAGGCCAGTAAAATCTAATATTTGTATTTGTCAACCTTTCCAAAATACCTGATTCTGCTAAAAGTTACAAAAATTCAATATTAAAGGCTTTTTAAGACAAATTTCATATTTGGTTTTGGAGTTATGATTATAAACCTTTCATATTTAGTATGACAGTTACACTGTTATATTGAATAAAAAAACTAATTTGTGTCTTTGCAAACCTTACAAAAGATAATTTTTCTAGTAAAACTAACAAAAAAACATATCTCTGGGCATTATTAGCCATTTTGCATGTGTTGTTTAGAAGTTATGTTTGAATACATTTTTATTGCTTTTTTCGCATTATCTCAGGACTGTAAGACTATTATAGTCGTATTGAGTAAAAAACTACTTTTTGCATTTGCAAGATTTAAAAAAGCATATGTTTCGAGTAAAACTCCCAAAGATGCATTATTTCAGGCATTATTAGCCATTTTTCATGTGTTGTGTAGGAGTTATGTTTAAATAACTGTCATATTGAGTGTTACAGTGTACAGTCATATTGAGTAAAACCTCATTTTTGTATTTGCAAACCATAGAAAAAACAACTGTATCTAGTAAAACTCACATGTATTCAATATCACAGGCATTTTTAGACATTTTGCACGTTTGGATTAGGAATTATGTTGGAATACATTTTTATTGCTCTTTTCGCATTATCTCAGGATTCTAAGTACATTACTGTCAAATTGAGTAACAAATCAAATTTTGTTTTTGCAAACCTTACCAAATGTTTTTTTTTCTGGAAAACTCTCGAAGATGCATTTCTTCAGGTATTATTAGACTATTTGCATGTGTATTTTTGGAGTTATGTTTCAAAAAATGTCATTTTGAGTGTGACCAATATGAGGCCAGTAAAATCTAATATTTGTATTTGTGATTCTTTCCAAAATACCTGATTCTGGTAGAACTTACATAAATTCAATATTAAAGGCTTTTTAAGACAAATTTCATATTTGGTTTTGGAGTTATGATTATAAACCTTTCATATTTAGTATGACAGTTACAGTGTTATATTGAATAAAAAAACTAACTTGTGTCTTTGCAAACCTTACAAAAGATCATTTTTCTAGTAAAACTAACAAAAAAACTTATCTCTAGGCATTATTAGCCATTTTACATGTGTTGTTTAGAAGTTATGTTTGAATACATTTGTATTGCTTTTTTCGCATTATCTCAGGATTCTAAGACTATTATAGTCATATTGAGTAAAAAACTACTTTTTGCATTTTCAAGATTTAAAAAAGCATATGTTTCTAGTAAAACTCCCAAAGATGCATTATTTCAGGCATTATTAGCCATTTTTCATGTGTGGTGTAGGAGTTATGTTTAAATAACTGTCATATTGAGTGTTACAGTGTACAGTCACATTGAGTAAAACCTCATTTTTGTATTTGCAAACCATAGAAAAACAACTGTATCTAGTAAAACTCACATGTATTCAATATCACAGGCATTTTTAGACATTTTGCACGTTTGGATTAGGAATTATGTTGGAATACATTTTTATTGCTTTTTTCGCATTATCTCAGGATTCTAAGTACATTACTGTCAAATTGAGTAACAAATCAAATTTTGTTTTTGCAAACCTTACCAAATGTTTTTTTTTCAGGAAAACTCTTGAAGATGCATTTCTTCAGGCATTATTAGACATTTTGCATGTGTATTTTTGGAGTTATGTTTCAAAAACTGTCATTTTGAGTGTGACCAATATGAGGCCAGTAAAATCTAATATTTGTATTTGTGATTCTTTCCAAAATACCTGATTCTGGTATAACTTACATAAATTCAATATTAAAGGCTTTTTAAGACAAATTTCATATTTGGTTTTGGAGTTATGATTATAAACCTTTCATATTTAGTATGACAGTTACACTGTTATATTGAATAAAAAAACTAATTTGTGTATTTGCAAACCTTACAAAAGATCATTTTTCTAGTACAACTAACAAAAAAACATATCTCTGGGCATTATTAGCCATTTTGCATGTGTTGTTTAGAAGTTATGTTTGAATACATTTTTATTGCTTTTTTCGCATTATCTCAGGACTGTAAGACTATTATAGTCGTATTGAGTAAAAAACTACTTTTTGCATTTGCAAGATTTAAAAAAGCATATGTTTCGAGTAAAACTCCCAAAGATGCATTATTTCAGGCATTATTAGCCATTTTTCATGTGTTGTGTAGGAGTTATGTTTAAATAACTGTCATATTGAGTGTTACAGTGTACAGTCATATTGAGTAAAACCTCATTTTTGTATTTGCAAACCATAGAAAAAACAACTGTATCTAGTAAAACTCACATGTATTCAATATCACAGGCATTTTTAGACATTTTGCACGTTTGGATTAGGAATTATGTTGGAATACATTTTTATTGCTCTTTTCGCATTATCTCAGGATTCTAAGTACATTACTGTCAAATTGAGTAACAAATCAAATTTTGTTTTTGCAAACCTTACCAAATGTTTTTTTTTCTGGAAAACTCTCGAAGATGCATTTCTTCAGGTATTATTAGACTATTTGCATGTGTATTTTTGGAGTTATGTTTCAAAAAATGTCATTTTGAGTGTGACCAATATGAGGCCAGTAAAATCTAATATTTGTATTTGTGATTCTTTCCAAAATACCTGATTCTGGTAGAACTTACATAAATTCAATATTAAAGGCTTTTTAAGACAAATTTCATATTTGGTTTTGGAGTTATGATTATAAACCTTTCATATTTAGTATGACAGTTACAGTGTTTTATTGAATAAAAAAACTAACTTGTGTCTTTGCAAACCTTACAAAAGATCATTTTTCTAGTAAAACTAACAAAAAAACTTATCTCTAGGCATTATTAGCCATTTTACATGTGTTGTTTAGAAGTTATGTTTGAATACATTTGTATTGCTTTTTTCGCATTATCTCAGGATTCTAAGACTATTATAGTCATATTGAGTAAAAAACTACTTTTTGCATTTTCAAGATTTAAAAAAGCATATGTTTCTAGTAAAACTCCCAAAGATGCATTATTTCAGGCATTATTAGCCATTTTTAATGTGTGGTGTAGGAGTTATGTTTAAATAACTGTCATATTGAGTGTTACAGTATACAGTCATATTGAGTAAAACCTCATTTTTGTATTTGCAAACCATAGAAAAACAACTGTATCTAGTAAAGCTCACATGTATTCAATATCACAGGCATTTTTAGACATTTTGCACATTTGGATTAGGAATTATGTTGGAATACATTTGTATTGCTTTTTTCGCATTATCTCAGGATTCTAAGTACATTACTGTCAAATTGAGTAGCAAATCAAATTTTGTTTTTGCAAACCTTACCAAATGTTTTTTTTCTGGAAAACTCTCGAAGATGCATTTCTTCAGGCATTATTAGACTATTTGCATGTGTATTTTTGGAGTTATGTTTCAAAAAATGTCATTTTGTGTGTGACCAATATGAGGCCAGTAAAATCTAATATTTGTATTTGTCAACCTTTCCAAAATACCTGATTCTGCTAAAAGTTACAAAAATTCAATATTAAAGGCTTTTTAAGACAAATTTCATATTTGGTTTTGGAGTTATGATTATAAACCTTTCATATTTAGTATGACAGTTACACTGTTATATTGAATAAAAAAACTAATTTGTGTCTTTGCAAACCTTACAAAAGATAATTTTTCTAGTAAAACTAACAAAAAAACATATCTCTGGGCATTATTAGCCATTTTGCATGTGTTGTTTAGAAGTTATGTTTGAATACATTTGTATTGCTTTTTTCGCATTATCTCAGGATTCTAAGACTATTATAGTCATATTGAGTAAAAAACTACTTTTTGCATTTGCAAGATTTAAAAAAGCATATGTTTCGAGTAAAACTCCCAAAGATGCATTATTTCAGGCATTATTAGCCATTTTTCATGTGTGGTGTAGGAGTTATGTTTAAATAACTGTCATATTGAGTGTTATAGTGTACAGTCACATTGAGTAAAACCTCATTTTTGTATTTGCAAACCATAGAAAAACAACTGCATCTAGTAAAACTCACATGTATTCAATATCACAGGCATTTTTAGACATTTTGCACGTTTGGATTAGGAATTATGTTGGAATACATTTTTATTGCTTTTTTTGCATTATCTCAGGATTCTATGTACATTACTGTCAAATTGAGTAACAAATCAAATTTTGTTTTTGCAAACCTTACCAAATGTTTTTTTTTCAGGAAAACTCTTGAAGATGCATTTCTTCAGGCATTATTAGACATTTTGCATGTGTATTTTTGGAGATATGTTTCAAAAACTGTCATTTTGAGTGCGACCAATATGAGGCCAGTAAAATCTAATATTTGTATGTGTGATTCTTTCCAAAATACCTGATTCTGGTATAACTTACATACATTCAATATTAAAGGCTTTTTAAGACAAATTTCATATTTGGTTTTGGAGTTATGATTATAAACCTTTCATATTTAGTATGACAGTTACACTGTTATATTGAATAAAAAAACTAATTTTTGTCTTTGCAAACCTTACAAAAGATAATTTTTCTAGTACAACTAACAAAAAAACATATCTCTGGGCATTATTAGCCATTTTGCATGTGTTGTTTAGAAGTTATGTTTGAATACCTTTTTATTGCTTTTTTCGCATTATCTCAGGACTGTAAGACTATTATAGTTGTATTGAGTAAAAAACTACTTTTTGCATTTGCAAGATTTAAAAAAGCATATGTTTCGAGTAAAACTCCCAAAGATGCATTATTTCAGGCATTATTAGCCATTTTTAATGTGTGGTGTAGGAGTTATGTTTAAATAACTGTCATATTGAGTGTTACAGTGTACAGTCATATTGAGTAAAACCTCATTTTTGTATTTGCAAACCATAGAAAAACAACTGTATCTAGTAAAACTCACATGTATTCAATATCACAGGCATTTTTAGACATTTTGCACGTTTGGATTAGGAATTATGTTGGAATACATTTTTATTGCTTTTTTCGCATTATCTCAGGTTTCTAAGTACATTACTGTCAAATTGAGTAACAAATCAAATTTTGTTTTTGCAAACCTTACCAAATGTTTTTTTTTCAGGAAAACTCTTGAAGATGCATTTCTTCAGGCATTATTAGACATTTTGCATGTGTATTTTTGGAGTTATGTTTCAAAAACTGTCATTTTGAGTGTGACCAATATGAGGCCAGTAAAATCTAATATTTGTATTTGTGATTCTTTCCAAAATACCTGATTCTGGTATAACTTACATAAATTCAATATTAAAGGCTTTTTAAGACAAATTTCATATTTGGTTTTGGAGTTATGATTATAAACCTTTCATATTTAGTATGACAGTTACACTGTTATATTGAATGAAAAAACAATTTGTGTCTTTGCAAACCTTACAAAAGATCATTTTTCTAGTACAACTAACAAAAAAACATATCTCTGGGCATTATTAGCCATTTTGCATGTGTTGTTTAGAAGTTATGTTTGAATACATTTTTATTGCTTTTTTTGCATTATCTCAGGACTGTAAGACTATTATAGTCGTATTGAGTAAAAAACAACTTTTTGCATTTGCAAGATTTAAAAAAGCATATGTTTCGAGTAAAACTCCCAAAGATGCATTATTTCAGGCATTATTAGCCATTTTTCATGTGTTGTGTAGGAGTTATGTTTAAATAACTGTCATATTGAGTGTTACAGTGTACAGTCATATTGAGTAAAACCTCATTTTTGTATTTGCAAACCATAGAAAAACAACTGTATCTAGTAAAACTCACATGTATTCAATATCACAGGCATTTTTAGACATTTTGCACGTTTGGATTAGGAATTATGTTGGAATACATTTTTATTGCTTTTTTCGCATTATCTCAGGATTCTAAGTACATTACTGTCAAATTGAGTAACACATCAAATTTTGTTTTTGCAAACCTTACCAAATGTTTTTTTTTCTGGAAAACTCTCGAAGATGCATTTCTTCAGGTATTATAGGACTATTTGCATGTGTATTTTTGGAGTTATGTTTCAAAAAATGTCATTTTGAGTGTGACCAATATGAGGCCAGTAAAATCTAATATTTGTATTTGTGATTCTTTCCAAAATACCTGATTCTGGTAGAACTTACATAAATTCAATATTAAAGGCTTTTTAAGACAAATTTCATATTTGGTTTTGGAGTTATGATTATAAACCTTTCATATTTAGTATGACAGTTACACTGTTATATTGAATAAAAAAACTAATTTGTGTCTTTGCAAACCTTACAAAAGATCATTTTTCTAGTAAAACTAACAAAAAAACATATCTCTGGGCATTATTAGCCATTTTGCATGTGTTGTTTAGAGGTTATGTTTGAATAAATTTTTATTGCTTTTTTCGCATTATCTCAGGATTCTAAGACTATTATAGTCATATTGAGTAAAAAACTACTTGTTGCATTTGCAAGATTTAAAAAAGCATATGTTTCGAGTAAAACTCCCAAAGATGCATTATTTCAGGCATTATTAGCCATTGTTCATGTGTGGTGTAGGAGTTATGTTTAAATAACTGTCATATTGAGTGTTACAGTGTACAGTCACATTGAGTAAAACCTCATTTTTGTATTTGCAAACCATAGAAAAACAACTGCATCTAGTAGAACTCACATGTATTCAATATCACAGGCATTTTTAGACATTTTGCACGTTTGGATTAGGAATTATGTTGGAATACATTTTTATTGCTTTTTTCGCATTATCTCAGGATTCTAAGTACATTACTGTCAAATTGAGTAACAAATCAAATTTTGTTTTTGCAAACCTTACCAAATGTTTTTTTTTTCAGGAAAACTCTTGAAGATGCATTTCTTCAGGCATTATTAGACATTTTGCATGTGTATTTTTGGAGTTATGTTTCAAAAACTGTCATTTTGAGTGTGACCAATATGAGGCCAGTAAAATCTAATATTTGTATTTGTGATTCTTTCCAAAATACCTGATTCTGGTATAACTTACATAAATTCAATATTAAAGGCTTTTTAAGACAAATTTCATATTTGGTTTTGGAGTTATGATTATAAACCTTTCATATTTAGTATGACAGTTACACTGTTATATTGAATAAAAAAACTAATTTGTGTCTTTGCAAACCTTACAAAAGATCATTTTTCTAGTACAACTAACAAAAAAACATATCTCTGGGCATTATTAGCCATTTTGCATGTGTTGTTTAGAAGTTATGTTTGAATACAATTTTATTGCTTTTTTCGCATTATCTCAGGACTGTAAGACTATTATAGTCGTATTGAGTAAAAAACTACTTTTTGCATTTGCAAGATTTAAAAAAGCATATGTTTCGAGTAAAACTCCCAAAGATGCATTATTTCAGGCATTATTAGCCATTTTTCATGTGTTGTGTAGGAGTTATGTTTAAATAACTGTCATATTGAGTGTTACAGTGTACAGTCATATTGAGTAAAACCTCATTTTTGTATTTGCAAACCATAGAAAAAACAACTGTATCTAGTAAAACTCACATGTATTCAATATCACAGGCATTTTTAGACTTTTTGCACGTTTGGATTAGGAATTATGTTGGAATACATTTTTATTGCTCTTTTTGCATTATCTCAGGATTCTAAGTACATTACTGTCAAATTGAGTAACAAATCAAATTTTGTTTTTGCAAACCTTACCAAATGTTTTTTTTTCTGGAAAACTCTCGAAGATGCATTTCTTCAGGTATTATTAGACTATTTGCATGTGTATTTTTGGAGTTATGTTTCAAAAAATGTCATTTTGAGTGTGACCAATATGAGGCCAGTAAAATCTAATATTTGTATTTGTGATTCTTTCCAAAATACCTGATTCTGGTAGAACTTACATAAATTCAATATTAAAGGCTTTTTAAGACAAATTTCATATTTGGTTTTGGAGTTATGATTATAAACCTTTCATATTTAGTATGACAGTTACAGTGTTATATTGAATAAAAAAACTAACTTGTGTCTTTGCAAACCTTACAAAAGATCATTTTTCTAGTAAAACTAACAAAAAAACTTATATCTAGGCATTATTAGCCATTTTACATGTGTTGTTTAGAAGTTATGTTTGAATACATTTGTATTGCTTTTTTCGCATTATCTCAGGATTCTAAGACTATTATAGTCATATTGAGTAAAAAACTACTTTTTGCATTTTCAAGATTTAAAAAAGCATATGTTTCTAGTAAAACACCCAAAGATGCATTATTTCAGGCATTATTAGCCATTTTTAATGTGTGGTGTAGGAGTTATGTTTAAATAACTGTCATATTGAGTGTTACAGTATACAGTCATATTGATTAAAACCTCATTTTTGTATTTGCAAACCATAGAAAAACAACTGTATCTAGTAAAGCTCACATGTATTCAATATCACAGGCATTTTTAGACATTTTGCACGTTTGGATTAGGAATTATGTTGGAATACATTTGTATTGCTTTTTTCGCATTATCTCAGGATTCTAAGTACATTACTGTCAAATTGAGTTTGAGTTTGAGTTTGAGTTTGAGTTTATTTCGAACATGCAAGCATACAACATGATACATCACAATTTCCAGTTTCTCTTTCCAACATGTTCGAAAAGGAGGAGGAAGAAGCAGAGCTTATTTAATCCTACCCCTTTTCTTTACATAACAGTTGCTAAAACTTTTGTTCACTTCCTGTTCTCAATGTATTCACAATGTATACTCCATAAGTAATAAGTAATCACAATACAAATAAATAAATAAATAAATAATTGCTTACATTTTAATCCATACGATGAGATAAATCAGATTACTTTGAAAATGAATGTGTGAGTAAAATCAGAATGTTTATCATGGTTCTTCATTTTTGTACTTTGTTAACACTTCCAGTTTGAAGAGTTTCTTGAAATGGATCATATTAGTACATTGTTTGATTGCTTTGCTTAATCCATTCCATAATTTAATTCCACATACTGATATACTGAAGGTTTTAAGTGTTGTACGTGCATACAAATGTTTTAAATTACATTTTTCTCTAAGATTATATTTCTCTTCTTTTGTTGAGAAGAATTGTTGTATATTCTTGGGAAGCAGGTTATAGTTTGCTTTGTGTATAATCTTAGCTGTTTGCAAATCCACTATGTCGTGGAATTTCAGTATCTTTGATTCAATAAATAAAGGGTTTGTATGTTCTCTATATCCAACATTATGTATTATTCTAACTGATCTTTTTTGTAACACTGTTAGTGAATGAAGTGTACTTTTGTAATTATTTCCCCATATTTCTACACAGTAACTCAGATATGGTAACACTAGTGAGCAGTAGAGAATATAAAGTGATTTTTGGTCTAGAAAATATTTGGCTTTATTCATTATTGATGTATTTCTTGCAACTTTATGTTGTATATTTTTTACATGAGATTTCCAGTTCAATTTATCATCAATCATTGAGTAGCAAATCAAATTTTGTTTTTGCAAACCTTACCAAATGTTTTTTTTCTGGAAAACTCTCGAAGATGCATTTCTTCAGGCATTATTAGACTATTTGCATGTGTATTTTTGGAGTTATGTTTCAAAAAATGTCATTTTGTGTGTGACCAATATGAGGCCAGTAAAATCTAATATTTGTATTTGTCAACCTTTCCAAAATACCTGATTCTGCTAAAACTTACAAAAATTCAATATTAAAGGCTTTTTAAGACAAATTTCATATTTGGTTTTGGAGTTATGATTATAAACCTTTCATATTTAGTATGACAGTTACACTGTTATATTGAATAAAACAACCAATTTGTGTCTTTGCAAACCTTACAAAAGATCATTTTTCTAGTAAAACTAACAAAAAAACATATCTCTGGGCATTATTAGCCATTTTGCATGTGTTGTTTAGAAGTTATGTTTGAATACATTTGTATTGCTTTTTTCGCATTATCTCAGGATTCTAAGACTATTATAGTCATATTGAGTAAAAAACTACTTTTTGCATTTGCAAGATTTAAAAAAGCATATGTTTCGAGTAAAACTCCCAAAGATGCATTATTTCAGGCATTATTAGCCATTTTTCATGTGTGGTGTAGGAGTTATGTTTAAATAACTGTCATATTGAGTGTTACAGTGTACAGTCACATTGAGTAAAACCTCATTTTTGTATTTGCAAACCATAGAAAAACAACTGCATCTAGTAAAACTCACATGTATTCAATATCACAGGCATTTTTAGACATTTTGCACGTTTGGATTAGGAATTATGTTGGAATACATTTTTATTGCTTTTTTTGCATTATCTCAGGATTCTAAGTACATTACTGTCAAATTGAGTAACAAATCAAATTTTGTTTTTGCAAACCTTACCAAATGTTTTTTTTCAGGAAAACTCTTGAAGATGCATTTCTTCAGGCATTATTAGACATTTTGCATGTGTATTTTTGGAGATATGTTTCAAAAACTGTCATTTTGAGTGCGACCAATATGAGGCCAGTAAAATCTAATATTTGTATGTGAGATTCTTTCCAAAATACCTGATTCTGGTATAACTTACATAAATTCAATATTAAAGGCTTTTTAAGACAAATTTCATATTTGGTTTTGGAGTTATGATTATAAACCTTTCATATTTAGTATGACAGTTACACTGTTATATTGAATAAAAAAACGAATTTGTGTCTTTGCAAACCTTACAAAAGATAATTTTTCTAGTACAACTAACAAAAAAACATATCTCTGGGCATTATTAGCCATTTTGCATGTGTTGTTTAGAAGTTATGTTTGAATACATTTTTATTGCTTTTTTCGCATTATCTCAGGACTGTAAGACTATTATAGTCGTATTGAGTAAAAAACTACTTTTTGCATTTGCAAGATTTAAAAAAGCATATGTTTCGAGTAAAACTCCCAAAGATGCATTATTTCAGGCATTATTAGCCATTTTTAATGTGTGGTGTAGGAGTTATGTTTAAATAACTGTCATATTGAGTGTTACAGTGTACAGTCATATTGAGTAAAACCTCATTTTTGTATTTGCAAACCATAGAAAAACAACCGTATCTAGTAAAACTCACATGTATTCAATATCACAGGCATTTTTAGACATTTTGCACGTTTGGATTAGGAATTATGTTGGAATACATTTGTATTGCTTTTTTCGCATTATCTCAGGATTCTAAGTACATTACTGTCAAATTGAGTAACAAATCAAATTTTGTTTTTGCAAACCTTACCAAATGTTTTTTTTTTCTGGAAAACTCTCGAAGATGCATTTCTTCAGGTATTATTAGACTATTTGCATGTGTATTTTTGGAGTTATGTTTCAAAAAATGTCATTTTGAGTGTGACCAATATGAGGCCAGTAAAATCTAATATTTGTATTTGTGATTCTTTCCAAAATACCTGATTCTGGTAGAACTTACATAAATTCAATATTAAAGGCTTTTTAAGACAAATTTCATATTTGGTTTTGGAGTTATGATTATAAACCTTTCATATTTAGTATGACAGTTACAGTGTTATATTGAATAAAAAAACTAACTTGTGTCTTTGCAAACCTTACAAAAGATCATTTTTCTAGTAAAACTAACAAAAAAACTTATCTCTAGGCATTATTAGCCATTTTACATGTGTTGTTTAGAAGTTATGTTTGAATACATTTGTATTGCTTTTTTCGCATTATCTCAGGATTCTAAGACTATTATAGTCATATTGAGTAAAAAACTACTTTTTGCATTTTCAAGATTTAAAAAAGCATATGTTTCTAGTAAAACTCCCAAAGATGCATTATTTCAGGCATTATTAGCCATTTTTAATGTGTGGTGTAGGAGTTATGTTTAAATAACTGTCATATTGAGTGTTACAGTATACAGTCATATTGAGTAAAACCTCATTTTTGTATTTGCAAACCATAGAAAAACAACTGTATCTAGTAAAGCTCACATGTATTCAATATCACAGGCATTTTTAGACATTTTGCACGTTTGGATTAGGAATTATGTTGGAATACATTTGTATTGCTTTTTTCGCATTATCTCAGGATTCTAAGTACATTACTGTCAAATTGAGTAGCAAATCAAATTTTGTTTTTGCAAACCTTACCAAATGTTTTTTTTCTGGAAAACTCTCGAAGATGCATTTCTTCAGGCATTATTAGACTATTTGCATGTGTATTTTTGGAGTTATGTTTCAAAAAATGTAATTTTGTGTGTGACCAATATGAGGCCAGTAAAATCTAATATTTGTATTTGTCAACCTTTCCAAAATACCTGATTCTGCTAAAAGTTACAAAAATTCAATATTAAAGGCTTTTTAAGACAAATTTCATATTTGGTTTTGGAGTTATGATTATAAACCTTTCATATTTAGTATGACAGTTACACTGTTATATTGAATAAAAAAACTAATTTTTGTCTTTGCAAACCTTACAAAAGATAATTTTTCTAGTACAACTAACAAAAAAACATATCTCTGGGCATTATTAGCCATTTTGCATGTGTTGTTTAGAAGTTATGTTTGAATACATTTTTATTGCTTTTTTCGCATTATCTCAGGACTGTAAGACTATTATAGTCGTATTGAGTAAAAAACTACTTTTTGCATTTGCAAGATTTAAAAAAGCATATGTTTCGAGTAAAACTCCCAAAGATGCATTATTTCAGGCATTATTAGCCATTTTTCATGTGTGCTGTAGGAGTTATGTTTAAATAACTGTCATATTGAGTGTTACAGTGTACAGTCATATTGAGTAAAACCTCATTTTTGTATTTGCAAACCATAGAAAAACAACTGCATCTAGTAAAACTCACATGTATTCAATATCACAGGCATTTTTAGACATTTTGCACGTTTGGATTAGGAATTATGTTGGAATACATTTTTATTGCTTTTTTCGCATTATCTCAGGTTTCTAAGTACATTACTGTCAAATTGAGTAACAAATCAAATTTTGTTTTTGCAAACCTTACCAAATGTTTTTTTTTCAGGAAAACTCTTGAAGATGCATAACTTCAGGCATTATTAGACATTTTGCATGTGTATTTTTGGAGTTATGTTTCAAAAACTGTCATTTTGAGTGTGACCAATATGAGGCCAGTAAAATCTAATATTTGTATTTGTGATTCTTTCCAAAATACCTGATTCTGGTAGAACTTATATAAATTCAATATTAAAGGCTTTTTAAGACAAATTTCATATTTGGTTTTGGAGTTATGATTATAAACCTTTCATATTTAGTATGACAGTTACAGTGTTATATTGAATAAAAAAACTAACTTGTGTCTTTGCAAACCTTACAAAAGATCATTTTTCTAGTAAAACTAACAAAAAAACCTATCTCTAGGCATTATTAGCCATTTTGCATGTGTTGTTTAGAAGTTATGTTTGAATACATTTGTATTGCTTTTTTCGCATTATCTCAGGATTCTAAAACTATTATAGTCATATTGAGTAAAAAACTACTTTTTGCATTTTCAAGATTTAAAAAAGCATATGTTTCTAGTAAAACTGCCAAAGATGCATTATTTCAGGCATTATTAGCCATTGTTCATGTGTGGTGTAGGAGTTATGTTTAAATAACTGTCATATTGAGTGTTACAGTATACAGTCATAGTGATTAAAACCTCATTTTTGTATTTGCAAACCATAGAAAAACAACTGTATCTAGTAAAACTCACATGTATTCAATATCACAGGCATTTTTAGACATTTTGCACGTTTGGATTAGGAATTATGTTGGAATACATTTGTATTGCTTTTTTCGCATTATCTCAGGATTCTAAGTACATTACTGTCAAATTGAGTAACAAATCAAATTTTGTTTTTGCAAACCTACCAAATGTTTTTTTTCTGGAAAACTCTCGAAGATGCATTTCTTCAGGCATTATTAGACTATTTGCATGTGTATTTTTGGAGTTATGTTTCAAAAAATGTCATTTTGAGTGTGACCAATATGAGGACAGTAAAATCTAATATTTGTATTTGTCAACCTTTCCAAAATACCTGATTCTGCTAAAACTTACAAAAATTCAATATCAAAGGCTTTTTAAGACAAATTTCATATTTGGTTTTGGAGTTATGATTATAAACCTTTCATATTTAGTATGACAGTTACACTGTTATATTGAATAAAAAAACTAATTTGTGTCTTTGCAAACCTTACAAAAGATCATTTTTCTAGTACAACTAACAAAAAAACATATCTCTGGGCATTATTAGCCATTTTGCATGTGTTGTTTAGAAGTTAAGTTTTAATAAATTTTTATTGCTTTTTTCGCATTATCTCAGGATTCTAAGACTATTATAGTCATATTGAGTAAAAAACTACTTTTTGCATTTGCAAGATTTAAAAAAGCATATGTTTCGAGTAAAACTCCCAAAGATGCATTATTTCAGGCATTATTAGCCATTTTTCATGTGTGGTGTAGGAGTTATGTTTAAATAACTGTCATATTGAGTGTTACAGTGTACAGTCACATTGAGTAAAACCTCATTTTTGTATTTGCAAACCATAGAAAAACAACTGTATCTAGTAAAACTCACATGTATTCAATATCACAGGCATTTTTAGACATTTTGCACGTTTGGATTAGGAATTATGTTGGTATACATTTTTATTGCTTTTTTCGCATTATCTCAGGATTCTAAGTACATTACTGTCAAATTGAGTAACAAATCAAATTTTGTTTTTGCAAACCTTACCAAATGTTTTTTTTTTCTGGAAAACTCTTGAAGATGCATTTCTTCAGGCATTATTAGACATTTTGCATGTGTATTTTTGGAGTTATGTTTCAAAAACTGTCATTTTGAGTGTGAACAATATGAGGCCAGTAAAATCTAATATTTGTATTTGTGATTCTTTCCAAAATACCTGATTCTGGTATAGCTTACATAAATTCAATATTAAAGGCTTTTTAAGACAAATTTCATATTTGGTTTTGGAGTTATGATTATAAACCTTTCATATTTAGTATGACAGTTACACTGTTATATTGAATAAAAAAAACTAATTTGTGTCTTTGCAAACCTTACAAAAGATCATTTTTCTAGTAAAACTAACAAAAAAACATATCTCTGGGCATTATTAGCCATTTTGCATTAGTTGTTTTGAAGTTATGTTTGAATACATTTTTATTGCTTTTTTCGCATTATCTCAGGACTGTAAGACTATTATAGTCGTATTGAGTAAAAAACTACTTTTTGCATTTGCAAGATTTAAAAAAGCATATGTTTCGAGTAAAACTCCCAAAGATGCATTATTTCAGGCATTATTAGCCATTTTTCATGTGTTGTGTAGGAGTTATGTTTAAATAACTGTCATATTGAGTGTTACAGTGTACAGTCATATTGAGTAAAACCTCATTTTTGTATTTGCAAACCATAGAAAAAACAACTGTATCTAGTAAAACTCACATGTATTCAATATCACAGGCATTTTTAGACATTTTGCACGTTTGGATTAGGAATTATGTTGGAATACATTTTTATTGCTCTTTTCGCATTATCTCAGGATTCTAAGTACATTACTGTCAAATTGAGTAACAAATCAAATGTTGTTTTTGCAAACCTTACCAAATGTTTTTTTTTCTGGAAAACTCTCGAAGATGCATTTCTTCAGGTATTATTAGACTATTTGCATGTGTATTTTTGGAGTTATGTTTCAAAAAATGTCATTTTGAGTGTGACCAATATGAGGCCAGTAAAATCTAATATTTGTATTTGTGATTCTTTCCAAAATACCTGATTCTGGTAGAACTTACATAAATTCAATATTAAAGGCTTTTTAAGACAAATTTCATATTTGGTTTTGGAGTTATGATTATAAACCTTTCATATTTAGTATGACAGTTACAGTGTTATATTGAATAAAAAAACTAACTTGTGTCTTTGCAAACCTTACAAAAGATCATTTTTCTAGTAAAACTAACAAAAAAACTTATCTCTAGGCATTATTAGCCATTTTACATGTGTTGTTTAGAAGTTATGTTTGAATACATTTGTATTACTTTTTTCGCATTATCTCAGGATTCTAAGACTATTATAGTCATATTGAGTAAAAAACTACTTTTTGCATTTACAAGATTTAAAAAAGCATATGTTTCGAGTAAAACTCCCAAAGATGCATTATTTCAGGCATTATTAGCCATTTTTCATGTGTGCTGTAGGAGTTATGTTTAAATAACTGTCATATTGAGTGTTACAGTATACAGTCATAGTGATTAAAACCTCATTTTTGTATTTGCAAACCATAGAAAAACAACTGTATCTAGTAAAGCTCACATGTATTCAATATCACAGGCATTTTTAGACATTTTGCACGTTTGGATTAGGAATTATGTTGGAATACATTTGTATTGCTTTTTTCGCATTATCTCAGGATTCTAAGTACATTACTGTCAAATTGAGTAACAAATCAAATTTTGTTTTTGCAAACCTACCAAATGTTTTTTTTCTGGAAAACTCTCGAAGATGCATTTCTTCAGGCATTATTAGACTATTTGCATGTGTATTTTTGGAGTTATGTTTCAAAAAATGTCATTTTGAGTGTGACCAATATGAGGCCAGTAAAATCTAATATTTGTATTTGTCAACCTTTCCAAAATACCTGATTCTGCTAAAACTTACAAAAATTCAATATCAAAGGCTTTTTAAGACAAATTTCATATTTGGTTTTGGAGTTATGATTATAAACCTTTCATATTTAGTATGACCGTTACACTGTTATATTGAATAAAAAAACTAATTTGTGTCTTTGCAAACCTTACAAAAGATCATTTTTCTAGTACAACTAACAAAAAAACATATCTCTGGGCATTATTAGCCATTTTGCATGTGTTGTTTAGAAGTTACGTTTGAATACATTTTTATTGCTTTTTTCGCATTATCTCAGGATTCTAAGACTATTATAGTCATATTGAGTAAAAAACTACTTTTTGCATTTGCAAGATTTAAAAAAGCATATGTTTCGAGTAAAACTCCCAAAGATGCATTATTTCAGGCATTATTAGCCATTTTTCATGTGTGGTGTAGGAGTTATGTTTAAATAACTGTCATATTGAGTGTTACAGTGTACAGTCACATTGAGTAAAACCTCATTTTTGTATTTGCAAACCATAGAAAAACAACTGTATCTAGTAAAACTCACATGTATTCAATATCACAGGCATTTTTAGACATTTTGCACGTTTGGATTAGGAATTATGTTGGAATACATTTTTATTGCTTTTTTCGCATTATCTCAGGATTCTAAGTACATTACTGTCAAATTGAGTAACAAATCAAATTTTGTTTTTGCAAACCTTACCAAATGTTTTTTTTTTCTTGAAAACTCTTGAAGATGCATTTCTTCAGGCATTATTAGACATTTTGCATGTGTATTTTTGGAGTTATGTTTCAAAAACTGTCATTTTGAGTGTGACCAATATGAGGCCAGTAAAATCTAATATTTGTATTTGTGATTCTTTCCAAAATACCTGATTCCGGTATAGCTTACATAAATTCAATTTTAAAGGCTTTTTAAGACAAATTTCATATTTGGTTTTGGAGTTATGATTATAAACCTTTCATATTTAGTATGACAGTTACACTGTTATATTGAATAAAAAAAACTAATTTGTGTCTTTGCAAACCTTACAAAAGATAATTTTTCTAGTAAAACTAACAAAAAAACATATCTCTGGGCATTATTAGCCATTTTGCATTAGTTGTTTTGAAGTTATGTTTGAATACATTTTTATTGCTTTTTTCGCATTATCTCAGGACTGTAAGACTATTATAGTCGTATTGAGTAAAAAACTACTTTTTGCATTTGCAAGATTTAAAAAAGCATATGTTTCGAGTAAAACTCCCAAAGATGCATTATTTCAGGCATTATTAGCCATTTTTCATGTGTTGTGTAGGAGTTATGTTTAAATAACTGTCATATTGAGTGTTACAGTGTACAGTCATATTGAGTAAAACCTCATTTTTGTATTTGCAAACCATAGAAAAAACAACTGTATCTAGTAAAACTCACATGTATTCAATATCACAGACATTTTTAGACATTTTGCACGTTTGGATTAGGAATTATGTTGGAATACATTTTTATTGCTTTTTTCGCATTATCTCAGGATTCTAAGTACATTACTGTCAAATTGAGTAACACATCAAATTTTGTTTTTGCAAACCTTACCAAATGTTTTTTTTTCAGAAAAACTCTTGAAGATGCATTTCTTCAGGCATTATTAGACATTTTGCATGTGTATTTTTGGAGTTATGTTTCAAAAACTGTCATTTTGAGCGTGACCAATATGAGGCCAGTAAAATCTAATATTTGTATTTGTCAACCTTTCCAAAATACCTGATTCTGCTAAAACTTACAAAAATTCAATATCAAAGGCTTTTTAAGACAAATTTCATATTTGGTTTTGGAGTTATGATTATAAACCTTTCATATTTAGTATGACAGTTACACTGTTATATTGAATAAAAAAACTAATTTGTGTCTTTGCAAACCTTACAAAAGATCATTTTTCTAGTACAACTAACCAAAAAACATATCTCAGAGCATTATTAGTCATTTTGCATGTGTTGTTTAGAAGTTAAGTTTTAATACATTTTTATTGCTTTTTTCGCATTATCTCAGGATTCTAAGACTATTATAGTCATATTGAGTAAAAAACTACTTTTTGCATTTGCAAGATTTGAAAAAGCATATGTTTCGAGTAAAACTCCCAAAGATGCATTATTTCAGGCATTATTAGCCATTTTTCATGTGTGGTGTAGGAGTTATGTTTAAATAACTGTCATATTGAGTGTTACAGTGTACAGTCACATTGAGTAAAACCTCATTTTTGTATTTGCAAACCATAGAAAAACAACTGTATCTAGTAAAACTCACATGTATTCAATATCACAGGCATTTTTAGACATTTTGCTAGTTTGGATTAGGAATTATGTTGGAATACATTTTTATTGCTTTTTTCGCATTATCTCAGGATTCTAAGTACATTACTGTCAAATTGAGTAACAAATCAAATTTTGTTTTTGCAAACCTTACCAAATGTTTTTTTTTTCAGGAAAACTCTTGAAGATGCATTTCTTCAGGCATTATTAGACATTTTGCATGTGTATTTTTGGAGTTATGTTTCAAAAACTGTCATTTTGAGTGTGACCAATATGAGGCCAGTAAAATCTAATATTTGTATTTGTCAACCTTTCCAAAATACCTGATTCTGCTAAAACTTACAAAAATTCAATATCAAAGGCTTTTTAAGACAAATTTCATAATTGGTTTTGGAGTTATGATTATAAACCTTTCATATTTAGTATGACAGTTACACTGTTATATTGAATAAAAAAACTCATTTGTGTCTTTGCAAACCTTACAAAAGATCATTTTTCTAGTACAACTAACAAAAAAACATATCTCTGGGCATTATTAGCCATTTTGCATGTGTTGTTTAGAAGTTAAGTTTTAATACATTTTTATTGCTTTTTTCGCATTATCTCAGGATTCTAAGACTATTATAGTCATATTGAATAAAAAACTACTTTTTGCATTTGCAAGATTTAAAAAAGCATATGTTTCGAGTAAAACTCCCAAAGATGCATTATTTCAGGCATTATTAGCCATTTTTCATGTGTGGTGTAGGAGTTATGTTTAAATAACTGTCATATTGAGTGTTACAGTGTACAGTCACATTGAGTAAAACCTCATTTTTGTATTTGCAAACCATAAAAAAACAACTGTATCTAGTAAAACTCACATGTATTCAATATCACAGGCATTTTTAGACATTTTGCTAGTTTGGATTAGGAATTATGTTGGAATACATTTTTATTGCTTTTTTCGCATTATCTCAGGATTCTAAGTACATTACTGTCAAATTGAGTAACAAATCAAATTTTGTTTTTGCAAACCTTACCAAATGTTTTTTTTTTCAGGAAAACTCTTGAAGATGCATTTCTTCAGGCATTATTAGACATTTTGCATGTGTATTTTTGGAGTTATGTTTCAAAAACTGTCATTTTGAGTGTGACCAATATGAGGCCAGTAAAATCTAATATTTGTATTTGTCAACCTTTCCAAAATACCTGATTCTGCTAAAACTTACAAAAATTCAATATCAAAGGCTTTTTAAGACAAATTTCATAATTGGTTTTGGAGTTATGATTATAAACCTTTCATATTTAGTATGACAGTTACACTGTTATATTGAATAAAAAAACTAATTTGTGTCTTTGCAAACCTTACAAAAGATCATTTTTCTAGTAAAACTAACAAAAAAACATATCTCTGGGCATTATTAGCCATTTTGCATGTGTTGTTTAGAAGTTATGTTTGAATACATTTGTATTGCTTTTTTCGCATTATCTCAGGATTCTAAGACTATTATAGTCATATTGAGTAAAAAACTACTTTTTGCATTTGCAAGATTTAAAAAAGCATATGTTTCGAGTAAAACTCCCAAAGATGCATTATTTCAGGCATTATTAGCCATTGTTCATGTGTGGTGTAGGAGTTATGTTTAAATAACTGTCATATTGAGTGTTACAGTGTACAGTCACATTGAGTAAAACCTAATTTTTGTATTTGCAAACCATAGAAAAACAACTGTATCTAGTAAAACTCATATGTATTCAATATCACAGGCATTTTTAGACATTTTGCACGTTTGGATTAGGAATTATGTTGGAATACATTTTTATTGCTTTTTTCGCATTATCTCAGGATTCTAAGTACATTACTGTCAAATTGAGTAACAAATCAAATTTTGTTTTTGCAAACCTTACCAAATGTTTTTTTTTTCTGGAAAACTCTTGAAGATGCATTTCTTCAGGCATTATTAGACATTTTGCATGTGTATTTTTGGAGTTATGTTTCAAAAACTGTCATTTTGAGTGTGACCAATATGAGGACAGTAAAATCTAATATTTGTATTTGTGATTCTTTCCAAAATACCTGATTCTGGTATAGCTTACATAAATTCAATATTAAAGGCTTTTTAAGACAAATTTCATATTTGGTTTTGGAGTTATGATTATAAACCTTTCATATTTAGTATGACAGTTACACTGTTATATTGAATAAAAAAAACTAATTTGTGTCTTTGCAAACCTTACAAAAGATCATTTTTCTAGTAAAACTAACAAAAAAACATATCTCTGGGCATTATTAGCCATTTTGCATTAGTTGTTTTGAAGTTATGTTTGAATACATTTTTATTGCTTTTTTTGCATTATCTCAGGACTGTAAGACTATTATAGTCGTATTGAGTAAAAAACTACTTTTTGCATTTGCAAGATTTAAAAAAGCGTATGTTTCGAGTAAAACTCCCAAAGATGCATTATTTCAGGCATTATTAGCCGTTTTTCATGTGTTGTGTAGGAGTTATGTTTAAATAACTGTCATATTGAGTGTTACAGTGTACAGTCATATTGAGTAAAACCTCATTTTTGTATTTGCAAACCATAGAAAAAACAACTGTATCTAGTAAAACTCACATGTATTCAATATCACAGACATTTTTAGACATTTTGCACGTTTGGATTAGGAATTATGTTGGAATACATTTTTATTGCTTTTTTCGCATTATCTCAGGATTCTAAGTACATTACTGTCAAATTGAGTAACACATCAAATTTTGTTTTTGCAAACCTTACCAAATGTTTTTTTTTCTGGAAAACTCTCGAAGATGCATTTCTTCAGGTATTATTAGACTATTTGCATGTGTATTTTTGGAGTTATGTTTCAAAAACTGTCATTTTGAGTGTGACCAATATGAGGCCAGTAAAATCTAATATTTGTATTTGTGATTCTTTCCAAAATACCTGATTCTGGTATAACTTACATAAATTCAATATTAAAGGCTTTTTAAGACAAATTTCATATTTGGTTTTGGAGTTATGATTATAAACCTTTCATATTTAGTATGACAGTTACACTGTTATATTGAATAAAAAAACTAATTTGTGTCTTTGCAAACCTTACAAAAGATCATTTTTCTAGTACAACTAACAAAAAAACATATCTCTGGGCATTATTAGCCATTTTGCATGTGTTGTTTAGAAGTTATGTTTGAATACATTTTTATTGCTTTTTTCGCATTATCTCAGGACTGTAAGACTATTATAGTCGTATTGAGTAAAAAACTACTTTTTGCATTTGCAAGATTTAAAAAAGCATATGTTTCGAGTAAAACTCCCAAAGATGCATTATTTCAGGCATTATTAGCCATTTTTCATGTGTTGTGTAGGAGTTATGTTTAAATAACTGTCATATTGAGTGTTACAGTGTACAGTCATATTGAGTAAAACCTCATTTTTGTATTTGCAAACCATAGAAAAACAACTGTATCTAGTAAAACTCACATGTATTCAATATCACAGGCATTTTTAGACATTTTGCACGTTTGGATTAGGAATTATGTTGGAATACATTTTTATTGCTTTTTTCGCATTATCTCAGGATTCTAAGTACATTACTGTCAAATTGAGTAACAAATCAAATTTTGTTTTTGCAAACCTTACCAAATGTTTTTTTTTCTGGAAAACTCTCGAAGATGCATTTCTTCAGGCATTATTAGACTATTTGCATGTGTATTTTTGGAGTTATGTTTCAAAAAAATGTCATTTTGAGTGTGACCAATATGAGGCCAGTAAAATCTAATATTTGTATTTGTCAACCTTTCCAAAATACCTGATTCTGCTAAAACTTACAAAAATTCAATATTAAAGGCTTTTTAAGACAAATTTCATATTTGGTTTTGGAGTTATGATTATAAACCTTTCATATTTAGTATGACAGTTACACTGTTATATTGAATAAAAAAACTAACTTGTGTCTTTGCAAACCTTACAAAAGATCATTTTTCTAGTAAAACTAACAAAAAAACTTATCTCTGGGCATTATTAGCCATTTTGCATGTGTTGTTTAGAAGTTATGTTTGAATACATTTGTATTGCTTTTTTCGCATTATCTCAGGATTCTAAGACTATTATAGTCATATTGAGTAAAAAACTACTTTTTGCATTTGCAAGATTTAAAAAAGCATATGTTTCGAGTAAAACTCCCAAAGATGCATTATTTCAGGCATTATTAGCCATTTTTCATGTGTGGTGTAGGAGTTATGTTTAAATAACTGTCATATTGAGTGTTACAGTGTACAGTCACATTGAGTAAAACCTCATTTTTGTATTTGCAAACCATAGAAAAACAACCGTATCTAGTAAAACTCACATGTATTCAATATCACAGGCATTTTTAGACATTTTGCACGTTTGGATTAGGAATTATGTTGGAATACATTTTTATTGCTTTTTTCGCATTATCTCAGGATTCTAAATACATTACTGTCAAATTGAGTAACAAATCACATTTTGTTTTTGCAAACCTTACCAAATGTTTTTTTTTTCTGGAAAACTCTCGAAGATGCATTTCTTCAGGTATTATTAGACTATTTGCATGTGTATTTTTGGAGTTATGTTTCAAAAAATGTCATTTTGAGTGTGACCAATATGAGGCCAGTAAAATCTAATATTTGTATTTGTGATTCTTTCCAAAATACCTGATTCTGGTATAACTTACATACATTCAATATTAAAGGCTTTTTAAGACAAATTTCATATTTGGTTTTGGAGTTATGATTATAAACCTTTCATATTTAGTATGACAGTTACACTGTTATATTGAATAAAAAAACTAATTTGTGTCTTTGCAAACCTTACAAAAGATCATTTTTCTAGTACAACTAACAAAAAAACATATCTCTGGGCATTATTAGCCATTTTGCATGTGTTGTTTAGAAGTTATGTTTGAATACATTTTTATTGCTTTTTTCGCATTATCTCAGGTCTGTAAGACTATTATAGTCGTATTGAGTAAAAAACTACTTTTTGCATTTTCAAGATTTAAAAAAGCATATGTTTCTAGTAAAACTCCCAAAGATGCATTATTTCAGGCATTATTAGCCATTTTTAATGTGTGGTGTAGGAGTTATGTTTAAATAACTGTCATATTGAGTGTTACAGTGTACAGTCATATTGATTAAAACCTCATTTTTGTATTTGCAAACCATAGAAAAACAACCGTATCTAGTAAAACTCACATGTATTCAATATCACAGGCATTTTTAGACATTTTGCACGTTTGGATTAGGAATTATGTTGGAATACATTTGTATTGCTTTTTTCGCATTATCTCAGGATTCTAAGTACATTACTGTCAAATTGAGTAACAAATCAAATTTTGTTTTTGCAAACCTTACCAAATGTTTTTTTTCTGGAAAACTCTCGAAGATGCATTTCTTCAGGCATTATTAGACTATTTGCATGTGTATTTTTGGAGTTATGTTTCAAAAAATGTCATTTTGAGTGTGACCAATATGAGGCCAGTAAAATCTAATATTTGTATTTGTCAACCTTTCCAAAATACCTGATTCTGCTAAAACTTACAAAAATTCAATATCAAAGGCTTTTTAAGACAAATTTCATAATTGGTTTTGGAGTTATGATTATAAACCTTTCATATTTAGTATGACTGTTACACTGTTATATTGAATAAAAAACCTAATTTGTGTCTTTGCAAACCTTACAAAAGATCATTTTTCTAGTAAAACTAACAAAAAAACATATCTCTGGGCATTATTAGCCATTTTGCATGTGTTGTTTAGAAGTTATGTTTGAATACATTTTTATTGCTTTTTTCGCATTATCTCAGGATTCTAAGACTATTATAGTCATATTGAGTAAAAAACTACTTTTTGCATTTGCAAGATTTAAAAAAGCATATGTTTCGAGTAAAACTCCCAAAGATGCATTATTTCAGGCATTATTAGCCATTTTTCATGTGTGGTGTAGGAGTTATGTTTAAATAACTGTCATATTGAGTGTTACAGTGTACAGTTACATTGAGTAAAACCTAATTTTGGATTTGCAAACCATAGAAAAACAACTGTATCTAGTAAAACTCACGTGTATTCAATATCACAGGCATTTTTAGACATTTTGCACGTTTGGATTAGGAATTATGTTGGAATACATTTTTATTGCTTTTTTCGCATTATCTCAGGATTCTAAGTACATTACTGTCAAATTGAGTAACACATCAAATTTTGTTTTTGCAAACCTTACCAAATGTTTTTTTTTTCAGGAAAACTCTTGAAGATGCATTTCTTCAGGCATTATTAGACATTTTGCATGTGTATTTTTGGAGTTATGTTTCAAAAAATGTCATTTTGAGTGTGACCAATATGAGGCCAGTAAAATCTAATATTTGTATTTGTGATTCTTTCCAAAATACCTGATTCTGGTAGAACTTACATAAATTTAATATTAAAGGCTTTTTAAGACAAATTTCATATTTGGTTTTGGAGTTATGATTATAAACCTTTCATATTTAGTATGACAGTTACACTGTTATATTGAATAAAAAAAATAATGTGTGTCTTTGCAAACCTTACAAAAGATCATTTTTCTAGTAAAACTAACAAAAAAACATATCTCTTGGCATTATTAGCCATTTTGCATGTGTTGTTTAGAAGTTATGTTTGAATAAATTTTTATTGCTTTTTTCGCTTTATCTCAGGATTCTAAGACTATTATAGTCATATTGAGTAAAAAACTACTTTTTGCATTTGCAAGATTTAAAAAAGCATATGTTTCGAGTAAAACTCCCAAAGATGCATTATTTCAGGCATTATTAGCCATTGTTCATGTGTGGTGTAGGAGTTATGTTTAAATAACTGTCATATTGAGTGTTACAGTGTACAGTCACATTGAGTAAAACCTCATTTTTGTATTTGCAAACCATAGAAAAACAACTGTATCTAGTAAAACTCACATGTATTCAATATCACAGGCATTTTTAGACATTTTGCACGTTTGGATTAGGAATTATGTTGGAATACATTTTTATTGCTTTTTTCGCATTATCTCAGGATTCTAAGTACATTACTGTCAAATTGAGTAACAAATCAAATTTTGTTTTTGCAAACCTTACCAAATGTTTTTTTTTTCAGGAAAACTCTTGAAGATGCATTTTTTCAGGCATTATTAGACATTTTGCATGTGTATTTTTGGAGTTATGTTTCAAAAACTGTCATTTTGAGTGTGACCAATATGAAGCCAGTAAAATCTAATATTTGTATTTGTGATTCTTTCCAAAATACCTGATTCTGGTATAACTTACATAAATTCAATATTAAAGGCTTTTTAAGACAAATTTCATATTTGGTTTTGGAGTTATGATTATAAACCTTTCATATTTAGTATGACAGTTACATTGTTATATTGAATAAAAAAACTAATTTGTGTGTTTGCAAACCTTACAAAATATCATTTTTCTAGTAAAACTAACAAAAAAACATATCTCTGGGCATTATTAGCCATTTTGCATGTGTTGTTTAGAAGTTATGTTTGAATACATTTTTATTGCTTTTTTCGCATTATCTCAGGACTGTAAGACTATTATAGTCGTATTGAGTAAAAAACTACTTTTTGCATTTGCAAGATTTAAAAAAGCATATGTTTAGAGTAAAACTCCCAAAGATGCATTATTTCAGGCATTATTAGCCATTGTTCATGTGTGGTGTAGGAGTTATGTTTAAATAACTGTCATATTGAGTGTTACAGTGTACAGTTATATTGAGTAAAACCTCATTTTTGTATTTGCAAACCATAGAAAAACAACTGTATCTAGTAAAACTCACATGTATTCAATATCACAGGCATTTTTAGACATTTTGCACGTTTGGATTAGGAATTATGTTGGAATACATTTTTATTGCTTTTTTCGCATTATCTCAGGATTCTAAGTACATTACTGTCAAATTGAGTAACAAATCAAATTTAGTTTTTGCAAACCTTACCAAATGTTTTTTTTTCTGGAAAACTCTTGAAGATGCATTTCTTCAGGCATTATTAGACATTTTGCATGTGTATTTTTGGAGTTATGTTTCAAAAACTGTCATTTTGAGTGTGACCAATATGAGGCCAGTAAAATCTAATATTTGTATTTGTGATTCTTTCCAAAATACCTGATTCTGGTATAGCTTACATAAATTCAATATTAAAGGCTTTTTAAGACAAATTTCATATTTGGTTTTGGAGTTATGATTATAAACCTTTCATATTTAGTATGACAGTTACACTGTTATATTGAATAAAAAAAACTAATTTGTGTCTTTGCAAACCTTACAAAAGATCATTTTTCTAGTAAAATTAACAAAAAAACATATCTCTGGGCATTATTAGCCATTTTGCATTAGTTGTTTTGAAGTTATGTTTGAATACATTTTTATTGCTTTTTTTGCATTATCTCAGGACTGTAAGACTATTATAGTCGTATTGAGTAAAAAACTACTTTTTGCATTTGCAAGATTTAAAAAAGCGTATGTTTCGAGTAAAACTCCCAAAGATGCATTATTTCAGGCATTATTAGCCGTTTTTCATGTGTTGTGTAGGAGTTATGTTTAAATAACTGTCATATTGAGTGTTACAGTGTACAGTCATATTGAGTAAAACCTCATTTTTGTATTTGCAAACCATAGAAAAAACAACTGTATCTAGTAAAACTCACATGTATTCAATATCACAGACATTTTTAGACATTTTGCACGTTTGGATTAGGAATTATGTTGGAATACATTTTTATTGCTTTTTTCGCATTATCTCAGGATTCTAAGTACATTACTGTCAAATTGAGTAACACATCAAATTTTGTTTTTGCAAACCTTACCAAATGTTTTTTTTTCTGGAAAACTCTCGAAGATGCATTTCTTCAGGTATTATTAGACTATTTGCATGTGTATTTTTGGAGTTATGTTTCAAAAAATGTCATTTTGAGTGTGACCAATATGAGGCCAGTAAAATCTAATATTTGTATTTGTGATTCTTTCCAAAATACCTGATTCTGGTAGAACTTACATAAATTCAATATTAAAGGCTTTTTAAGACAAATTTCATATTTGGTTTTGGAGTTATGATTATAAACCTTTCATATTTAGTATGACAGTTACACTGTTATATTGAATAAAAAAACTAATTTGTGTCTTTGCAAACCTTACAAAAGATCATTTTTCTAGTAAAACTAACAAAAAAACATATCTCTTGGCATTATTAGCCATTTTGCATGTGTTGTTTAGAAGTTATGTTTGAATAAATTTTTATTGCTTTTTTCGCATTATCTCAGGATTCTAAGACTATTATAGTCATATTGAGTAAAAAACTACTTTTTGCATTTGCAAGATTTAAAAAAGCATATGTTTCGAGTAAAACTCCCAAAGATGCATTATTTCAGGCATTATTAGCCATTGTTCATGTGTGGTGTAGGAGTTATGTTTAAATAACTGTCATATTGAGTGTTACAGTGTACAGTCACATTGAGTAAAACCTCATTTTTGTATTTGCAAACCATAGAAAAACAACTGTATCTAGTAAAACTCACATGTATTCAATATCACAGGCATTTTTAGACATTTTGCACGTTTGGATTAGGAATTATGTTGGAATACATTTTTATTGCTTTTTTCGCATTATCTCAGGATTCTAAGTACATTACTGTCAAATTGAGTAACAAATCAAATTTTGTTTTTGCAAACCTTACCAAATGTTTTTTTTTCAGGAAAACTCTTGAAGATGCATTTCTTCAGGCATTATTAGACATTTTGCATGTGTATTTTTGGAGTTATGTTTCAAACACTGTCATTTTGAGTGTGACCAATATGAGGCCAGTAAAATTTAATATTTGTATTTGTGATTCTTTCCAAAATACCTGATTCTGGTATAACTTACATAAATTCAATATTAAAGGCTTTTTAAGACAAATTTCATATTTGGTTTTCGAGTTATGATTATAAACCTTTCATATTTAGTATGACAGTTACACTGTTATATTGAATAAAAAAACTAATTTGTGTCTTTGCAAACCTTACAAAAGATCATTTTTCTAGTACAACTAACAAAAAAACATATCTCTGGGCATTATTAGCCATTTTGCATGTGTTGTTTAGAAGTTATGTTTGAATACATTTTTATTGCTTTTTTCGCATTATCTCAGGACTGTAAGACTATTATAGTCGTATTGAGTAAAAAACTACTTTTTGCATTTGCAAGATTTAAAAAAGCATATGTTTCGAGTAAAACTCCCAAAGATGCATTATTGCAGGCATTATTAGCCATTTTTCATGTGTTGTGTAGGAGTTATGTTTAAATAACTGTCATATTGAGTGTTACAGTGTACAGTCATATTGAGTAAAACCTCATTTTTGTATTTGCAAACCATAGAAAAACAACTGTATCTAGTAAAACTCACATGTATTCAATATCACAGGCATTTTTAGACATTTTGCACGTTTGGATTAGGAATTATGTTGGAATACATTTTTATTGCTTTTTTCGCATTATCTCAGGATTCTAAGTACATTACTGTCAAATTGAGTAACAAATCAAATTTTGTTTTTGCAAACCTTACCAAATGTTTTTTTTTCTGGAAAACTCTCGAAGATGCATTTCTTCAGGTATTATTAGACTATTTGCATGTGTATTTTTGGAGTTATGTTTCAAAAAATGTCATTTTGAGTGTGACCAATATGAGGCCAGTAATATCTAATATTTGTATTTGTGATTCTTTCCAAAATACCTGATTCTGGTAGAACTTACATAAATTCAATATTAAAGGCTTTTTAAGACAAATTTCATATTTGGTTTTGGAGTTATGATTATAAACCTTTCATATTTAGTATGACAGTTACAGTGTTATTTTGAATAAAAAAACTAACTTGTGTCTTTGCAAACCTTACAAAAGATCATTTTTCTAGTAAAACTAACAAAAAAACTTATCTCTAGGCATTATTAGCCATTTTGCATGTGTTGTTTAGAAGTTATGTTTGAATACATTTGTATTGCTTTTTTCGCATTATCTCAGGATTCTAAGACTATTATAGTCATATTGAGTAAAAAACTACTTTTTGCATTTGCAAGATTTAAAAAAGCATATGTTTCGAGTAAAACTCCCAAAGATGCATTATTTCAGGCATTATTAGCCATTTTTCATGTGTGGTGTAGGAGTTATGTTTAAATAACTGTCATATTGAGTGTTACAGTGTACAGTCACATTGAGTAAAACCTCATTTTTGTATTTGCAAACCATAGAAAAACAACCGTATCTAGTAAAACTCACATGTATTCAATATCACAGGCATTTTTAGACATTTTGAACGTTTGGATTAGGAATTATGTTGGAATACATTTTTATTGCTTTTTTCGCATTATCTCAGGATTCTAAGTACATTACTGTCAAATTGAGTAACAAATCACATTTTGTTTTTGCAAACCTTACCAAATGTTTTTTTTTTCTGGAAAACTCTCGAAGATGCATTTCTTCAGGTATTATTAGACTATTTGCATGTGTATTTTTGGAGTTATGTTTCAAAAACTGTCATTTTGAGTTTGACCAATATGAGGCCAGTAAAATCTAATATTTGTATTTGTGATTCTTTCCAAAATACCTGATTCTGGTATAACTTACATAAATTCAATATTAAAGGCTTTTTAAGACAAATTTCATATTTGGTTTTGGAGTTATGATTATAAACCTTTCATATTTAGTATGACAGTCACACTGTTATATTGAATAAAAAAACTAATTTGTGTCTTTGCAAACCTTACAAAAGATCATTGTTCTAGTACAACTAACAAAAAAACATATCTCTGGGCATTATTAGCCATTTTGCATGTGTTGTTTAGAAGTTATGTTTGAATACATTTTTATTGCTTTTTTCGCATTATCTCAGGTCTGTAAGACTATTATAGTCGTATTGAGTAAAAAACTACTTTTTGCATTTTCAAGATTTAAAAAAGCATATGTTTCTAGTAAAACTCCCAAAGATGCATTATTTCAGGCATTATTAGCCATTTTTAATGTGTGGTGTAGGAGTTTTGTTTAAATAACTGTCATATTGAGTGTTACAGTATACAGTCATATTGATTAAAACCTCATTTTTGTATTTGCAAACCATAGAAAAACAACCGTATCTAGTAAAACTCACATGTATTCAATATCACAGGCATTTTTAGACATTTTGCACGTTTGGATTAGGAATTATGTTGGAATACATTTGTATTGCTTTTTTCGCATTATCTCAGGATTCTAAGTACATTACTGTCAAATTGAGTAACAAATCAAATTTTGTTTTTGCAAACCTTACCAAATGTTTTTTTTCTGGAAAACTCTCGAAGATGCATTTCTTCAGGCATTATTAGACTATTTGCATGTGTATTTTTGGAGTTATGTTTCAAAAAATGTCATTTTGAGTGTGACCAATATGAGGCCAGTAAAATCTAATATTTGTATTTGTCAACCTTTCCAAAATACCTGATTCTGCTAAAACTTACAAAAATTCAATATCAAAGGCTTTTTAAGACAAATTTCATAATTGGTTTTGGAGTTATGATTATAAACCTTTCATATTTAGTATGACTGTTACACTGTTATATTGAATAAAAAAACTAATTTGTGTCTTTGCAAACCTTACAAAAGATCATTTTTCTAGTAAAACTAACAAAAAAACATATCTCTGGGCATTATTAGCCATTTTGCATGTGTTGTTTAGAAGTTATGTTTGAATACATTTGTATTGCTTTTTTCGCATTATCTCAGGATTCTAAGACTATTATAGTCATATTGAGTAAAAAACTACTTTTTGCATTTGCAAGATTTAAAAAAGCATATGTTTCGAGTAAAACTCCCAAAGATGCATTATTTCAGGCATTATTAGCCATTTTTCATGTGTGGTGTAGGAGTTATGTTTAAATAACTGTCATATTGAGTGTTACAGTGTACAGTCACATTGAGTAAAACCTCATTTTTGTATTTGCAAACCATAGAAAAACAACTGTATCTAGTAAAACTCACATGTATTCAATATCACAGGCATTTTTAGACATTTTGCACGTTTGGATTAGGAATTATGTTGGAATACATTTTTATTGCTTTTTTCGCATTATCTCAGGATTCTAAGTACATTACTGTCAAATTGAGTAACACATCAAATGTTGTTTTTGCAAACCTTACCAAATGTTTTTTTTTTCAGGAAAACTCTTGAAGATGCATTTCTTCAGGCATTATTAGACATTTTGCATGTGTATTTTTGGAGTTATGTTTCAAAAAATGTCATTTTGAGTGTGACCAATATGAGGCCAGTAAAATCTAATATTTGTATTTGTGATTCTTTCCAAAATACCTGATTCTGGTAGAACTTACATAAATTCAATATTAAAGGCTTTTTAAGACAAATTTCATATTTGGTTTTGGAGTTATGATTATAAACCTTTCATATTTAGTATGACAGTTACACTGTTATATTGAATAAAAAAACTAATTTGTGTCTTTGCAAACCTTACAAAAGATCATTTTTCTAGTAAAACTAACAAAAAAACATATCTCTTGGCATTATTAGCCATTTTGCATGTGTTGTTTAGAAGTTATGTTTGAATAAATTTTTATTGCTTTTTTCGCTTTATCTCAGGATTCTAAGACTATTATAGTCATATTGAGTAAAAAACTACTTTTTGCATTTGCAAGATTTAAAAAAGCATATGTTTCGAGTAAAACTCCCAAAGATGCATTATTTCAGGCATTATTAGCCATTGTTCATGTGTGGTGTAGGAGTTATGTTTAAATAACTGTCATATTGAGTGTTACAGTGTACAGTCACATTGAGTAAAACCTCATTTTTGTATTTGCAAACCATAGAAAAACAACTGTATCTAGTAAAACTCACATGTATTCAATATCACAGGCATTTTTAGACATTTTGCACGTTTGGATTAGGAACTATGTTGGAATACATTTTTTTTGCTTTTTTCGCATTATCTCAGGATTCTAAGTACATTACTGTCAAATTGAGTAACAAATCAAATTTTGTTTTTGCAAACCTTACCAAATGTTTTTTTTTTCAGGAAAACTCTTGAAGATGCATTTTTTCAGGCATTATTAGACATTTTGCATGTGTATTTTTGGAGTTATGTTTCAAAAACTGTCATTTTGAGTGTGACCAAAATGAAGCCAGTAAAATCTAATATTTGTATTTTTGATTCTTTCCAAAATACCTGATTCTGGTATAACTTACATAAATTCAATATTAAAGGCTTTTTAAGACAAATTTCATATTTGGTTTTGGAGTTATGATTATAAACCTTTCATATTTAGTATGACAGTTACATTGTTATATTGAATAAAAAAACTAATTTGTGTGTTTGCAAACCTTACAAAATATCATTTTTCTAGTAAAACTAACAAAAAAACATATCTCTGGGCATTATTAGCCATTTTGCATGTGTTGTTTAGAAGTTATGTTTGAATACATTTTTATTGCTTTTTTCGCATTATCTCAGGACTGTAAGACTATTATAGTCGTATTGAGTAAAAAACTACTTTTTGCATTTGCAAGATTTAAAAAAGCATATGTTTCGAGTAAAACTCCCAAAGATGCATTATTTCAGGCATTATTAGCCATTGTTCATGTGTGGTGTAGGAGTTATGTTTAAATAACTGTCATATTGAGTGTTACAGTGTACAGTTATATTGAGTAAAACCTCATTTTTGTATTTGCAAACCATAGAAAAACAACTGTATCTAGTAAAACTCACATGTATTCAATATCACAGGCATTTTTAGACATTTTGCACGTTTGGATTAGGAATTATGTTGGAATACATTTTTATTGCTTTTTTCGCATTATCTCAGGATTCTAAGTACATTACTGTCAAATTGAGTAACAAATCAAATTTTGTTTTTGCAAACCTTACCAAATGTTTTTTTTTCAGGAAAACTCTTGAAGATGCATTTTTTCAGGCATTATTAGACATTTTGCATGTGTATTTTTGGAGTTATGTTTCAAAAACTGTCATTTTGAGTGTGACCAATATGAGGCCAGTAAAATCTAATATTTGTATTTGTGATTCTTTCCAAAATACCTGATTCTGGTATAACTTACATAAATTCAATATTAAAGGCTTTTTAAGACAAATTTCATATTTGGTTTTGGAGTTATGATTATAAACCTTTCATATTTAGTATGACAGTTACATTGTTATATTGAATAAAAAAACTAATTTGTGTCTTTGCAAACCTTACAAAATATCATTTTTCTAGTAAAACTAACAAAAAAACATATCTCTGGGCATTATTAGCCATTTTGCATGTGTTGTTTAGAAGTTATGTTTGAATACATTTTTATTGCTTTTTTCGCATTATCTCAGGACTGTAAGACTATTATAGTCGTATTGAGTAAAAAACTACTTTTTGCATTTGCGAGATTTAAAAAAGCATATGTTTCGAGTAAAACTCCCAAAGATGCATTATTTCAGGCATTACTAGCCATTGTTCATGTGTTGTGTAGGAGTTATGTTTAAATAACTGTCATATTGAGTGTTACAGTGTACAGTCATATTGAGTAAAACCTCATTTTTGTATTTGCAAACCATAGAAAAAACAACTGTATCTAGTAAAACTCACATGTATTCAATATCACAGACATTTTTAGACATTTTGCACGTTTGGATTAGGAATTATGTTGGAATACATTTTTATTGCTTTTTTCGCATTATCTCAGGATTCTAAGTACATTACTGTCAAATTGAGTAACAAATCAAATTTTGTTTTTGCAAACCTTACCAAATGTTTTTTTTCTGGAAAACTCTCGAAGATGCATTTCTTCAGGCATTATTAGACTATTTGCATGTGTATTTTTGGAGTTATGTTTCAAAAAATGTCATTTTGAGTGTGACCAATATGAGGCCAGTAAAATCTAATATTTGTAATTGTCAACCTTTCCAAAATACCTGATTCTGCTAAAACTTACAAAAATTCAATATTAAAGGCTTTTTAAGACAAATTTCATATTTGGTTTTGGAGTTATGATTATAAACCTTTCATATTTAGTATGACAGTTACACTGTTATATTGAATAAAAAAACAAATTTGTGTCTTTGCCAACCTTACAAAAGATCATTTTTCTAGTAAAACTAACAAAAAAACATATCTCTGGGCATTATTAGCCATTTTGCATGTGTTGTTTAGAAGTTATGTTTGAATACATTTGTATTGTTTTTTTCGCATTATCTCAGGATTCTAAGACTATTATAGTCATATTGAGTAAAAAACTACTTTTTGCATTTGCAAGATTTAAAAAAGCATATGTTTCGAGTAAAACTCCCAAAGATGCATTATTTCAGGCATTATTAGCCATTTTTCATGTGTGGTGTTGGAGTTATGTTTAAATAACTGTCATATTGAGTGTTACAGTGTACAGTCACATTGAGTAAAACCTCATTTTTGTATTTGCAAACCATAGAAAAACAACTGCATCTAGTAAAACTCACATGTATTCAATATCACAGGCATTTTTAGACATTTTGCCCGTTTGGATTAGGAATTATGTTGGAATACATTTTTATTGCTTTTTTCGCATTATCTCAGGATTCTAAGTACATTACTGTCAAATTGAGTAACAAATCAAATTTTGTTTTTGCAAACCTTACCAAATGTTTTTTTTTCAGGAAAACTCTTGAAGATGCATTTCTTCAGGCATTATTAGACATTTTGCATGTGTATTTTTGGAGTTATGTTTAAAAAACTGTCATTTTGAGTGTGACCAATATGAGGCCAGTAAAATCTAATATTTGTATTTGTGATTCTTTCCAAAATACCTGATTCTGGTATAACTTACATAAATTCAATATTAAAGGCTTTTTAAGACAAATTTCATATTTGGTTTTGGAGTTATGATTATAAACCTTTCATATTTAGTATGACAGTTACACTGTTATATTGAATAAAAAAACTAATTTGTGTCTTTGCAAACCTTACAAAAGATCATTTTTCTAGTAAAACTAACAAAAAAAAATATCTCCGGGCATTATTAGCCATTTTGCATGTGTTGTTTAGAAGTTATGTTTGAATACATTTTTATTGCTTTTTTCGCATTATCACAGGACTGTAAGACTATTATAGTCGTATTGAGTAAAAAACTACTTTTTGCATTTGCAAGATTTAAAAAAGCATATGTTTCGAGTAAAACTCCCAAAGATGCATTATTTCAGGCATTATTAGCCATTTTTCATGTGTTGTGTAGGAGTTATGTTTAAATAACTGTCATATTGAGTGTTACAGTGTACAGTCATATTGAGTAAAACCTCATTTTTGTATTTGCAAACCATAGAAAAAACAACTGTATCTAATAAAACTCACATGTATTCAATATCACAGACATTTTTAGACATTTTGCACGTTTGGATTAGGAATTATGTTGGAATACATTTTTATTGCTTTTTTCGCATTATCTCAGGATTCTAAGTACATTACTTTCAAATTGAGTAACACATCAAATTTTGTTTTTGCAAACCTTACCAAATGTTTTTTTTTTTTCTGGAAATCTCTCGAAGATGCATTTCTTCAGGTATTATAGGACTATTTGCATGTGTATTTTTGAAGTTATGTTTCAAAAAATGTCATTTTGAGTGTGACCAATATGAGGCCAGTAAAATCTAATATTTGTATTTGTGATTATTTCCAAAATACCTGATTCTGGTAGAACTTACATAAATTCAATATTAAAGGCTTTTTAAGACAAATTTCATATTTGGTTTTGGAGTCATGATTATAAACCTTTCATATTTAGTATGACAGTTACAGTGTTATATTGAATAAAAAAACTAACTTGTGTCTTTGCAAACCTTACAAAATATCATTTTTCTAGTACAACTAACAAAAATACATATCTCTTGGCATTATTAGCCATTTTGCATGTGTTGTTTAGAAGTTATGTTTGAATACATTTTTATTGCTTTTTTCGCATTATCTCAGGACTGTAAGACTATTATAGTCATATTGAGTAAAAAACTACTTTTTGCATTTGCAAGATTTAAAAAAGCATATGTTTCGAGTAAAACTCCCAAAGATGCATTATTTCAGGCATTATTAGCCATTTTTCATGTGTGGTGTAGGAGTTATGTTTAAATAACTGTCATATTGAGTGTTACAGTGTACAGTCACATTGAGTAAAACCTCATTTTTGTATTTGCAAACCATAGAAAAACAACTGTATCTAGTAAAACTCACATGTATTCAATATCACAGGCATTTTTAGACATTTTGCACGTTTGGATTAGGAATTATGTTGGAATACATTTTTATTGCTTTTTTCGCATTATCTCAGGATTCTAAGTACATTACTGTCAAATTGAGTAACAAATCAAATTTTGTTTTTGCAAACCTTACCAAATGTTTTTTTTCAGGAAAACTCTTGAAGATGCATTTCTTCAGGCATTATTAGACATTTTGCATGTGTATTTTTGGAGTTATGTTTCAAAAACTGTCATTTTGAGTGTGACCAATATGAGGCCAGTAAAATCTAATATTTGTATTTGTGATTATTTCCAAAATACCTGATTCTGGTATAACTTACATAAATTCAATATTAAAGGCTTTTTAAGACAAATTTCATATTTGGTTTTGGAGTTATGATTATAAACCTTTCATATTTAGTATGACAGTTACACTGTTATATTGAATAAAAAAACTAATTTGTGTCTTTGCAAACCTTACAAAAGATCATTTTTCTAGTACAACTAACAAAAAAACATATCTCTGGGCATTATTAGCCATTTTGCATGTGTTGTTTAGAAGTTATGTTTGAATAAATTTTTATTGCTTTTTTCGCATTATCTCAGGACTGTAAGACTATTATAGTCGTATTGAGTAAAAAACTACTTTTTGCATTTGCAAGATTTAAAAAAGCATATGTTTCGAGTAAAACTCCCAAAGATGCATTATTTCAGGCATTATTAGCCATTTTTCATGTGTTGTGTAGGAGTTATGTTTAAATAACTGTCATATTGAGTGTTACAGTGTACAGTCATATTGAGTAAAACCTCATTTTTGTATTTGCAAACCATAGAAAAACAACTGTATCTAGTAAAACTCACATGTATTCAATATCACAGGCATTTTTAGACATTTTGCACGTTTGGATTAGGAATTATGTTGGAATACATTTGTATTGCTTTTTTCGCATTATCTCAGGATTCTAAGTACATTACTGTCAAATTGAGTAACAAATCAAATTTTGTTTTTGCAAACCTTACCAAATATTTTTTTTTTCTGGAAAACTCTCGAAGATGCATTTCTTCAGGTATTATTAGACTATTTGCATGTGTATTTTTGGAGTTATGTTTCAAAAAATGTCATTTTGAGTGTGACCAATATGAGGCCAGTAATATCTAATATTTGTATTTGTGATTCTTTCCAAAATACCTGATTCTGGTAGAACTTACATAAATTCAATATTAAAGGCTTTTTAAGACAAATTTCATATTTGGTTTTGGAGTTATGATTATAAACCTTTCATATTTAGTATGACAGTTACAGTGTTATATTGAATAAAAAAACTAACTTGTGTCTTTGCAAACCTTACAAAAGATCATTTTTCTAGTAAAACTAACAAAAAAACTTATCTCTAGGCATTATTAGCCATTTTGCATGTATTGTTTAGAAGTTATGTTTGAATACATTTGTATTGCTTTTTTCGCATTATCTCAGGATTCTAAGACTATTATAGTCATATTGAGTAAAAAACTACTTTTTGCATTTGCAAGATTTAAAAAAGCATATGTTTCGAGTAAAACTCCCAAAGATGCATTATTTCAGGCATTATTAGCCATTTTTCATGTGTGGTGTAGGAGTTGTTTAAATAACTGTCATATTGAGTGTTACAGTGTACAGTCACATTGAGTAAAACCTCATTTTTGTATTTGCAAACCATAGAAAAACAACCGTATCTAGTAAAACTCACATGTATTCAATATCACAGGCATTTTTAGACATTTTGCACGTTTGGATTAGGAATTATGTTGGAATACATTTTTATTGCTTTTTTCGCATTATCTCAGGATTCTAAGTACATTACTGTCAAATTGAGTAACAAATCAAATTTTGTTTTTGCAAACCTTACCAAATGTTTTTTTTTCTGGAAAACTCTCGAAGATGCATTTCTTCAGGTATTATTAGACTATTTGCATGTGTATTTTTGGAGTTATGTTTCAAAAACTGTCATTTTGAGTGTGACCAATATGAGGCCAGTAAAATTTAATATTTGTATTTGTGATTCTTTCCAAAATACCTGATTCTGTTATAACTTACATAAATTCAATATTAAAGGCTTTTTAAGACAAATTTCATATTTGGTTTTGGAGTTATGATTATAAACCTTTCATATTTAGTATGACAGTTACACTGTTATATTGAATAAAAAAACTAATTTGTGTCTTTGCAAACCTTACAAAAGATCATTTTTCTAGTACAACTAACAAAAAAACATATCTCTGGGCATTATTAGCCATTTTGCATGTGTTGTTTAGAAGTTATGTTTGAATACATTTTTATTGCTTTTTTCGCATTATCTCAGGACTGTAAGACTATTATAGTCGTATTGAGTAAAAAACTACTTTTTGCATTTTCAAGATTTAAAAAAGCATATGTTTCTAGTAAAACTCCCAAAGATGCATTATTTCAGGCATTATTAGCCATTTTTAATGTGTGGTGTAGGAGTTATGTTTAAATAACTGTCATATTGAGTGTTACAGTATACAGTCATATTGATTAAAACCTCATTTTTGTATTTGCAAACCATAGAAAAACAACCGTATCTAGTAAAACTCACATGTATTCAATATCACAGGCATTTTTAGACATTTTGCACGTTTGGATTAGGAATTATGTTGGAATACATTTGTATTGCTTTTTTCGCATTATCTCAGGATTCTAAGTACATTACTGTCAAATTGAGTAACAAATCAAATTTTGTTTTTGCAAACCTTACCAAATGTTTTTTTTTCTGGAAAACTCTCGAAGATGCATTTCTTCAGGCATTATTAGACTATTTGCATGTGTATTTTTGGAGTTATGTTTCAAAAAATGTCATTTTGAGTGTGACCAATATGAGGCCAGTAAAATCTAATATTTGTATTTGTCAACCTTTCCAAAATACCTGATTCTGCTAAAACTTACAAAAATTCAATATCAAAGGCTTTTTAAGACAAATTTCATAATTGGTTTTGGAGTTATGATTATAAACCTTTCATATTTAGTATGACAGTTACACTGTTATATTGAATAAAAAAACTAATTTGTGTCTTTGCAAACCTTACAAAAGATCATTTTTCTAGTAAAACTAACAAAAAAACATATCTCTGGGCATTATTAGCCATTTTGCATGTGTTGTTTAGAAGTTATGTTTGAATACATTTTTATTGCTTTTTTCGCATTATCTCAGGATTCTAAGACTATTATAGTCATATTGAGTAAAAAACTACTTTTTGCATTTGCAAGATTTAAAAAAGCATATGTTTCGAGTAAAACTCCCAAAGATGCATTATTTCAGGCATTATTAGCCATTTTTCATGTGTGGTGTAGGAGTTATGTTTAAATAACTGTCATATTGAGTGTTACAGTGTACAGTCACATTGAGTAAAACCTCATTTTTGTATTTGCAAACCATAGAAAAACAACTGTATCTAGTAAAACTCACATGTATTCAATATCACAGGCATTTTTAGACATTTTGCACGTTTGGATTAGGAATTATGTTGGAATACATGTTTATTGCTTTTTTCGCATTATCTCAGGATTCTAAGTACATTACTGTCAAATTGAGTAACAAATCAAATTTTGTTTTTGCAAACCTTACCAAATGTTTTTTTTTCTGGAAAACTCTCGAAGATGCATTTCTTCAGGTATTATTAGACTATTTGCATGTGTATTTTTGGAGTTATGTTTAAAAAAATGTCATTTTGAGTGTGACCAATATGAGGCCAGTAAAATCTAATATTTGTATTTGTCAACCTTTCCAAAATACCTGATTCTGCTAAAACTTACAAAAATTCAATATCAAAGGCTTTTTAAGACAAATTTCATAATTGGTTTTGGAGTTATGATTATAAACCTTTCATATTTAGTATGACAGTTACACTGTTATATTGAATAAAAAAACTAATTTGTGTCTTTGCAAACCTTACAAAAGATCATTTTTCTAGTAAAACTAACAAAAAACATATCTCTGGGCATTATTAGCCATTTTGCATGTGTTGTTTAGAAGTTATGTTTGAATACATTTTTATTGCTTTTTTCGCATTATCTCAGGATTCTAAGACTATTATAGTCGTATTGAGTAAAAAACTACTTTTTGCATTTGCAAGATTTAAAAAAGCATATGTTTCGAGTAAAACTCCCAAAGATGCATTATTTCAGGCATTATTAGCCATTTTTCATGTGTGGTGTAGGAGTTATGTTTAAATAACTGTCATATTGAGTGTTACAGTGTACAGTCACATTGAGTAAAACCTCATTTTTGTATTTGCAAACCATAGAAAAACAACTGTATCTAGTAAAACTCACATGTATTCAATATCACAGGCATTTTTAGACATTTTGCACGTTTGGATTAGGAATTATGTTGGAATACATTTTTATTGCTTTTTTCGCATTATCTCAGGATTCTAAGTACATTACTGTCAAATTGAGTAACAAATCAAATTTTGTTTTTGCAAACCTTACCAAATGTTTTTTTTTCTGGAAAACTCTCGAAGATGCATTTCTTCAGGCATTATTAGACTATTTGCATGTGTATTTTTGGAGTTATGTTTCAAAAAATGTCATTTTGAGTGTGACCAATATGAGGCCAGTAAAATCTAATATTTGTATTTGTCAACCTTTCCAAAATACCTGATTCTGCTAAAACTTACAAAAATTCAATATCAAAGGCTTTTTAAGACAAATTTCATAATTGGTTTTGGAGTTATGATTATAAACCTTTCATATTTAGTATGACAGTTACACTGTTATATTGAATAAAAAAACTAATTTGTGTCTTTGCAAACCTTACAAAAGATCATTTTTCTAGTAAAACTAACAAAAAAACATATCTCTGGGCATTATTAGCCATTTTGCATGTGTTGTTTAGAAGTTATGTTTGAATAAATTTTTATTGCTTTTTTCGCACTATCTCAGGATTCTAAGACTATTATAGTCATATTGAGTAAAAAACTACTTTTTGCATTTGCAAGATTTAAAAAAGCATATGTTTCGAGTAAAACTCCCAAAGATGCATTATTTCAGGCATTATTAGCCATTTTTCATGTGTGGTGTAGGAGTTATGTTTAAATAACTGTCATATTGAGTGTTACAGTGTACAGTCACATTGAGTAAAACCTCATTTTTGTATTTGCAAACCATAGAAAAACAACTGTATCTAGTAAAACTCACATGTATTCAATATCACAGGCATTTTTAGACATTTTGCACGTTTGGATTAGGAATTATGTTGGAATACATGTTTATTGCTTTTTTCGCATTATCTCAGGATTCTAAGTACATTACTGTCAAATTGAGTAACAAATCAAATTTTGTTTTTGCAAACCTTACCAAATGTTTTTTTTTCTGGAAAACTCTCGAAGATGCATTTCTTCAGGTATTATTAGACTATTTGCATGTGTATTTTTGGAGTTATGTTTCAAAAAATGTCATTTTGAGTGTGACCAATATGAGGCCAGTAAAATCTAATATTTGTATTTGTCAACCTTTCCAAAGTACCTGATTCTGCTAAAACTTACAAAAATTCAATATCAAAGGCTTTTTAAGACAAATTTCATAATTGGTTTTGGAGTTATGATTATAAACCTTTCATATTTAGTATGACAGTTACACTGTTATATTGAATAAAAAAACTAATTTGTGTCTTTGCAAACCTTACAAAAGATCATTTTTGTAGTAAAACTAACAAAAAAACATATCTCTGGGCATTATTAGCCATTTTGCATGTGTTGTTTAGAAGTTATGTTTGAATACATTTTTATTGCTTTTTTCGCATTATCTCAGGATTCTAAGACTATTATAGTCGTATTGAGTAAAAAACTACTTTTTGCATTTGCAAGATTTAAAAAAGCATATGTTTCGAGTAAAACTCCCAAAGATGCATTATTTCAGGCATTATTAGCCATTTTTCATGTGTGGTGTAGGAGTTATGTTTAAATAACTGTCATATTGAGTGTTACAGTGTACAGTCACATTGAGTAAAACCTCATTTTTGTATTTGCAAACCATAGAAAAACAACTGTATCTAGTAAAACTCACATGTATTCAATATCACAGGCATTTTTAGACATTTTGCACGTTTGGATTAGGAATTATGTTGGAATACATTTTTATTGCTTTTTTCGCATTATCTCAGGATTCTAAGTACATTACTGTCAAATTGAGTAACAAATCAAATTTTGTTTTTGCAAACCTTACCAAATGTTTTTTTTTTCAGGAAAACTCTTGAAGATGCATTTCTTCAGGCATTATTAGACATTTTGCATGTGTATTTTTGGAGTTATGTTTCAAAAACTGTCATTTTGAGTGTGACCAATATGAGGCCAGTAAAATCTAATATTTGTATTTGTGATTCTTTCCAAAATACCTGATTCTGGTATAACTTACATGAATTCAATATTAAAGGCTTTTTAAGACAAATTTCATATTTGGTTTTGGAGTTATGATTATAAACCTTTCATATTTAGTATGACAGTTACACTGTTATATTGAATAAAAAAACTAATTTGTGTCTTTGCAAACCTTACAAAAGATCATTTTTCTAGTAAAACTAACAAAAAAACATATCTCTGGGCATTATTAGCCATTTTGCATGTGTTGTTTAGAAGTTATGTTTGAATACATTTGTATTGCTTTTTTCGCATTATCTCAGGACTGTAAGACTATTATAGTCGTATTGAGTAAAAAACTACTTGCAAGATTTAAAAAAGCATATGTTTCGAGTAAAACTCCCAAAGATGCATTATTTCAGGCATTATTAGCCATTTTTCATGTGTTGTGTAGGAGTTATGTTTAAATAACTGTCATATTGAGTGTTACAGTGTACAGTCATATTGAGTAAAACCTCATTTTTGTATTTGCAAACCATAGAAAAACAACTGTATCTAGTAAAACTCACATGTATTTAATATCACAGACATTTTTAGACATTTTGCACGTTTGGATTAGGAATTATGTTGGAATACATTTTTATTGCTTTTTTCGCATTATCTCAGGATTCTAAGTACATTACTTTCAAATTGAGTAACACATCAAATTTTGTTTTTGCAAACCTTACCAAATGTTTTTTTTTTCTGGAAAACTCTCGAAGATGCATTTCTTCAGGTATTATAGGACTATTTGCATGTGTATTTTTGGAGTTATGTTTCAAAAAATGTCATTTTGAGTGTGACCAATATGAGGCCAGTAAAATCTAATATTTGTATTTGTGATTCTTTCCAAAATACCTGATTCTGGTAAAACTTACATAAATTCAATATTAAAGGCTTTTTAAGACAAATTTCATATTTGGTTTTGGAGTTATGATTATAAACCTTTCATATTTCGTATGACAGTTACACTGTTATATTGAATAAAAAAACTAATTTGTGTCTTTGCAAACCTTACAAAATATCATTTTTCTAGTACAACTAACAAAAAAACATATCTCTGGGCATTATTAGCCATTTTGCATGTGTTGTTTAGAAGTTATGTTTGAATACATTTTTATTGCTTTTTTCGCATTATCTCAGGATTCTAAGACTATTATAGTCATATTGAGTAAAAAACTACTTTTTGCATTTGCAAGATTTAAAAAAGCATATGTTTCGAGTAAAACTCCCAAAGATGCATTATTTCAGGAATTATTAGCCATTTTTCATGTGTGGTGTAGGAGTTATGTTTAAATAACTGTCATATTGAGTTTTACAGTGTACAGTCACATTGAGTAAAACCTCATTTTTGTATTTGCAAACCATAGAAAAACAACTGTATCTAGTAAAACTCACATGTATTCAATATCACAGGCATTTTTAGACATTTTGCACGTTTGGATTAGGAATTATGTTGGAATACAATTTTATTGCTTTTTTCGCATTATCTCAGGATTCTAAGTACATTACTGTCAAATTGAGTAACAAATCAAATTTTGTTTTTGCAAACCTTACCAAATGTTTTTTTTTTTCAGGAAAACTCTTGAAGATGCATTTCTTCAGGCATTATTAGACATTTTGCATGTGTAATTTTGGAGTTATGTTTCAAAAACTGTCATTTTGAGTGTGACCAATATGAGGCCAGTAAAATCTAATATTTGTATTTGTGATTCTTTCCAAAATACCTGATTCTGGTATAACTTACATAAATTCAATATTAAAGGCTTTTTAAGACAAATTTCATATTTGGTTTTGGAGTTATGATTATAAACCTTTCATATTTAGTATGACAGTTACACTGTTATATTGAATAAAAAAACTAATTTGTGTCTTTGCAAACCTTACAAAAGATCATTTTTCTAGTAAAACTAACAAAAAAACATATCTCTGGGCATTATTAGCCATTTTGCATGTGTTGTTTAGAAGTTATGTTTGAATACATTTGTATTGCTTTTTTCGCATTATCTCAGGACTGTAAGACTATTATAGTCGTATTGAGTAAAAAACTACTTTTTGCATTTGCAAGATTTAAAAAAGCATATGTTTCGAGTAAAAATCCCAAAGATGCATTATTTCAGGCATTATTAGCCATTTTTCATGTGTTGTGTAGGAGTTATGTTTAAATAACTGTCATATTGAGTGTTACTGTGTACAGTCATATTGAGTAAAACCTCATTTTTGTATTTGCAAACCATAGAAAAACAACTGTATCTAGTAAAACTCACATGTATTCAATATCACAGACATTTTTAGACATTTTGCACGTTTGGATTAGGAATTATGTTGGAATACATTTTTATTGCTTTTTTCGCATTATCTCAGGATTCTAAGTACATTACTTTCAAATTGAGTAACACATCAAATTTTGTTTTTGCAAACCTTACCAAATGTTTTTTTTTTCTGGAAAACTCTCAAAGGTGCATTTCTTCAGGTATTATAGGACTATTTGCATGTGTATTTTTGGAGTTATGTTTCAAAAAATGTCATTTTGAGTGTGACCAATATGAGGCCAGTAAAATCTAATATTTGTATTTGTGAAACTTTCCAAAATACCTGATTCTGCTAAAACTTACAAAAATTCAATATCAAAGGCTTTTTAAGACAAATTTCATATTTGGTTTTGGAGTTATGATTATAAACCTTTCATATTTAGAATGACAGGTACACTGTTATATTGAATAAAAAAACTAATTTGTGTCTTTGCAAACCTTACAAAATATCATTTTTCTAGTACAACTAACAAAAAAACATATCTCTGGGCATTATTAGCCATTTTGCATGTGTTGTTTAGAAGTTATGTTTGAATACATTGTTATTGCTTTTTTCGCATTATCTTAGGATTCTAAGACTATTATAGTCATATTGAGTAAAAAACTACTTTTTGCATTTGCAAGATTTAAAAAAGCATATGTTTCGAGTAAAACTCCCAAAGATGCATTATTTCAGGCATTATTAGCCATTTTTCATGTGTGGTGTAGGAGTTATGTTTAAATAACTGTCATATTGAGTTTTACAGTGTACAGTCACATTGAGTAAAACCTCATTTTTGTATTTGCAAACCATAGAAAAACAACTGTATCTAGTAAAACTCACATGTATTCAATATCACAGGCATTTTTAGACATTTTGCACGTTTGGATTAGGAATTATGTTGGAATACATTTTTATTGCTTTTTTCGCATTATCTCAGGATTCTAAGTACATTACTGTCAAATTGAGTAACAAATCAAATTTTGTTTTTGCAAACCTTACCAAATGTTTTTTTTTCAGGAAAACTCTTGAAGATGCATTTCTTCAGGCATTATTAGACATTTTGCATGTGTATTTTTGGAGTTATGTTTCAAAAACTGTCATTTTGAGTGTGACCAATATGAGGCCAGTAAAATCTAATATTTGTATTTGTGATTCTTTCCAAAATACCTGATTCTGGTATAACTTACATAAATTCAATATTAAAGGCTTTTTAAGACAAATTTCATATTTGGTTTTGGAGTTATGATTATAAACCTTTCATATTTAGTATGACAGTTACACTGTTATATTGAATAAAAAAACTAATTTGTGTCTTTGCAAACCTTACAAAAGATATTTTTTCTTGTAAAACTAACAAAAAAACATATCTCTGGGCATTATTAGCCATTTTGCATGTGTTGTTTAGAAGTTATGTTTGAATACATTTTTATTGCTTTTTTCGCATTATCTCAGGACTGTAAGACTATTATAGTCGTATTGAGTAAAAAACTACTTTTTGCATTTGCAAGATTTAAAAAAGTATATGTTTCGAGTAAAACTCCCAAAGATGCATTATTTCAGGCATTATTAGCCATTTTTCATGTGTTGTGTAGGAGTTATGTTTAAATAACTGTCATATTGAGTGTTACAGTGTACAGTCATATTGAGTAAAACCTCATTTTTGTATTTGCAAACCATAGAAAAACAACTGTATCTAGTAAAACTCACATGTATTCAATATCACAGACATTTTTAGACATTTTGCACGTTTGGATTAGGAATTATGTTGGAATACATTTTTATTGCTTTTTTTCGCATTATCTCAGGATTCTAAGTACATTACTGTCAAATTGAGTAACACATCAAATTTTGTTTTTGCAAACCATACCAAATGTTTTTTTTTCTGGAAAACTCTCGAAGATGCATTTCTTCAGGTATTATTAGACTATTTGCATGTGTATTTTTGGAGTTATGTTTAAAAAAATGTCATTTTGAGTGTGACCAATATGAGGCCAGTAAAATCTAATATTTGTATTTTTGATTCTTTCCAAAATACCTGATTCTGGTAGAACTTACATAAATTCAATATTAAAGGCTTTTTAAGACAAATTTCATATTTGGTTTTGGATTTATGATTATAAACCTTTCATATTTAGTATGACAGTTACAGTGTTATATTGAATAAAAAAACTAACTTGTGTCTTTGCAAACCTTACAAAAGATCATTTTTCTAGTAAAACTAACAAAAAAACATTACTCTGGGCATTATTAGCCATTTTGCATGTGTTGTTTAGAAGTTATGTTTGAATACATTTTTATTGCTCTTTTCGCATTATCTCAGGATTCTAAGACTATTATAGTCATATTGAGTAAAAAAACTACTTTTTGCATTTGCAAGATTTCAAAAAGCATATGTTTCGAGTAAAACTCCCAAAGATGCATTATTTCAGGCATTATTAGCCATTTTTCATGTGTGGTGTAGGAGTTATGTTTAAATAACTGTCATATTGAGTGTTACAGTGTACAGTCACATTGAGTAAAACCTCATTTTTGTATTTGCAAACCATAGAAAAACAACTGTATCTAGTAAAACTCACATGTATTCAATATCACAGGCATTTTTAGACATTTTGCACGTTTGGATTAGGAATTATGTTGGATTACATTTTTATTGCTTTTTTCGCATTATCTCAGGATTCTAAGTACATTACTGTCAAATTGAGTAACAAATCAAATTTTGTTTTTGCAAACCTTACCAAATGTTTTTTTTTCAGGAAAACTCTTGAAGATGCATTTCTTCAGGCATTATTAGACATTTTGCATGTGTATTTTTGGAGTTATGTTTCAAAAACTGTCATTTTGAGTGTGACCAATATGAGGCCAGTAAAATCTAATATTTGTATTTGTGATTCTTTCCAAAATACCTGATTCTGGTATAACTTACATAAATTCAATATTAAAGGCTTTTTAAGACAAATTTCATATTTGGTTTTGGAGTTATGATTATAAACCTTTCATATTTAGTATGACAGTTACACTGTTATATTGAATAAAAAAACTAATTTGTGTCTTTGCAAACCTTACAAAAGATCATTTTTCTAGTACAACTAACAAAAAAACATATCTCTGGGCATTATTAGCCATTTTGCATGTGTTGTTTAGAAGTTATGTTTGAATACATTTTTATTGCTTTTTTCGCATTATCTCAGGACTGTAAGACTATTATAGTCGTATTGAGTAAAAAACTACTTTTTGCATTTGCAAGATTTAAAAAAGCATATGTTTCGAGTAAAACTCCCAAAGATGCATTATTTCAGGCATTATTAGCCATTTTTAATGTGTGGTGTAGGAGTTATGTTTAAATAACTGTCATATTGAGTGTTACAGTATACAGTCATATTGAGTAAAACCTCATTTTTGTATTTGCAAACCATAGAAAAACAACTGCATCTAGTAAAACTCACATGTATTCAATATCACAGGCATTTTTAGACATTTTGCACGTTTGGATTAGGAATTATGTTGGAATACATTTTTATTGCTTTTTTCACATTATCTCAGGATTCTAAGGACATTACTGTCAAATTGAGTAACAAATCAAATTTTGTTTTAGCAAACCTTACCAAATGTTTTTTTTTTCAGGAAAACTCTTGAAGATGCATTTCTTCAGGCATTATTAGACATTTTGCATGTGTATTTTTGGAGTTATGTTTCAAAAACTGTCATTTTGAGTGTGACCAATATGAGGCCAGTAAAATCTAATATTTGTATTTGTGATTCTTTCCAAAATACCTGATTCTGGTATAACTTACATAAATTCAATATTAAAGGCTTTTTAAGACAAATTTCATATTTGGTTTTGGAGTTATGATTATAAACCTTTCATATTTAGTATGACAGTTACACTGTTATATTGAATAAAAAAACTAATTTGTGTCTTTGCAAACCTTACAAAAGATCATTTTTCTAGTACAACTAACAAAAAAACATATCTCTGGGCATTATTAGCCATTTTGCATGTGTTGTTTAGAAGTTATGTTTGAATACATTTTTATTGCTTTTTTCGCATTATCTCAGGATTCTAAGACTATTATAGTCGTATTGAGTAAAAAACTACTTTTTGCATTTGCAAGATTTAAAAAAGCATATGTTTCGAGTAAAACTCCCAAAGATGCATTATTTCAGGCATTATTAGCCATTTTTCATGTGTTGTGTAGGAGTTATGTTTAAATAACTGTCATATTGAGTGTTACAGTATACAGTCATATTGATTAAAACCTCTTTTTTGTATTTGCAAACCATAGAAAAACAACTGTATCTAGTAGAGCTCACATGTATTCAATATCACAGGCATTTTTAGACATTTTGCACGTTTGGATTAGGAATTATGTTGGAATACATTTTTATTGCTTTTTTCGCATTATCTCAGGATTCTAAGTACATTACTGTCAAATTGAGTAACAAATCAAATTTTGTTTTTGCAAACCTTACCAAATGTTTTTTTTTCTGGAAAACTCTCGAAGATGCATTTCTTCAGGTATTATTAGACTATTTGCATGTGTATTTTTGGAGTTATGTTTCAAAAAATGTCATTTTGAGTGTGACCAATATGAGGCCAGTAAAATCTAATATTTGTATTTGTGATTATTTCCAAAATACCTGATTCTGGTAGAACTTACATAAATTCATTATTAAAGGCTTTTTAAGACAAATTTCATATTTGGTTTTGGAGTTATGATTATAAACCTTTCATATTTAGTATGACAGTTACAGTGTTATATTGAATAAAAAAACTAACTTGTGTCTTTGCAAACCTTACAAAAGATCATTTTTCTAGTAAAACTAACAAAAAAACTTATCTCTAGGCATTATTAGCCATTTTACATGTGTTGTTTAGAAGTTATGTTTGAATACATTTGTATTGCTTTTTTCGCATTATCTCAGGATTCTAAGACTATTATAGTCATATTGAGTAAAAAACTACTTTTTGCATTTTCAAAATTTAAAAAAGCATATGTTTCTAGTAAAACTCCCAAAGATGCATTATTTCAGGCATTATTAGCCATTTTTAATGTGTGGTGTAGGAGTTATGTTTAAATAACTGTCATATTGAGTGTTACAGTATACAGTCATATTGAGTAAAACCTCATTTTTGTATTTGCAAACCATAGAAAAACAACTGCATCTAGTAAAACTCACATGTATTCAATATCACAGGCATTTTTAGACATTTTGCACGTTTGGATTAGGAATTATGTTGGAATACATTTTTATTGCTTTTTTCACATTATCTCAGGATTCTAAGTACATTACTGTCAAATTGAGTAACAAATCAAATTTTGTTTTTGCAAACCTTACCAAATGTTTTTTTTTTCAGGAAAACTCTTGAAGATGCATTTCTTCAGGCATTATTAGACATTTTGCATGTGTATTTTTGGAGTTATGTTTCAAAAACTGTCATTTTGAGTGTGACCAATATGAGGCCAGTAAAATATAATATTTGTATTTGTGATTCTTTCCAAAATACCTGATTCTGGTATAACTTACATAAATTCAATATTAAAGGCTTTTTAAGACAAATTTCATATTTGGTTTTGGAGTTATGATTATAAACCTTTCATATTTAGTATGACAGTTACACTGTTATATTGAATAAAAAAACTAATTTGTGTCTTTGCAAACCTTACAAAAGATCATTTTTCTAGTACAACTAACAAAAAAACATATCTCTGGGCATTATTAGCCATTTTGCATGTGTTGTTTAGAAGTTATGTTTGAATAAATTTTTATTGCTTTTTTCGCATTATCTCAGGACTGTAAGACTATTATAGTCGTATTGAGTAAAAAACTACTTTTTGCATTTGCAAGATTTAAAAAAGCATATGTTTCGAGTAAAACTCCCAAAGATGCATTATTTCAGGCATTATTAGCCATTTTTCATGTGTTGTGTAGGAGTTATGTTTAAATAACTGTCATATTGAGTGTTACAGTGTACAGTCATATTGAGTAAAACCTCATTTTTGTATTTGCAAACCATAGAAAAACAACTGTATCTAGTAAAACTCACATGTATTTAATATCACAGACATTTTTAGACATTTTGCACGTTTGGATTAGGAATTATGTTGGAATACATTTTTATTGCTTTTTTCGCATTATCTCAGGATTCTAAGTACATTACTTTCAAATTGAGTAACACATCAAATTTTGTTTTTGCAAACCTTACCAAATGTTTTTTTTTTCTGGAAAACTCTCGAAGATGCATTTCTTCAGGTATTATAGGACTATTTGCATGTGTATTTTTGGAGTTATGTTTCAAAAAATGTCATTTTGAGTGTGACCAATATGAGGCCAGTAAAATCTAATATTTGTATTTGTGATTCTTTCCAAAATACCTGATTCTGGTATAACTTACATAAATTCAATATTAAAGGCTTTTTAAGACAAATTTCATATTTGGTTTTGGAGTTATGATTATAAACCTTTCATATTTCGTATGGCAGTTACACTGTTATATTGAATAAAAAAACTAATTTGTGTCTTTGCAAACCTTACAAAATATCATTTTTCTAGTACAACTAACAAAAAAACATATCTCTGGGCATTATTAGCCATTTTGCATGTGTTGTTTAGAAGTTATGTTTGAATACATTTTTATTGCTTTTTTCGCATTATCTCAGGATTCTAAGACTATTATAGTCATATTGAGTAAAAAACTACTTTTTGCATTTGCAAGATTTAAAAAAGTATATGTTTCGAGTAAAACTCCCAAAGATGCATTATTTCAGGCATTATTAGCCATTTTTCATGTGTTGTGTAGGAGTTATGTTTAAATAACTGTCATATTGAGTTTTACAGTGTACAGTCACATTGAGTAAAACCTCATTTTTGTATTTGCAAACCATAGAAAAACAACTGTATCTAGTAAAACTCACATGTATTCAATATCACAGGCATTTTTAGACATTTTGCACGTTTGGATTAGGAATTATGTTGGAATACATTTTTATTGTTTTTTCGCATTATCTCAGGATTCTAAGTACATTACTGTCAAATTGAGTAACACATCAAATTTTGTTTTTGCAAACCTTACCAAATGTTTTTTTTTCAGGAAAACTCTTGAAGATGCATTTCTTCAGGCATTATTAGACATTTTGCATGTGTATTTTTGGAGTTATGTTTCAAAAACTGTCATTTTGAGTGTGACCAATATGAGGCCAGTAAAATCTAATATTTGTATTTGTGATTCTTTCCAAAATACCTGATTCTGGTATAACTTACATAAATTCAATATTAAAGGCTTTTTAAGACAAATTTCATATTTGGTTTTGGAGTTATGATTATAAACCTTTCATATTTAGTATGACAGTTACACTGTTATATTGAATAAAAAAACTAATTTGTGTCTTTGCAAACCTTACAAAAGATCATTTTTCTAGTACAACTAACAAAAAAACATATCTCTGGGCATTATTAGCCATTTTGCATGTGTTGTTTAGAAGTTATGTTTGAATACATTTTTATTGCTTTTTTCGCATTATCTCAGGACTGTAAGACTATTATAGTCGTATTGAGTAAAAAACTACTTTTTGCATTTGCAAGATTTACAAAAAGCATATGTTTCGAGTAAAACTCCCAAAGATGCATTATTTCAGGCATTATTAGCCATTTTTAATGTGTGGTGTAGGAGTTATGTTTAAATAACTGTCATATTGAGTGTTACAGTATACAGTCATATTGAGTAAAACCTCATTTTTGTATTTGCAAACCATAGAAAAACAACTGCATCTAGTAAAACTCACATGTATTCAATATCACAGGCATTTTTAGACATTTTGCACGTTTGGATTAGGAATTATGTTGGAATACATTTTTATTGCTTTTTTCACATTATCTCAGGATTCTAAGTACATTACTGTCAAATTGAGTAACATATCAAATTTTGTTTTTGCAAACCTTACCAAATGTTTTTTTTTTCAGGAAAACTCTTGAAGATGCATTTCTTCAGGCATTATTAGACATTTTGCATGTGTATTTTTGGAGTTATGTTTCAAAAACTGTCATTTTGAGTGTGACCAATATGAGGCCAGTAAAATCTAATATTTGTATTTGTGATTCTTTCCAAAATACCTGATTCTGGTATAACTTACATAAATTCAATATTAAAGGCTTTTTAAGACAAATTTCATATTTGGTTTTGGAGTTATGATTATAAACCTTTCATATTTAGTATGACAGTTACACTGTTATATTGAATAAAAAAACTAATTTGTGTCTTTGCAAACCTTACAAAAGATCATTTTTCTAGTACAACTAACAAAAAAACATATCTCTGGGCATTATTAGCCATTTTGCATGTGTTGTTTAGAAGTTATGTTTGAAAACATTTTTATTGCTTTTTTCGCATTATCTCAGGATTCTAAGACTATTATAGTCGTATTGAGTAAAAAACTACTTTTTGCATTTGCAAGATTTAAAAAAGCATATGTTTCGAGTAAAACTCCCAAACATGCATTATTTCAGGCATTATTAGCCATTTTTCATGTGTTGTGTAGGAGTTATGTTTAAATAACTGTCATATTGAGTGTTACAGTATACAGTCATATTGATTAAAACCTCTTTTTTGTATTTGCAAACCATAGAAAAACAACTGTATCTAGTAGAGCTCACATGTATTCAATATCACAGGCATTTTTAGACATTTTGCACGTTTGGATTAGGAATTATGTTGGAATACATTTTTATTGCTTTTTTCGCATTATCTCAGGATTCTAGGTACATTACTGTCAAATTGAGTAACAAATCAAATTTTGTTTTTGCAAACCTTACCAAATGTTTTTTTTTCTGGAAAACTCTCGAAGATGCATTTCTTCAGGTATTATTAGACTATTTGCATGTGTATTTTTGGAGTTATGTTTCAAAAAATGTCATTTTGAGTGTGACCAATATGAGGCCAGTAAAATCTAATATTTGTATTTGTGATTATTTCCAAAATACCTGATTCTGGTAGAACTTACATAAATTCATTATTAAAGGCTTTTTAAGACAAATTTCATATTTGGTTTTGGAGTTATGATTATAAACCTTTCATATTTAGTATGACAGTTACAGTGTTATATTGAATAAAAAAACTAACTTGTGTCTTTGCAAACCTTACAAAAGATCATTTTTCTAGTACAACTAACAAAAAAACATATCTCTGGGCATTATTAGCCATTTTGCATGTGTTGTTTAGAAGTTATGTTTGAATACATTTTTATTGCTTTTTTCGCATTATCTCAGGACTGTAAGACTATTATAGTCGTATTGAGTAAAAAACTACTTTTTGCATTTGCAAGATTTAAAAAAGCATATGTTTCGAGTAAAACTCCCAAAGATGCATTATTTCAGGCATTATTAGCCATTTTTAATGTGTGGTGTAGGAGTTATGTTTAAATAACTGTCATATTGAGTGTTACAGTGTACAGTCATATTGAGTAAAACCTCATTTTTGTATTTGCAAACCATAGAAAAACAACTGTATCTAGTAAAACTCACATGTATTTAATATCACAGACATTTTTAGACATTTTGCACGTTTGGATTAGGAATTATGTTGGAATACATTTTTATTGCTTTTTTCGCATTATCTCAGGATTCTAAGTACATTACTTTCAAATTGAGTAACACATCAAATTTTGTTTTTGCAAACCTTACCAAATGTTTTTTTTTTCTGGAAAACTCTCGAAGATGCATTTCTTCAGGTATTATAGGACTATTTGCATGTGTATTTTTGGAGTTATGTTTCAAAAAATGTCATTTTGAGTGTGACCAATATGAGGCCAGTAAAATCTAATATTTGTATTTGTGATTCTTTCCAAAATACCTGATTCTGGTAAAACTTACATAAATTCAATATTAAAGGCTTTTTAAGACAAATTTCATATTTGGTTTTGGAGTTATGATTATAAACCTTTCATATTTCGTATGACAGTTACACTGTTATATTGAATAAAAAAACTAATTTGTGTCTTTGCAAACCTTACAAAATATCATTTTTCTAGTACAACTAACAAAAAAACATATCTCTGGGCATTATTAGCCATTTTGCATGTGTTGTTTAGAAGTTATGTTTGAATACATTTTTATTGCTTTTTTCGCATTATCTCAGGATTCTAAGACTATTATAGTCATATTGAGTAAAAAACTACTTTTTGCATTTGCAAGATTTAAAAAAGCATATGTTTCGAGTAAAACTCCCAAAGATGCATTATTTCAGGAATTATTAGCCATTTTTCATGTGTGGTGTAGGAGTTATGTTTAAATAACTGTCATATTGAGTTTTACAGTGTACAGTCACATTGAGTAAAACCTCATTTTTGTATTTGCAAACCATAGAAAAACAACTGTATCTAGTAAAACTCACATGTATTCAATATCACAGGCATTTTTAGACATTTTGCACGTTTGGATTAGGAATTATGTTGGAATACAATTTTATTGCTTTTTTCGCATTATCTCAGGATTCTAAGTACATTACTGTCAAATTGAGTAACAAATCAAATTTTGTTTTTGCAAACCTTACCAAATGTTTTTTTTTTTCAGGAAAACTCTTGAAGATGCATTTCTTCAGGCATTATTAGACATTTTGCATGTGTAATTTTGGAGTTATGTTTCAAAAACTGTCATTTTGAGTGTGACCAATATGAGGCCAGTAAAATCTAATATTTGTATTTGTGATTCTTTCCAAAATACCTGATTCTGGTATAACTTACATAAATTCAATATTAAAGGCTTTTTAAGACAAATTTCATATTTGGTTTTGGAGTTATGATTATAAACCTTTCATATTTAGTATGACAGTTACACTGTTATATTGAATAAAAAAACTAATTTGTGTCTTTGCAAACCTTACAAAAGATCATTTTTCTAGTAAAACTAACAAAAAAACATATCTCTGGGCATTATTAGCCATTTTGCATGTGTTGTTTAGAAGTTATGTTTGAATACATTTGTATTGCTTTTTTCGCATTATCTCAGGACTGTAAGACTATTATAGTCGTATTGAGTAAAAAACTACTTTTTGCATTTGCAAGATTTAAAAAAGCATATGTTTCGAGTAAAAATCCCAAAGATGCATTATTTCAGGCATTATTAGCCATTTTTCATGTGTTGTGTAGGAGTTATGTTTAAATAACTGTCATATTGAGTGTTACTGTGTACAGTCATATTGAGTAAAACCTCATTTTTGTATTTGCAAACCATAGAAAAACAACTGTATCTAGTAAAACTCACATGTATTCAATATCACAGACATTTTTAGACATTTTGCACGTTTGGATTAGGAATTATGTTGGAATACATTTTTATTGCTTTTTTCGCATTATCTCAGGATTCTAAGTACATTACTTTCAAATTGAGTAACACATCAAATTTTGTTTTTGCAAACCTTACCAAATGTTTTTTTTTTCTGGAAAACTCTCAAAGGTGCATTTCTTCAGGTATTATAGGACTATTTGCATGTGTATTTTTGGAGTTATGTTTCAAAAAATGTCATTTTGAGTGTGACCAATATGAGGCCAGTAAAATCTAATATTTGTATTTGTGAAACTTTCCAAAATACCTGATTCTGCTAAAACTTACAAAAATTCAATATCAAAGGCTTTTTAAGACAAATTTCATATTTGGTTTTGGAGTTATGATTATAAACCTTTCATATTTAGAATGACAGGTACACTGTTATATTGAATAAAAAAACTAATTTGTGTCTTTGCAAACCTTACAAAATATCATTTTTCTAGTACAACTAACAAAAAAACATATCTCTGGGCATTATTAGCCATTTTGCATGTGTTGTTTAGAAGTTATGTTTGAATACATTGTTATTGCTTTTTTCGCATTATCTTAGGATTCTAAGACTATTATAGTCATATTGAGTAAAAAACTACTTTTTGCATTTGCAAGATTTAAAAAAGCATATGTTTCGAGTAAAACTCCCAAAGATGCATTATTTCAGGCATTATTAGCCATTTTTCATGTGTGGTGTAGGAGTTATGTTTAAATAACTGTCATATTGAGTTTTACAGTGTACAGTCACATTGAGTAAAACCTCATTTTTGTATTTGCAAACCATAGAAAAACAACTGTATCTAGTAAAACTCACATGTATTCAATATCACAGGCATTTTTAGACATTTTGCACGTTTGGATTAGGAATTATGTTGGAATACATTTTTATTGCTTTTTTCGCATTATCTCAGGATTCTAAGTACATTACTGTCAAATTGAGTAACAAATCAAATTTTGTTTTTGCAAACCTTACCAAATGTTTTTTTTTCAGGAAAACTCTTGAAGATGCATTTCTTCAGGCATTATTAGACATTTTGCATGTGTATTTTTGGAGTTATGTTTCAAAAACTGTCATTTTGAGTGTGACCAATATGAGGCCAGTAAAATCTAATATTTGTATTTGTGATTCTTTCCAAAATACCTGATTCTGGTATAACTTACATAAATTCAATATTAAAGGCTTTTTAAGACAAATTTCATATTTGGTTTTGGAGTTATGATTATAAACCTTTCATATTTAGTATGACAGTTACACTGTTATATTGAATAAAAAAACTAATTTGTGTCTTTGCAAACCTTACAAAAGATATTTTTTCTTGTAAAACTAACAAAAAAACATATCTCTGGGCATTATTAGCCATTTTGCATGTGTTGTTTAGAAGTTATGTTTGAATACATTTTTATTGCTTTTTTCGCATTATCTCAGGACTGTAAGACTATTATAGTCGTATTGAGTAAAAAACTACTTTTTGCATTTGCAAGATTTAAAAAAGTATATGTTTCGAGTAAAACTCCCAAAGATGCATTATTTCAGGCATTATTAGCCATTTTTCATGTGTTGTGTAGGAGTTATGTTTAAATAACTGTCATATTGAGTGTTACAGTGTACAGTCATATTGAGTAAAACCTCATTTTTGTATTTGCAAACCATAGAAAAACAACTGTATCTAGTAAAACTCACATGTATTCAATATCACAGACATTTTTAGACATTTTGCACGTTTGGATTAGGAATTATGTTGGAATACATTTTTATTGCTTTTTTCGCATTATCTCAGGATTCTAAGTACATTACTGTCAAATTGAGTAACACATCAAATTTTGTTTTTGCAAACCATACCAAATGTTTTTTTTTCTGGAAAACTCTCGAAGATGCATTTCTTCAGGTATTATTAGACTATTTGCATGTGTATTTTTGGAGTTATGTTTAAAAAAATGTCATTTTGAGTGTGACCAATATGAGGCCAGTAAAATCTAATATTTGTATTTTTGATTCTTTCCAAAATACCTGATTCTGGTAGAACTTACATAAATTCAATATTAAAGGCTTTTTAAGACAAATTTCATATTTGGTTTTGGATTTATGATTATAAACCTTTCATATTTAGTATGACAGTTACAGTGTTATATTGAATAAAAAAACTAACTTGTGTCTTTGCAAACCTTACAAAAGATCATTTTTCTAGTAAAACTAACAAAAAAACATTACTCTGGGCATTATTAGCCATTTTGCATGTGTTGTTTAGAAGTTATGTTTGAATACATTTTTATTGCTCTTTTCGCATTATCTCAGGATTCTAAGACTATTATAGTCATATTGAGTAAAAAAACTACTTTTTGCATTTGCAAGATTTCAAAAAGCATATGTTTCGAGTAAAACTCCCAAAGATGCATTATTTCAGGCATTATTAGCCATTTTTCATGTGTGGTGTAGGAGTTATGTTTAAATAACTGTCATATTGAGTGTTACAGTGTACAGTCACATTGAGTAAAACCTCATTTTTGTATTTGCAAACCATAGAAAAACAACTGTATCTAGTAAAACTCACATGTATTCAATATCACAGGCATTTTTAGACATTTTGCACGTTTGGATTAGGAATTATGTTGGATTACATTTTTATTGCTTTTTTCGCATTATCTCAGGATTCTAAGTACATTACTGTCAAATTGAGTAACAAATCAAATTTTGTTTTTGCAAACCTTACCAAATGTTTTTTTTTCAGGAAAACTCTTGAAGATGCATTTCTTCAGGCATTATTAGACATTTTGCATGTGTATTTTTGGAGTTATGTTTCAAAAACTGTCATTTTGAGTGTGACCAATATGAGGCCAGTAAAATCTAATATTTGTATTTGTGATTCTTTCCAAAATACCTGATTCTGGTATAACTTACATAAATTCAATATTAAAGGCTTTTTAAGACAAATTTCATATTTGGTTTTGGAGTTATGATTATAAACCTTTCATATTTAGTATGACAGTTACACTGTTATATTGAATAAAAAAACTAATTTGTGTCTTTGCAAACCTTACAAAAGATCATTTTTCTAGTACAACTAACAAAAAAACATATCTCTGGGCATTATTAGCCATTTTGCATGTGTTGTTTAGAAGTTATGTTTGAATACATTTTTATTGCTTTTTTCGCATTATCTCAGGACTGTAAGACTATTATAGTCGTATTGAGTAAAAAACTACTTTTTGCATTTGCAAGATTTAAAAAAGCATATGTTTCGAGTAAAACTCCCAAAGATGCATTATTTCAGGCATTATTAGCCATTTTTAATGTGTGGTGTAGGAGTTATGTTTAAATAACTGTCATATTGAGTGTTACAGTATACAGTCATATTGAGTAAAACCTCATTTTTGTATTTGCAAACCATAGAAAAACAACTGCATCTAGTAAAACTCACATGTATTCAATATCACAGGCATTTTTAGACATTTTGCACGTTTGGATTAGGAATTATGTTGGAATACATTTTTATTGCTTTTTTCACATTATCTCAGGATTCTAAGGACATTACTGTCAAATTGAGTAACAAATCAAATTTTGTTTTAGCAAACCTTACCAAATGTTTTTTTTTTCAGGAAAACTCTTGAAGATGCATTTCTTCAGGCATTATTAGACATTTTGCATGTGTATTTTTGGAGTTATGTTTCAAAAACTGTCATTTTGAGTGTGACCAATATGAGGCCAGTAAAATCTAATATTTGTATTTGTGATTCTTTCCAAAATACCTGATTCTGGTATAACTTACATAAATTCAATATTAAAGGCTTTTTAAGACAAATTTCATATTTGGTTTTGGAGTTATGATTATAAACCTTTCATATTTAGTATGACAGTTACACTGTTATATTGAATAAAAAAACTAATTTGTGTCTTTGCAAACCTTACAAAAGATCATTTTTCTAGTACAACTAACAAAAAAACATATCTCTGGGCATTATTAGCCATTTTGCATGTGTTGTTTAGAAGTTATGTTTGAATACATTTTTATTGCTTTTTTCGCATTATCTCAGGATTCTAAGACTATTATAGTCGTATTGAGTAAAAAACTACTTTTTGCATTTGCAAGATTTAAAAAAGCATATGTTTCGAGTAAAACTCCCAAAGATGCATTATTTCAGGCATTATTAGCCATTTTTCATGTGTTGTGTAGGAGTTATGTTTAAATAACTGTCATATTGAGTGTTACAGTATACAGTCATATTGATTAAAACCTCTTTTTTGTATTTGCAAACCATAGAAAAACAACTGTATCTAGTAGAGCTCACATGTATTCAATATCACAGGCATTTTTAGACATTTTGCACGTTTGGATTAGGAATTATGTTGGAATACATTTTTATTGCTTTTTTCGCATTATCTCAGGATTCTAAGTACATTACTGTCAAATTGAGTAACAAATCAAATTTTGTTTTTGCAAACCTTACCAAATGTTTTTTTTTCTGGAAAACTCTCGAAGATGCATTTCTTCAGGTATTATTAGACTATTTGCATGTGTATTTTTGGAGTTATGTTTCAAAAAATGTCATTTTGAGTGTGACCAATATGAGGCCAGTAAAATCTAATATTTGTATTTGTGATTATTTCCAAAATACCTGATTCTGGTAGAACTTACATAAATTCATTATTAAAGGCTTTTTAAGACAAATTTCATATTTGGTTTTGGAGTTATGATTATAAACCTTTCATATTTAGTATGACAGTTACAGTGTTATATTGAATAAAAAAACTAACTTGTGTCTTTGCAAACCTTACAAAAGATCATTTTTCTAGTAAAACTAACAAAAAAACTTATCTCTAGGCATTATTAGCCATTTTACATGTGTTGTTTAGAAGTTATGTTTGAATACATTTGTATTGCTTTTTTCGCATTATCTCAGGATTCTAAGACTATTATAGTCATATTGAGTAAAAAACTACTTTTTGCATTTTCAAAATTTAAAAAAGCATATGTTTCTAGTAAAACTCCCAAAGATGCATTATTTCAGGCATTATTAGCCATTTTTAATGTGTGGTGTAGGAGTTATGTTTAAATAACTGTCATATTGAGTGTTACAGTATACAGTCATATTGAGTAAAACCTCATTTTTGTATTTGCAAACCATAGAAAAACAACTGCATCTAGTAAAACTCACATGTATTCAATATCACAGGCATTTTTAGACATTTTGCACGTTTGGATTAGGAATTATGTTGGAATACATTTTTATTGCTTTTTTCACATTATCTCAGGATTCTAAGTACATTACTGTCAAATTGAGTAACAAATCAAATTTTGTTTTTGCAAACCTTACCAAATGTTTTTTTTTTCAGGAAAACTCTTGAAGATGCATTTCTTCAGGCATTATTAGACATTTTGCATGTGTATTTTTGGAGTTATGTTTCAAAAACTGTCATTTTGAGTGTGACCAATATGAGGCCAGTAAAATATAATATTTGTATTTGTGATTCTTTCCAAAATACCTGATTCTGGTATAACTTACATAAATTCAATATTAAAGGCTTTTTAAGACAAATTTCATATTTGGTTTTGGAGTTATGATTATAAACCTTTCATATTTAGTATGACAGTTACACTGTTATATTGAATAAAAAAACTAATTTGTGTCTTTGCAAACCTTACAAAAGATCATTTTTCTAGTAAAACTAACAAAAAAACATATCTCTGGGCATTATTAGCCATTTTGCATGTGTTGTTTAGAAGTTATGTTTGAATAAATTTTTATTGCTTTTTTCGCATTATCTCAGGACTGTAAGACTATTATAGTCGTATTGAGTAAAAAACTACTTTTTGCATTTGCAAGATTTAAAAAAGCATATGTTTCGAGTAAAACTCCCAAAGATGCATTATTTCAGGCATTATTAGCCATTTTTCATGTGTTGTGTAGGAGTTATGTTTAAATAACTGTCATATTGAGTGTTACAGTGTACAGTCATATTGAGTAAAACCTCATTTTTGTATTTGCAAACCATAGAAAAACAACTGTATCTAGTAAAACTCACATGTATTTAATATCACAGACATTTTTAGACATTTTGCACGTTTGGATTAGGAATTATGTTGGAATACATTTTTATTGCTTTTTTCGCATTATCTCAGGATTCTAAGTACATTACTTTCAAATTGAGTAACACATCAAATTTTGTTTTTGCAAACCTTACCAAATGTTTTTTTTTTTCTGGAAAACTCTCGAAGATGCATTTCTTCAGGTATTATAGGACTATTTGCATGTGTATTTTTGGAGTTATGTTTCAAAAAATGTCATTTTGAGTGTGACCAATATGAGGCCAGTAAAATCTAATATTTGTATTTGTGATTCTTTCCAAAATACCTGATTCTGGTATAACTTACATAAATTCAATATTAAAGGCTTTTTAAGACAAATTTCATATTTGGTTTTGGAGTTATGATTATAAACCTTTCATATTTCGTATGGCAGTTACACTGTTATATTGAATAAAAAAACTAATTTGTGTCTTTGCAAACCTTACAAAATATCATTTTTCTAGTACAACTAACAAAAAAACATATCTCTGGGCATTATTAGCCATTTTGCATGTGTTGTTTAGAAGTTATGTTTGAATACATTTTTATTGCTTTTTTCGCATTATCTCAGGATTCTAAGACTATTATAGTCATATTGAGTAAAAAACTACTTTTTGCATTTGCAAGATTTAAAAAAGTATATGTTTCGAGTAAAACTCCCAAAGATGCATTATTTCAGGCATTATTAGCCATTTTTCATGTGTTGTGTAGGAGTTATGTTTAAATAACTGTCATATTGAGTTTTACAGTGTACAGTCACATTGAGTAAAACCTCATTTTTGTATTTGCAAACCATAGAAAAACAACTGTATCTAGTAAAACTCACATGTATTCAATATCACAGGCATTTTTAGACATTTTGCACGTTTGGATTAGGAATTATGTTGGAATACATTTTTATTGTTTTTTCGCATTATCTCAGGATTCTAAGTACATTACTGTCAAATTGAGTAACACATCAAATTTTGTTTTTGCAAACCTTACCAAATGTTTTTTTTTCAGGAAAACTCTTGAAGATGCATTTCTTCAGGCATTATTAGACATTTTGCATGTGTATTTTTGGAGTTATGTTTCAAAAACTGTCATTTTGAGTGTGACCAATATGAGGCCAGTAAAATCTAATATTTGTATTTGTGATTCTTTCCAAAATACCTGATTCTGGTATAACTTACATAAATTCAATATTAAAGGCTTTTTAAGACAAATTTCATATTTGGTTTTGGAGTTATGATTATAAACCTTTCATATTTAGTATGACAGTTACACTGTTATATTGAATAAAAAAACTAATTTGTGTCTTTGCAAACCTTACAAAAGATCATTTTTCTAGTACAACTAACAAAAAAACATATCTCTGGGCATTATTAGCCATTTTGCATGTGTTGTTTAGAAGTTATGTTTGAATACATTTTTATTGCTTTTTTCGCATTATCTCAGGACTGTAAGACTATTATAGTCGTATTGAGTAAAAAACTACTTTTTGCATTTGCAAGATTTACAAAAAGCATATGTTTCGAGTAAAACTCCCAAAGATGCATTATTTCAGGCATTATTAGCCATTTTTAATGTGTGGTGTAGGAGTTATGTTTAAATAACTGTCATATTGAGTGTTACAGTATACAGTCATATTGAGTAAAACCTCATTTTTGTATTTGCAAACCATAGAAAAACAACTGCATCTAGTAAAACTCACATGTATTCAATATCACAGGCATTTTTAGACATTTTGCACGTTTGGATTAGGAATTATGTTGGAATACATTTTTATTGCTTTTTTCACATTATCTCAGGATTCTAAGTACATTACTGTCAAATTGAGTAACATATCAAATTTTGTTTTTGCAAACCTTACCAAATGTTTTTTTTTTCAGGAAAACTCTTGAAGATGCATTTCTTCAGGCATTATTAGACATTTTGCATGTGTATTTTTGGAGTTATGTTTCAAAAACTGTCATTTTGAGTGTGACCAATATGAGGCCAGTAAAATCTAATATTTGTATTTGTGATTCTTTCCAAAATACCTGATTCTGGTATAACTTACATAAATTCAATATTAAAGGCTTTTTAAGACAAATTTCATATTTGGTTTTGGAGTTATGATTATAAACCTTTCATATTTAGTATGACAGTTACACTGTTATATTGAATAAAAAAACTAATTTGTGTCTTTGCAAACCTTACAAAAGATCATTTTTCTAGTACAACTAACAAAAAAACATATCTCTGGGCATTATTAGCCATTTTGCATGTGTTGTTTAGAAGTTATGTTTGAAAACATTTTTATTGCTTTTTTCGCATTATCTCAGGATTCTAAGACTATTATAGTCGTATTGAGTAAAAAACTACTTTTTGCATTTGCAAGATTTAAAAAAGCATATGTTTCGAGTAAAACTCCCAAACATGCATTATTTCAGGCATTATTAGCCATTTTTCATGTGTTGTGTAGGAGTTATGTTTAAATAACTGTCATATTGAGTGTTACAGTATACAGTCATATTGATTAAAACCTCTTTTTTGTATTTGCAAACCATAGAAAAACAACTGTATCTAGTAGAGCTCACATGTATTCAATATCACAGGCATTTTTAGACATTTTGCACGTTTGGATTAGGAATTATGTTGGAATACATTTTTATTGCTTTTTTCGCATTATCTCAGGATTCTAGGTACATTACTGTCAAATTGAGTAACAAATCAAATTTTGTTTTTGCAAACCTTACCAAATGTTTTTTTTTCTGGAAAACTCTCGAAGATGCATTTCTTCAGGTATTATTAGACTATTTGCATGTGTATTTTTGGAGTTATGTTTCAAAAAATGTCATTTTGAGTGTGACCAATATGAGGCCAGTAAAATCTAATATTTGTATTTGTGATTATTTCCAAAATACCTGATTCTGGTAGAACTTACATAAATTCATTATTAAAGGCTTTTTAAGACAAATTTCATATTTGGTTTTGGAGTTATGATTATAAACCTTTCATATTTAGTATGACAGTTACAGTGTTATATTGAATAAAAAAACTAACTTGTGTCTTTGCAAACCTTACAAAAGATCATTTTTCTAGTAAAACTAACAAAAAAAACGTATCCCTAGGCATTATTAGCCATTTTGCATGTGTTGTTTAGAAGTTATGTTTGAATACATTTGTATTGCTTTTTTCGCATTATCTCAGGATTCTAAGACTATTATAGTCATATTGAGTAAAACACTACTTTTTGCATTTTCAAGATTTAAAAAAGCATATGTTTCTAGTAAAACTCCCAAAGATGCATTATTTCAGGCATTATTAGCCATTTTTAATGTGTGGTGTAGGAGTTATGTTTAAATAACTGTCATATTGAGTGTTACAGTATACAGTCATATTGATTAAAACCTCATTTTTTTATTTGCAAACCATAGAAAAACAACTGTATCTAGTAAAACTCACATGTATTCAATATCACAGGCATTTTTAGACATTTTGCACGTTTGGATTAGGAATTATGTTGGAATACATTTTTATTGCTTTTTTCGCATTATCTCAGGATTCTAAGTACATTACTGTCAAATTGAGTAACAAATCAAATTTTGTTTTTGCAAACCTTACCAAATGTTTTTTTTCTGGAAAACTCTCGAAAATGCATTTCTTCAGGCATTATTAGACTATTTGCATGTGTATTTTTGGAGTTATGTTTCAAAAAATGTCATTTTGAGTGTGCCCAATATGAGGCCAGTAAAATCTAATATTTGTATTTGTCAACCTTTCCAAAATACCTGATTCTGCTAAAACTTACAAAAATTCAATATTAAAGGCTTTTTAAGACAAATTTCATATTTGGTTTTGGAGTTATGATTATAAACCTTTCATATTTAGTATGACAGTTACACTGTTATATTGAATAAAAAAACTAATTTGTGTCTTTGCAAACCTTACAAAAGATCATTTTTCTAGTACAACTAACAAAAAAACATATCTCTGGGCATTATTAGCCATTTTGCATGTGTTGTTTAGAAGTTATGTTTGAATACATTTTTATTGCTTTTTTCGCATTATCTCAGGACTGTAAGACTATTATAGTCGTATTGAGTAAAAAACTACTTTTTGCATTTGCAAGATTTAAAAAAGCATATGTTTCGAGTAAAACTCCCAAAGATGCATTATTTCAGGCATTATTAGCCATTTTTCATGTGTTGTGTAGGAGTTATGTTTAAATAACTGTCATATTGAGTGTTACAGTGTACAGTCATATTGAGTAAAACCTCATTTTTGTATTTGCAAACCATAGAAAAACAACTGTATCTAGTAAAACTCACATGTATTCAATACCACAGGCATTTTTAGACATTTTGCACGTTTGGATTAGGAATTATGTTGGAATACATTTTTATTGCTTTTTTCGCATTATCTCAGGATTCTAAGTACATTACTGTCAAATTGAGTAACAAATCAAATTTTGTTTTTGCAAACCTTACCAAATGTTTTTTTTTTTCTGGAAAACTCTCGAAGATGAATTTCTTCAAGTATTATTAGACTATTTGCATGTGTATTTTTGGAGTTATGTTTCAAAAAATGTCATTTTGAGTGTGACCAATATGAGGCCAGTAAAATCTAATATTTGTATTTGTGATTCTTTCCAAAATACCTGATTCTGGTAGAACTTACATAAATTCAATATTAAAGGCTTTTTAAGACAAATTTCATATTTGGTTTTGGAGTTATGATTATAAACCTTTCATATTTAGTATGACAGTTACAGTGTTATATTTAATAAAAAAACTAACTTGTGTCTTTGCAAACCTTACAAAAGATCATTTTTCTAGTAAAACTAACAAAAAAACTTATCTCTAGGCATTATTAGCCATTTTGCATGTGTTGTTTAGAAGTTATGTTTGAATACATTTGTATTGCTTTTTTCGCATTATCTCAGGATTCTAAGACTATTATAGTCATATTGAGTAAAACACTTCTTTTTGCATTTTCAAGATTTAAAAAAGCATATGTTTCTAGTAAAACTCCCAAAGATGCATTATTTCAGGCATTATTAGCCATTTTTAATGTGTGGTGTAGGAGTTATGTTTAAATAACTGTCATATTGAGTGTTACAGTGTACAGTCATATTGAGTAAAACCTCATTTTTGTATTTGCAAACCATAGAAAAACAACTGTATCTAGTAAAACTCACATGTATTCAATATCACAGGCATTTTTAGACATTTTGCTCGTTTGGATTAGGTATTATGTTGGAATACATTTTGTATTGCTTTTTTCGCATTATCTCAGGATTCTAAGTACATTACTGTCAAATTGAGTAACAAATCAAATTTTGTTTTTGCAAACCTTACCAAATGTTTTTTTTCTGGAAAACTCTCGAAGATGCATTTCTTCAGGCATTATTAGACTATTTGCATGTGTATTTTTGGAGTTATGTTTCGAAAAATGTCATTTTGAGTGTGACCAATATGAGGCCAGTAAAATCTAATATTTGTATTTGTCAACCTTTCCAAAATACCTGATTCTGCTAAAACTTACAAAAATTCAATATTAAAGGCTTTTTAAGACAAATTTCATATTTGGTTTTGGAGTTATGATTATAAACCTTTCATATTTAGTATGACAGTTACAATGTTATATTGAATAAAAAACTATTTTGTGTCTTTGCAAACCTTACAAAAGATCATTTTTCTAGTAAAACTAACAAAAAAACATAACTCTGGGCATTATTAGCCATTTTGCATGTGTTGTTTAGAAGTTATCTTTGAATACATTTTTATTGCTTTTTTCGCATTATCTCAGGATTCTAAGACTATTATAGTCATATTGAGTAAAAAACTACTTTTTGCATTTGCAAGATTTAAAAAAGCATATGTTTCGAGTAAAACTCCCAAAGATGCATTATTTCAGGCATTATTAGCCATTTTTCATGTGTGGTGTAGGAGTTATGTTTAAATAACTGTCATATTGAGTGTTACAGTATACAGTCATATTGATTAAAACCTCATTTTTGTATTTGCAAACCATAGAAAAACAACTGTATCTAGTAAAACTCACATGTATTCAATATCACAGGCTTTTTAGACATTTTGCACGTTTGGATTAGGAATTATGTTGGAATACATTTGTATTGCTTTTTTCGCATTATCTCAGGATTCTAAGTACATTACTGTCAAATTGAGTAACAAATCAAATTTTGTTTTTGCAAACCTTACCAAATGTTTTTTTTCTGGAAAACTCTCGAAGATGCATTTCTTCAGGCATTATTAGACTATTGGCATGTGTATTTTTGGAGTTATGTTTCAAAAAATGTCATTTTGAGTGTGAGCAATATGAGGCCAGTAAAATCTAATATTTGTATTTGTCAACCTTTCCAAAATACCTGATTCTGCTAAAACTTACAAAAATTCAATATCAAAGGCTTTTTAAGACAAATTTCATATTTGGTTTTGGAGTTATGATTATAAACCTTTCATATTTAGTATGACAGTTACACTGTTATATTGAATAAAAAAACTAATTTGTGTCTTTGCAAACTTTACAAAAGATCATTTTTCTAGTACAACTAACAAAAAAACATATCTCTGGGCATTATTAGCCATTTTGCATGTGTTGTTTAGAAGTTATGTTTGAATACATTTTTATTGCTTTTTTCGCATTATCTCAGGACTGTAAGACTATTATAGTCGTATTGAGTAAAAAACTACTTTTTGCATTTGCAAGATTTAAAAAAGCATATGTTTCGAGTAAAACTCCCAAAGATGCATTATTTCAGGCATTATTAGCCATTTTTCATGTGTTGTGTAGGAGTTATGTTTAAATAACTGTCATATTGAGTGTTACAGTGTACAGTCATATTGAGTAAAACCTCATTTTTGTATTTGCAAACCATAGAAAAACAACTCTATCTGGTAAAACTCACATATATTCAATATCACAGGCATTTTTAGACATTTTGCACGTTTGGATTAGGAATTATGTTGGAATACATTTTTATTGCTTTTTTCGCATTATCTCAGGATTCTAAGTACATTACTGTCAAATTGAGTAACAAATCAAATTTTGTTTTTGCAAACCTTACCAAATGTTTTTTTTTTCTGGAAAACTCTCGAAGATGCATTTCTTCAGGTATTATTAGACTATTTGCATGTGTATTTTTGGAGTTATGTTTCAAAAAATGTCATTTTGAGTGTGACCAATATGAGGCCAGTAAAATCTAATATTTGTATTTGTGATTCTTTCCAAAATACCTGATTCTGGTAGAACTTACATAAATTCAATATTAAAGGCTTTTTAAGACAAATTTCATATTTGGTTTTGGAGTTATGATTATAAACCTTTCATATTTAGTATGACAGTTACAGTGTTATATTGAATAAAAAAACTAACTTGTGTCTTTGCAAACCTTACAAAAGATCATTTTTCTAGTAAAACTAACAAAAAAACTTATCTCTAGGCATTATTAGCCATTTTGCATGTGTTGTTTAGAAGTTATGTTTGAATACATTTGTATTGCTTTTTTCGCATTATCTCAGGACTGTAAGACTATTATAGTCGTATTGAGTAAAAAACTACTTTTTGCATTTTCAAGATTTAAAAAAGCATATGTTTCTAGTAAAACTCCCAAAGATGCATTATTTCAGGCATTATTAGCCATTTTAATGTGTGGTGTAGGAGTTATGTTTAAATAACTGTCATATTGAGTGTTACAGTATACAGTCATATTGAGTAAAACCTCATTTTTGTATTTGCAAACCATAGAAAAACAACTGTATCTAGTAAAACTCACATGTATTCAATATCACAGGCATTTTTAGACATTTTGCACGTTTGGATTAGGAATTATGTTGGAATACATTTTTATTGCTTTTTTCGCATTATCTCAGGATTCTAAGTACATTACTGTCAAATTGAGTAACAAATCAAATTTTGTTTTTGCAAACCTTACCAAATGTTTTTTTTTCAGGAAAACTCTTGAAGATGCATTTCTTCAGGCATTATTAGACATTTTGCATGTGTATTTTTGGAGTTATGTTTCAAAAACTGTCATTTTGAGTGCGACCAATATGAGGCCAGTAAAATCTAATATTTGTATGTGTGATTCTTTCCAAAATACCTGATTCTGGTATAACTTACATAAATTCAATATTAAAGGCTTTTTAAGACAAATTTCATATTTGGTTTTGGAGTTATGATTATAAACCTTTCATATTTAGTATGACAGTTACACTGTTATATTGAATAAAAAAACTAATTTGTGTCTTTGCAAACCTTACAAAAGATCATTTTTCTAGTACAACTAACAAAAAAACATATCTCTGGGCATTATTAGCCATTTTGCATGTGTTGTTTAGAAGTTATGTTTGAATACATTTTTATTGCTTTTTTCGCATTATCTCAGGACAGTAAGACTATTATAGTCGTATTGAGTAAAAAACTACTTTTGCATTTGCAAGATTTAAAAAAGTATATGTTTCGAGTAAAACTCCCAAAGATGCATTATTTCAGGCATTATTAGCCATTTTTAATGTGTGGTGTAGGAGTTATGTTTAAATAACTGTCATATTGAGTGTTACAGTGTACAGTCATATTGAGTAAAACCTAATTTTTGTATTTGCAAACCATAGAAAAACAACTGTATCTTGTAAAACTCACATGTATTCAATATCACAGGCATTTTTAGACATTTTGCACGTTTGGATTAGGAATTATGTTGGAATACATTTTTATTGCTTTTTTCGCATTATCTCAGGATTCTAAGTACATTACTGTCAAATTGAGTAACAAATCAAATTTTGTTTTTGCAAACCTTACCAAATGTTTTTTTTTCTGGAAAACTCTCGAAGATGAATTTCTTCAGGTATTATTAGACTATTTGCATGTGTATTTTTGGAGTTATGTTTCAAAAAATGTCATTTTGAGTGTGACCAATATGAGGCCAGTAAAATCTAATATTTGTATTTGTGATTCTTTCCAAAATACCTGATTCTGGTAGAACTTATATAAATTCAATATTAAAGGCTTTTTAAGACAAATTTTATATTTGGTTTTGGAGTTATGATTATAAACCTTTCATATTTAGTATGACAGTTACAGTGTTATATTGAATAAAAAAACTAATTTGTGTCTTTGCAAACCTTACAAAAGATCATTTTTCTAGTAAAACTAACAAAAAAACTTATCTCTAGGCATTATTAGCCATTTTGCATGTGTTGTTTAGAAGTTATGTTTGAATACATTTGTATTGCTTTTTTCGCATTATCTCAGGATTCTAAGACTATTATAGTCATATTGAGTAAAACACTACTTTTTGCATTTTCAAGATTTAAAAAAGCATATGTTTCTAGTAAAACTCCCAAAGATGCATTATTTCAGGCATTATTAGCCATTTTTCATGTGTGGTGTAGGAGTTATGTTTAAATAACTGTCATATTGAGTGTTACAGTATACAGTCATATTGATTAAAAACTCATTTTTGTATTTGCAAACCATAGAAAAACAACTGTATCTAGTAAAACTCACATGTATTCAATATCACAGGCATTTTTAGACATTTTGCACGTTTGGATTAGGAATTATGTTGGAATACATTTTTATTGCTTTTTTCGCATTATCTCAGGATTCTAAGTACATTACTGTCAAATTGAGTAACAAATCAAATTTTGTTTTTGCAAACCTTACCAAATGTTTTTTTTTCAGGAAAACTCTTGAAGATGCATTTCTTCAGGCATTATTGGACATTTTGCATGTGTATTTTTGGAGTTATGTTTCAAAAACTGTCATTTTGAGTGTGACCAATATGAGGCCAGTAAAATCTAATATTTGTATTTGTGATTCTTTCCAAAATACCTGATTCTGGTATAACTTACATAAATTCAATATTAAAGGCTTTTTAAGACAAATTTCATATTTGGTTTTGGAGTTATGATTATAAACCTTTCATATTTAGTATGACAGTTACACTGTTATATTGAATAAAAAAACTAATTTGTGTCTTTGCAAACCTTACAAAAGATCATTTTTCTAGTACAACAACAAAAAAACATATCTCTGGGCATTATTAGCCATTTTGCATGTGTTGTTTAGAAGTTATGTTTGAATACATTTTTATTGCTTTTTTCGCATTATCTCAGGATTCTAAGACTATTATAGTCATATTGAGTAAAAAACTACTTTTTGCATTTGCAAGATTTAAAAAAGCATATGTTTCGAGTAAAACTCCCAAAGATGCATTATTTCAGGCATTATTAGCCATTTTTCATGTGTTGTGTAGGAGTTATGTTTAAATAACTGTCATACTGAGTGTTACAGTGTACAGTCATATTGAGTAAAACCTCATTTTTGTATTTGCAAACCATAGAAAAACAACTGTATCTAGTAAAACTCACATGTATTCAATATCACAGGCATTTTTAGACATTTTGCACGTTTGGATTAGGAATTATGTTGGAATACATTTTTATTGCTTTTTTCGCATTATCTCAGGATTCTAAGTACATTACTGTCAAATTGAGTAACAAATCAAATTTTGTTTTTGCAAACCTTACCAAATGTTTTTTTTTCTGGAAAACTCTCGAAGATGCATTTCTTCAGGTATTATTAGACTATTTGCATGTGTATTTTTGGAGTTATGTTTCAAAAAATGTCATTTTGAGTGTGACCAATATGAGGCCAGTAAAATCTAATATTTGTTTTTGTGATTCTTTCCAAAATACCTGATTCTGGTAGAAATTACATAAATTCAATATTAAAGGCTTTTTAAGACAAATTTCATATTTGGTTTTGGAGTTATGATTATAAAGCTTTCATATTTAGTATGACAGTTACACTGTTATATTGAATAAAAAAACTAACTTGTGTATTTGCAAACCTTACAAAAGATCCTTTTTCTAGTAAAACTAACAAAAAAAACTTATCTCTAGGCATTATTAGCCATTTTGCATGTGTTGTTTAGAAGTTATGTTTGAATACACTTGTATTGCTTTTTTCGCATTATCTCAGGATTCTAAGACTATTATAGTCATATTGAGTAAAAAACTACTTTTTGCATTTTCAAGATTTAAAAAAGCATATGTTTCTAGTAAAACTCCCAAAGATGCATTATTTCAGGCATTATTAGCCATTTTTCATGTGTTGTGTAGGAGTTATGTTTAAACAACTGTCATGTTGAGTGTTACAGTGTACAGTCATATTGAGTAAAACCTCATTTTTGTATTTGCAAACCATAGAAAAACAACTGTATCTAGTAAAACTCACATGTATTCAATATCACAGGCATTTTTAGACATTTTGCACGTTTGGATTAGGAATTATGTTGGAATACATTTTTTTTGCTTTGTTCGCATTATCTCAGGATTCTAAGTACATTACTGTCAAATTGAGTAACAAATCAAATTTTGTTTTTGCAAACCTTACCAAATGTTTTTTTTTCTGGAAAACTCTCGAAGATGTATTTCTCCAGGTATTATTAGACTATTTGCATGTGTATTTTTGGAGTTATGTTTCAAAAAATGTCATTTTGAGTGTGACCAATATGAGGCCAGTAAAATCTAATATTTGTATTTGTGATTCTTTCCAAAATACCTGATTCTGGTAGAACTTACATAAATTCAATATTAAAGGCTTTTTAAGACAAATTTCATATTTGGTTTTGGAGTTATGATTATAAACCTTTCATATTTAGTATGACAGTTACACTGTTATATTGAATAAAAAAACTAATTTGTGTCTTTGCAAACCCTACAAAAGATCATTTTTCTAGTACAACTAACAAAAAAAACATATCTCTGGGCATTATTAGCCATTTTGCATGTGTTGTTTAGAAGTTATGTTTGAATACATTTTTATTGCTTTTTTCGCATTATCTCAGGACAGTAAGACTATTATAGTCGTATTGAGTAAAAAACTACTTTTGCATTTGCAAGATTTAAAAAAGCATATGTTTCTAGTAAAACTCCCAAAGATGCATTATTTCAGGCATTATTAGCCATTTTTAATGTGTGGTGTAGGAGTTATGTTTAAATAACTGTCATATTGAGTGTTACAGTATACAGTCATATTGATTAAAACCTCATTTTTGTATTTGCAAACCATAGAAAAACAACTGTATCTAGTAAAACTCACATGTATTCAATATCACAGGCATTTTTAGACATTTTGCACGTTTGGATTAGGAATTATGTTGGAATACATTTTTATTGCTTTTTTCGCATTATCTCAGGATTCTAAGTACATTACTGTCAAATTGAGTAACAAATCAAATTTTGTTTTTGCAAACCTTACCAAATGTTTTTTTTTCTGGAAAACTCTCGAAGATGCATTTCTTCAGGTATTATTAGACTATTTGCATGTGTATTTTTGGAGTTATGTTTCAAAAAATTTCATTTTGAGTGTGACCAATATGAGGCCAGTAAAATCTAATATTTGTATTTGTGATTCCTTCCAAAATACCTGATTCTGGTAGAACTTACATAAATTCAATATTAAAGGCTTTTTAAGACAAATTTCATATTTGGTTTTGGAGTTATGATTATAAACCTTTCATATTTAGTATGACAGTTACAGTGTTATATTGAATAAAAAAACTAACTTGTGTCTTTGCAAATCTTACAAAAGATCATTTTTCTAGTAAAACTAACAAAAAAACTTATCTCTAGGCATTATTAGCCATTTTGCATGTGTTGTTTAGAAGTTATGTTTGAATACATTTGTATTGCTTTTTTCGCATTATCTCAGGATTCTAAGACTATTATAGTCATATTGAGTAAAAAACTACTTTTTGCATTTTCAAGATTTAAAAAAGCATATGTTTCTAGTAAAACTCCCAAAGATGCATTATTTCAGGCATTATTAGCCATTTTTAATGTGTGGTGTAGGAGTTATGTTTAAATAACTGTCATATTGAGTGTTACAGTATACAGTCATATTGATTAAAACCTCATTTTTGTATTTGCAAACCATAGAAAAACAACTGTATCTAGTAAAACTCACATGTATTCAATACCACAGGCATTTTTAGACATTTTGCACGTTTGGATTAGGAATTATGTTGGAATACATTTGTATTGCTTTTTTCGCATTATCTCAGGATTCTAAGTACATTACTGTCAAATTGAGTAACAAATCAAATTTTGTTTTTGCAAACCTTACCAAATGTTTTTTTTCTGGAAAACTCTCGAAGATGCATTTCTTCAGGCATTATTAGACTATTTGCATGTGTATTTTTGGAGTTATGTTTCAAAAAATGTCATTTTGAGTGTGACCAATATGAGGCCAGTAAAATCTAATATTTGTATTTGTCAACCTTTCCAAAATACCTGATTCTGCTAAAACTTACAAAAATTCAATATCAAAGGCTTTTTAAGACAAATTTCATATTTGGTTTTGGAGTTATGATTATAAACCTTTCATATTTAGTATGACAGTTACACTGTTATATTGAATAAAAAAACTAATTTGTGTCTTTGCAAACCTTACAAAAGATCATTTTTCTAGTAAAACTAACAAAAAAACATATCTCTGGGCATTATTAGCCATTTTGCATGTGTTGTTTAGAAGTTATGTTTGAATACATTTTTATTGCTTTTTTCGCATTATCTCAGGATTCTAAGACTATTATAGTCATATTGAGTAAAAAACTACTTTTTGCATTTGCAAGATTTAAAAAAGCATATGTTTCGAGTAAAACTCCCAAAGATGCATTATTTCAGGCATTATTAGCCATTTTTCATGTGTGGTGTAGGAGTTATGTTTAAATAACTGTCATATTGAGTGTTACAGTGTACAGTCACATTGAGTAAAACCTCATTTTTGTATTTGCAAACCATAGAAAAACAACTGTATCTAGTAAAACTCACATGTATTCAATATCACAGGCATATTTAGTATGACAGTTACACTGTTATATTGAATAAAAAAACTAATTTGTGTCTTTGCAAACCTTACAAAAGATCATTTTTCTAGTAAAACTAACAAAAAAACTTATCTCTAGGCATTATTAGCCATTTTGCATTTGTTGTTTAGAAGTTATGTTTGAATACATTTTTATTGCTTTTTTCGCATTATCTCAGGATTCTAAGACTATTATAGTCATATTGAGTAAAAAACTACTTTTTGCATTTGCAAGATTTAAAAAAGCATATGTTTCGAGTAAAACTCCCAAAGATGCATTATTTCAGGCATTATTAGCCATTTTTCATGTGTGGTGTAGGAGTTATGTTTAAATAACTGTCATATTGAGTGTTACAGTGTACAGTCACATTGAGTAAAACCTCATTTTTGTATTTGCAAACCATAGAAAAACAACTGTATCTAGTAAAACTCACATGTATTCAATATCACAGGCATTTTTAGACATTTTGCACGTTTGGATTAGGAATTATGTTGGAATACATTGTTATTGCTTTTTTCGCATTATCTCAGGATTCTAAGTACATTACTGTCAAATTGAGTAACAAATCAAATTTTGTTTTTGCAAACCTTACCAAATGTTTTTTTTTCTGGAAAACTCTCGAAGATGCATTTCTTCAGGTATTATTAGACTATTTGCATGTGTATTTTTGGAGTTATGTTTCAAAAAATGTCATTTTGAGTGTGACCAATATGAGGCCAGTAAAATCTAATATTTGTATTTGTGATTCCTTCCAAAATACCTGATTCTGGTAGAACTTACATAAATTCAATATTAAAGGCTTTTTAAGACAAATTTCATATTTGGTTTTGGAGTTATGATTATAAACCTTTCATATTTAGTATGACAGTTACAGTGTTATATTGAATAAAAAAACTAACTTGTGTCTTTGCAAACCTTACAAAAGATCATTTTTCTAGTAAAACTAACAAAAAAACTTATCTCTAGGCATTATTAGCTATTTTGCATGTGTTGTTTAGAAGTTATGTTTGAATACATTTGTATTGCTTTTTTCGCATTATCTCAGGATTCTAAGACTATTATAGTCATATTGAGTAAAAAACTACTTTTTGCATTTTCAAGATTTAAAAAAGCATATGTTTCTAGTAAAACTCCCAAAGATGCATTATTTCAGGCATTATTAGCCATTTTTAATGTGTGGTGTAGGAGTTATGTTTAAATAACTGTCATATTGAGTGTTACAGTATACAGTCATATTGATTAAAACCTCATTTTTGTATTTGCAAACCATAGAAAAACAACTGTATCTAGTAAAACTCACATGTATTCAATACCACAGGCATTTTTAGACATTTTGCACGTTTGGATTAGGAATTATGTTGGAATACATTTGTATTGCTTTTTTCGCATTATCTCAGGATTCTAAGTACATTACTGTCAAATTGAGTAACAAATCAAATTTTGTTTTTGCAAACCTTACCAAATGTTTTTTTTCTGGAAAACTCTCGAAGATGCATTTCTTCAGGCATTATTAGACTATTTGCATGTGTATTTTTGGAGTTATGTTTCAAAAAATGTCATTTTGAGTGTGACCAATATGAGGCCAGTAAAATCTAATATTTGTATTTTTCAACCTTTCCAAAATACCTGATTCTGCTAAAACTTACAAAAATTCAATATCAAAGGCTTTTTAAGACAAATTTCATATTTGGTTTTGGAGTTATGATTATAAACCTTTCATATTTAGTATGACAGTTACACTGTTATATTGAATAAAAAAACTAATTTGTGTCTTTGCAAACCTTACAAAAGATCATTTTTCTAGTAAAACTAACAAAAAAACATATCTCTGGGCATTATTAGCCATTTTGCATGTGTTGTTTAGAAGTTATGTTTGAATACATTTTTATTGCTTTTTTCGCATTATCTCAGGATTCTAAGACTATTATAGTCATATTGAGTAAAAAACTACTTTTTGCATTTGCAAGATTTAAAAAAGCATATGTTTCGAGTAAAACTCCCAAAGATGCATTATTTCAGGCATTATTAGCCATTTTTCATGTGTGGTGTAGGAGTTATGTTTAAATAACTGTCATATTGAGTGTTACAGTGTACAGTCACATTGAGTAAAACCTCATTTTTGTATTTGCAAACCATAGAAAAACAACTGTATCTAGTAAAACTCACATGTATTCAATATCACAGGCATTTTTAGACATTTTGCACGTTTGGATTAGGAATTATGTTGGAATACATTTTTATTGCTTTTTTCGCATTATCTCAGGATTCTAAGTACATTACTGTCAAATTGAGTAACAAATCAAATTTTGTTTTTGCAAACCTTACCAAATGTTTTTTTTTCTGGAAAACTCTCGAAGATGCATTTCTTCAGGCATTATTAGACTATTTGCATGTGTATTTTTGGAGTTATGTTTCAAAAACTGTCATTTTGAGTGTGACCAATATGAGGCCAGTAAAATCTAATATTTGTATTTGTGATTCTTTCCAAAATATCTGATTCTGCTAAAACTTACATAAATTCAATATTAAAGGCTTTTTAAGACAAATTTCATATTTGGTTTTGGAGTTATGATTATAAACCTTTCATATTTAGTATGACAGTTACACTGTTATATTGAATAAAAAAACTAATTTGTGTCTTTGCAAACCTTACAAAAGATAATTTTTCTAGTAAAACTAACAAAAAACATTACTCTGGGCATTATTAGCCATTTTGCATGTGTTGTTTAGAAGTTATGTTTGAATACATTTTTATTGCTTTTTTCGGATTATCTCAGGATTCTAAGACTATTATAGTCATATTGAGTAAAAAACTACTTTTTGCATTTGCAAGATTTAAAAAAGCATATGTTTTGAGTAAAACTCCCAAAGATGCATTATTTCAGGCATTATTAGCCATTTTTCATGTGTGGTGTAGGAGTTATGTTTAAATAACTGTCATATTGAGTGTTACAGTATACAGTCATATTGAGTAAAACCTAATTTTTGTATTTGCAAACCATAGAAAAACAACGGTATCTAGTAAAACTCACATGTATTCAATATCACAGGCATTTTTAGACATTTTGCACGTTTTGATTAGGAATTATGTTGGAATACATTTGTATTGCTTTTTTCGCATTATCTCAGGATTCTAAGTACATTACTGTCCAGTTGAGTAACAAATCAAATTTTGTTTTTGCAAACCTTACCAAATGTTTTTTTTTCAGGAAAACTCTCGAAGATGCATTTCTTCAGGCATTATTAGACATTTTGCATGTGTATTTTTGGAGTTATGTTTCAAAAACAGTCATTTTGAGTGTGACCAATGTGAGGCCAGTAAAATCTAATATTTGTATTTGTGAACCTTTCCAAAATACCTGATTCTGCTAAAACTTACATAAATTCAATATCAAAGGCTTTTTAAGACAAATTTCATATTTGGTTTTGGAGTTATGATTATAAATCTTTCATATTTAGTATGACAGTTACACTGTTATATTGAATAAAAAACTAATTTGTGTCTTTGCAAACCTTACAAAAGATCATTTTTCTAGTACAACTAACAAAAAAACATATCTCTGGGCATTATTAGCCATTTTGCATGTGTTGTTTAGAAGTTATGTTTGAATACATTTTTATTGCTTTTTTCGCATTATCTCAGGATTGTAAGACTATTATACTCGTATTGAGTAAAAAAAATACTTTTTGCATTTGCAAGATTTAAAAAAGCATATGTTTCGAGTAAAACTCCCAAAGATGCATTATTTCAGGCATTATTGGCCATTTTTCATGTGTGGTGTAGGAGTTATGTTTAAATAGCTGTCATATTGAGTGTTACAGTATACAGTCATATTGAGTAAAACCTCATTTTTGTATTTGCAAACCATTGAAAAACCACTGTATCTAGTAAAACTCACATGTATTCAATATCACAGGCATTTTTAGACATTTTGCACGTTTGGATTAGGAATTATGTTGGAATACATTTTTTTGCTTTTTTCGCATTATCTCAGGATTCTAAGTACATTACTGTCAAATTGAGTAACAAATCAAATTTTGTTTTTGCAAACCTTACCAAATGTTTTTTTTTTCTGGAAAACTCTCGACGATGCATTTCTTCAGGCATTATTAGACTATTTGCATGTGTATTTTTGGAGTTATGTTTCAAAAACTGTCATTTTGAGTGTGACCAATATGAGGCCAGTAAAATCTAATATTTGTATTTGTGATTCTTTCCAAAATACCTGATTCTGCTAAAACTTACATAAATTCAATATTAAAGGCTTTTTAAGACAAATTTCATATTTGGTTTTGGAGTTATGATTATAAACCTTTCATATTTAGTATGACAGTTACACTGTTATATTGAATAAAAAAACGAATTTGTGTCTTTGCAAACCTTACAAAAGATCATTTTTCTAGTAAAACTAACAAAAAACATTACTCTGGGCATTATTAGCCATTTTGCATGTGTTGTTTAGAAGTTATGTTTGAATACATTTTTATTGCTTTTTTCGCATTATCTCAGGATTCTAAGACTATTATAGTCATATTGAGTAAAAAACTACTTTTTGCATTTGCAAGATTTAAAAAAGCATATGTTTCGAGTAAAACTCCCAAAGATGCATTATTTCAGGCATTATTAGCCATTTTTCATGTGTGGTGTAGGAGTTATGTTTAAATAACTGTCATATTGAGTGTTACAGTATACAGTCATATTGAGTAAAACCTAATTTTTGTATTTGCAAACCATAGAAAAACAACGGTATCTAGTAAAACTCACATGTATTCAATATCACAGGCATTTTTAGACATTTTGCACGTTTTGATTAGGAATTATGTTGGAATACATTTGTATTGCTTTTTTCGCATTATCTCAGGATTCTAAGTACATTACTGTCCAGTTGAGTAACAAATCAAATTTTGTTTTTGCAAACCTTACCAAATGTTTTTTTTTTCAGGAAAACTCTCGAAGATGCATTTCTTCTGGCATTATTAGACATTTTGCATGTGTATTTTTGGATTTATGTTTCAAAAACAGTCATTTTGAGTGTGACCAATATGAGGCCAGTAAAATCTAATATTTGTATTTGTGAACCTTTCCAAAATACCTGATTCTGCTAAAACTTACATAAATTCAATATCAAAGGCTTTTTAAGACAAATTTCATATTTGGTTTTGGAGTTATGATTATAAATCTTTCATATTTAGTATGACAGTTACACTGTTATATTGAATAAAAAAACTAATTTGTGTCTTTGCAAACCTTACAAAAGATCATTTTTCTAGTACAACTAACAAAAAAACATATCTCTGGGCATTATTAGCCATTTTGCATGTGTTGTTTAGAAGTTATGTTTGAATACATTTTTATTGCTTTTTTCGCATTATCTCAGGATTGTAAGACTATTATACTCGTATTGAGTAAAAAAAACACTTTTTGCATTTGCAAGATTTAAAAAAGCATATGTTTCGAGTAAAACTCCCAAAGATGCATTATTTCAGGCATTATTGGCCATTTTTCATGTGTGGTGTAGGAGTTATGTTTAAATAGCTGTCATATTGAGTGTTACAGTATACAGTCATATTGAGTAAAACCTCATTTTTGTATTTGCAAACCATTGAAAAACCACTGTATCTAGTAAAACTCACATGTATTCAATATCACAGGCATTTTTAGACATTTTGCACTGTTGGATTAGGAATTATGTTGGAATACATTTTTATTGCTTTTTTCGCATTATCTCAGGATTCTAAGTACATTACTGTCAGATTGAGTAACAAATCAAATTTTGTTTTTGTAAACCTTACCAAATGTTTTTTTTTTTCAGGAAAACTCTCGAAGATGCATTTCTTCAGGCATTATTAGAAATTTTGCATGTGTATTTTTGGAGTTATGTTTCAAAAACTGTCATTTTGAGTGTGACCAATATGAGGCCAGTAAAACCTAATTTTTGTATTTGTGATTCTTTCCAAAATACCTGAATCTGCTAAAACTCACATAAATTCAATATTACAGGCTTTTTTAGACAAATTTCATGTTTGGGTTTGGAGTTATGTTTATAAACCTTTCATATTTAGTATGACAGTTACACTGTTATATTGAATAAAAAAACTAACTTGTGTCTTTGCAAACCTTACAAAAGATAATTTTTCGAGTACAACTAACAAAAATACATATCTCTAGGCATTATTAGCCATTTTTCATGTGTTGTTTAGAAGTTATGTTTCAATAGATTTGTATTACTTTTTTCGTATTATCTCAGGATTCTAAGAACATTATTGTCATATTGAGTAAAAAACTACTTTTTGCATTTGCAAGATTTAAAAAAGCATATGTTTCGAGTAAAACTCCCAAAGATGCATTATTTCAGGCATTATTAGCCATTTTTCATGAGTGGTGTAGGAGTTATGTTTAAAAAACTGTCATTGAGTGTTACAGTATACAGTCATATTGAGTAAAACCTCATTCTTGTATTTGCAAACCATTGAAAAACAAATGTATCTCGTAAAACTCACAAGTATTCAATATCACAGGCATTTTTAGACATTTTGCACGTTTTGATTAGGAGTTATCCTGGAATAAATTTTTATTGCTTTTTTCGCATTATCTCAGGATTCTAAGTACATTGCCGTCAAATTGAGTAAAAAATAATATGTTGTTTTTGCAAACCTCACCAAATGTTTTTTTTTTTTTCAGGAAAACTCTCAAAGATGCATTTCTTCAGGCATTATTAGACATTTTGCATGTGTATTTTTGGAGTTATGTTTCAAAAACTGTCATTTTGAGTGTGACCAATATGAGGCCGGTAAAACCTATTTTTTGTATTTGTGATTCTTTCCAGAATACCTGATTCTGCTAAAACTCACATAAATTCAATATTACAGGCATTTTTAGACACATTTCATGTTTGGGTTTGGAGTTATGATTATAAACCTTTCATATTTAGTATGACAGTTACACTGTTATATTGAATAAAAAAACTAACTTGTGTCTTTGCAAACCTTACAAAAGGTCATTTTTCGAGTACAACTAACAAAAATACATATCTCTAGGCATTATTAGCCATTTTTCATGTGTTGTTTAGAAATTATGTTTGAATACAATTTTATTACTTTTTTCTCATTATCTCAGGATTCTAAGAACATTATAGTCATATTGAGTAAAAAACTACTTTTTGCATTTGCAAGATTCAAAAAAGCATATGTAAAACTCCCCAAGATGCATTATTTCAGGCATTATTAGCCATTTTTAATGTGTGGTGTAGGAGTTATGTTTAAAAAACTGTCATATTGAGTGTTACAGTATACAGTCATATTGAGTAAAACCTCATTTTTGTTTTTGCAAACCATTGAAAAACAAATGTTTCTAGTAAAACTCACATGTATTCAATATCACAGGCATTTTTAGGCATTTTGCACGTTTTGATTAGGAATTATGTTGGAATACATTTTTATTGCTTTTTTCGCATTATCTCAGGATTCTAAGTACATTACTGTCAAATTGAGTAAGAAATCAAATTTTGTTTTTGCAAACCTTACCAAATGTTTTTTTTTTCAGGTAAACTCTCAAAGATGCATTTTTTCAGGCATTATTAGACATTTTGCATGTGTATTTTTGGAGTTATGTTTCAAAAACTGACATTTTGAGTGTGACCAGTAAAACCAAATTTTTGTATTTGTGATTCTTTCCAAAATACCTGATTCTGCTAAAACTCATATAAATTCAATATTACAGGCTTTTTTAGACAAATTGCACGTTTGGATTAGGAATTTTGTTGGAATACATTTTTATTGCTCTTTTTGCATTATCTCAGGATTTTAAGTACATTACTGTCAAATTGGGTAAACCATTTCTTTTGGTTTTTGCAAACCTTACAAAATGTTTTTTTTCCAGTAAAACTCACAAATATACATTTCTTCAGGCATTTTTTTGTAATTTTGCATGTGTATTTTTGGAGATATGGTTCAAAAACTGTCTTATTGAGTGTGACCAATGTGAGGCCAGTAAAACCAAATTTTTGTTATTGTGAAACCTTCCAAAATACCTAATTCAGGTAAAACTCACATAAAGTCAATATTACAGGCTTTTTCAGACAGATTTCATGCTTGGTTTTGGAATTATGTTTATGAACCTTTCATATTTAGTATGACAGTAATACTGTTATATCGAAAAAAAAAAAAAAAAACTTGTATCTTTGAAAACACTGTAAAAAAAATTCTGTAAAAAAACGGTCATTTACTGGCAGCTACGGCTGCCAAACAAAAACCATAAAATTAAAGTAAAACATTGTAAACCAAATAATGATCAAAAACATTATGTTTACAGAAATTTTCATGAAATGTTTTGGGGAGAAATATCGTAATTTTACAGATTTTTACAAAATTATTAAGATCAACCACCTTTAATAAAGTGACGATGCAAACAGTTCTGCAGAAAAATACCTTTATTCTAAAGAGTTTTTCCAAATTATTACGATCAATCACCTTTAGTGAAGTGACAATGCTGGCGGTTCCACAGAAAAATACCATTGTTTAACAGATTTTTTCTGAATTGTTAGGATCAGGGGTGTCTCATTCACTTTACCGGTGGGCCACTGGATGCAGGAAATTGATACAAAGTGGGTTAACCTTGCATGAATCGCTATCCCAAACTAGCAACGTACTTACCAATCCCACAATTTCACCCCGGGAATTTCACCACCCTCATATAGGATTGACTCAAAGTTTGGCCGGGCGAATATGACAAGTAGTACCGCGGTGGGCTTTTTTGTACGCTCATTCACCAAATCATCAGCGTGCCAATTGAGGCATGTGATGTGCATGGTATTGTTGTACATATGATAGTGACTGCAAGATATACTTGGTCAACAGCCACACAGGTCACACTGACGGTGGCTGCACAAACAACTTTAACACTGTTACAAATATGCACCACACTGTGAACCCACATTGAACAAGAATGATAAACACATTTCAGGAAAACATCCTCACTGTAATAAAACATAAACACAACATAACAAATACCCACAAAACCATGCAGCGCTATCTCTTCCGGGCTACATCCCCGCTACCACCCAACCCCGCGCCCCAAAACATCACCGCCCCCCTCCGTGCGTTGGTTGAGGTGGGCGGGTTTAGGTGGTGGGGGTGTGTATTGTAACACATGGAATTCTGGGTATTGTTTCTGTTGTGTTAATGTTGTGTTACGGTGAAGATGTTCTCCTGAAATGTGTTTGTCATTCTTGTTTGATGTGGCTCTACAGTGTGGCGCATATTTGTAACATTGTTAAAGTCGTTTGTACGGCCACCGTCAGTGTGATCTGTAAGGCTGTTGACTGTTGATTAAGTATGTCTTGCAGTCATTCATGTATGTCATATTACAGGGAAAAAAATGTAATAGTTAGTTTGAGCATAAACCTTTTATAAGAGGCTACATATATTTTTCGCCTTGAATGTGAAAATACACATAAATATTAAAAAAATTTGATTTACCTTAAAATTACATATAAAACTTTTAGATTGTTAGTATGGACAAATACTTTTATATAACAAGCTACATATTTATATTAAGTTAATTACTGTAATTTTACATGAAATTGAAAGTAATTTGAGAAAACAGAAAATAATATGTATAATTAATTTGGTATTTTTCTGTAAAAAAATAGGAATATACATAATTCGTCATTACTGGTATATTATTCAAAATAACAGGCGGTGTGTTTATTTACAGATAATGTTTTCAATTCTACAGTTTTATAACCTATCCAAAAAAATTGAAAAATTACAGTAGAAATTTAGAGTAAACTAACCATAAAAATTGGATTTTTTTTTTTTTTTACAGTGAACCCTACAAAAGATCATTTTTCTACTACAACTAACAAAGATACACATCTCTAGGCATTATTAGCCGTTTTGCATGTGTTGTTTAAAAGTTGTGTTTGAAAACATTTTTATTGCTTTTTTCGCATTATCTCAGGATTCCAAGAACATTATTGTCATATTGAGTAAAACAACAATTTTTTGCATTGCAAAGATTTAAAAAAGCAATCGTTTCGAGTAAAACTCCCAAAGATGCATTATTTCAGGCATTATTAGCCATGTGTGGTGTAGGAGTTATGTTTAAATAACTGTCATATTGAGTGTTACAGTATACAGTCTTATTGAGTAAAACCTAATTTTTGGATTTGCAAACCATAGAAAATCAACTGTATCTAGTAAAACTCACATGTATTCAATATCACAGGCATTTTTAGACATTTTGCACGTTTGGATTAGGAATTATGTTGGAATACATTTTTATTGCTCTTTTTGCATTATCTCAGGATTTTAAGTACATTACCGTCAAATTGGGTAAAACATTTCTTTTTGTTTTTGCAACCCTTACAAATGGTTTTTTTTATCCAGTAAAACTCACAAAGATACATTTCTTCAGGCATTTTTTTGTAATTTTGCATGTGTATTTTTGGAGATAGGGTTCAAAAACTGTCTTATTGAGTGTGACCAATGCGAAGCAAGTAAAACCAAATGTTTGTATTTGTGAACCTTTCCAAAATACCTAATTCAGGTAAAACTCACATAAAGTCAACATTACGGGCTTTTTTAGACAGATTTCATGTTTGGTTTAGGAGTTATGTTTATTAACCTTTCATATTTAGTATGACAGTTTTACTGTTATATTGAATAAAAAAAAACTAACTTTTATCTTTGCAAACACTGTAAAAATAATTTAAAAAAAAAACGGTCATTTACTGGCAGCTACGGCTGCTAAACAAAAACCATAAAACTAAAGTAAAACATTGTAAACCAAATAATGATCAAAAATATTATATTTACAGAAATTTTCTTGAAACGTTTTAGGGTGAAATATCATAATTTTACAGATTTTTACTAAATTATTAAGACCAACCACCTTTAATAAAGTGACGATGCAAACAGTTCTGCAGAAAAATACCTTTATTCTAAAGAGTTTTTCCAAATTATTACGATCAACCACCTTTAGTGAAGTGACAATGCTTGCGGTTCCTCAGAAAAATACCATTGTTTTACAGATTTTTTCTGAATTGTTAGGATCAGGGGTGTCTCATTGACATTAGTGGGGGGCCATTGGATGCAGGAACTTTATGCAAAGTGGATTCACCTTGCATGAATGGCTACCCCACCCTAGCAACATACTTACTGATCCTACCATTTCACTGTGAAAATTTTACTGACCCTCATGTAGGATTGACCCAAAGTCTGGCCGGGTGACTTTTTATACGCTCATTCACCAAATCATCAGCATGCCTACTGATGAGTGTGATGTGCACGGTATTGTCATGCTGTGATAGTGACTGCAAGACATACTTGGTCAACAGTCACACAGGTCACACTGCTGGTGGCTGTACAAACAACTTTAACACTGTTACAAAATATGCACCACACTGTGAATCCACATCGAACAAGAATGATAAACACATTTCAGGAAAACATCCTCACTGTAACAAAACATAAACACAACATAACATAACAAATACCCACAAGCCCATGCAGCGCTGACTCTTCCGGGCTACACCCCTGCTACCACCCAACCCCGCGCCCCAAAATATCACCGCACACCTCCATGCGTTGGTTGAGGTGGGCGGGTTTAGGTGTTGGGGGTGTATATTGTAACACATGGAATTCTGGCTATTGTTTCTGTTGTGTTAATGTTGTGTTACGGTGAAGATGTTCTCCTGAAATGTGTTTGTCATTCTTGTTTGATGTGGCTCCACAATGTGGCGCATATATGTAACATTGTTAAAGTTGTTTGTACGGCCACCGTCAGTGTGATCTCTAAAGCTGTTGACTGTTGATTAAGTATGTCTTGCAGTCACTCATGTATGTCATATTACAGGGAAAAAAATGTAAATGTTAGTTTGAGCATAAACCTTGTATACGAGGCTACATATATTTTTCGCCTTGAATGTGAAAATACACATAAATATTAAAAAAAATTAATTTACCTTAAAATTACATTAACATTACAAAACATTTCTTTTTGTTTTTGCAACCCTTACAAAATGTTTTTTTTTATCCAGTAAAACTCACAAAGATACATTTCTGCAGGCATTTTTTTGTAATTTTGCATGTGTATTTTTGGAGATAGGGTTCAAAAACTGTCTTATTGAGTGTGACCAATGTGAGGCCAGTAAAACCAAATGTTTGTATTTGTGAACCTTTCCAAAATAACTAATTCAGGTAAAACTCACATAAAGTCAATATTACAGGCTTTTTTAGACAGATTTCATGTTTGGTTTTGGAGTTATGTTAATTAACCTTTCATATTTAGTATGACAGTTTTACTGTTATATTGAATAAAAAAAACTAACTTTTATCTTTGCAAACACTGTAAAAATAAATTTTGTAAAAAAACGGTCATTTACTGGCAGCGACGGCTGCCAAACAAAAACCATAAAACTAAAATAAAACATTGTAAACCAAATAATGATCAAAAATATTATATTTACAGAAATTTTCATGAAACGTTTTGGGGTGAAATATCGTAATTTTACAGATTTTTACTAAATTATTAAGATCAACCACCTTTAATAAAGTGACGATGCAAACAGTTCTGCAGAAAAATACCTTTATTCTAAAGAGTTTTTCCAAATTATTACGATCAACCACCTTTAGTGAAGTGACAATGCTGGCGATTCCACAGAAAAATACCATTGTTTAACAGATTTTTTCTGAATTGTTAGGATCAGGGGTGTCTCATTGACTTTAGCGGGGGGCCACTGGATGCAGTAAATTGATACAAAGTGGGTTAACCTTGCATGAATGGCTATCCCACCCTAGCAACATACTTACCATTCCTATCATTTCACCACGAGAATTTCACCGACCCTCATGTAGGGTTGACTCAAAGTTTGGCCGGGCGGATATGACACGTAATACCGTGGTGGGTTTTATTGAACGCTCATTCATCAAATCATCAGCATGCCAATTGAGGCATGTGATGAGCACGGTTTTGTCGTTCATTTGAAAAGTGACTGCAAGATATACTTGGTCAACAGCCACACAGGTCACACTGACGGTGGCTGTACAAACAACTTTAACACTGTTACAAATATGCACCACACTGTGAACCCACATCGAACAAGAATGATAAACACATTTCAGGAAAACATCCTCACTGTAATAAAACATAAACACAACATAACAAATACCCAGAAGCCCAAGCAGCGCTGACTCTTCCGGGCTACAATCCCGCTACCACCCAACCCCGTGCCCCAAAACATCACCGCCCCCCTCCGTGCGTTGTTTGAGCTGGGCGGGGTTAGGTGGTGGTGGGTGTATACTGTAACACATGGAATTCTAGGAATTGTTTCTGTTGTGTTTATGTTGTGTTACGGTGACGATGTTCTCCTGAAATGTGTTTGTCAGTCTTGATTGATGTGGCTCCACAGTGTGGCGCATATTTGTAACATTGTTAAAGTTGTTTGTACGGCCACCGTCAGTATGATCTGTACGGCTGTTGACTGTTGATTAAGAATCTCTTGCAGTATTTCATGTACGTCATATTACAGTTTGAGCATACACCTTTTATAAGAGGCTACATATATTTTTCGACTTGAATGTGAAAATACACATAAATATTGAAAACATTTGATTTACCTTAAAATTACATATAAAACTGTTAGATTGTTAGTATGAACAAATACTTTTATATAACAAGCTACGTATTTAATTAAAGTTAATTACTGTAATTTTACATGAAATTGAAAGTAATTTGAGAAAACAGAAAATAATATGTATAAATAATTTGGTATTTTTCTGTAAAAAAAAATAGGAATATACATAGTTTGTCATTACTGGCATATTACTTAAAATAACAGGCTTTTTTTTAATTTACAGATAATGTCTTCAATTCTACAGATTTATAACCTATTTAAAAAAATTGAACCCTACAAAAGATCATTTTTCTACTACAACTAACAAAGATACATATCTCTAGGAATTATTAGCCGTTTTGCATGTGTTGTTTAAAAGTTATGTTTGAAAACTTTTGTATTGCTTTTTCGCATTATCTCAGGATTCTAAGAACATTATAGTCATATTGAGTAAAAAATACTTTTTGCATTTGCAAGATTTAAAAAAGCATATGTTCTGAGTAAAACTCCAAAAGATGCATTATTTCAGGCATTATTAGCCATTTTTCATGTGTGGTGTAGGAGTTATGTTTAAATAACTCTCATATTAAGTGTTAGAGTATACAGTCATATTGAGTAAAACCTAAATTTCTATTTGCAAACCATAGAAAAACAACTGTACTATAGTAAAACTCACATCTATTCAATATCACAGGCATTTTTAGACATTTTGCACGTTTGGATTAGGAATTATGTTGGAATACATTTTTATTGCTTTTTTCGCATTATCTCAGGATTCTAAGTACATTACTGTCAAATTGAGTAAAACATTACTTTTTGTTTTTGCAAACCCTACCAAATGTTTTTTTTTTCAGGAAAACTCTAAAAGATGCATTTCTTTAGGCATTATTAGACATTTTACATTTTTACTTTTGGAGTTATGTTTCAAAAACGGTCATTTTTAGTATCACCAATATGAGGCCAGTAAAATCTAATTTTTGTATTTGTGAACCTTTCCAAAATACCTGAATCTGGTAAAACTCACATACATTCAATATTACAGGCTTTTTTTTTAGAAACAAATCGTGTTTAGTTTTGGAGTTATGATTATAAACCTTTCATATTTAGTATGACAGTTATAATGTTATATTGAATAAAAAAAGTAACTTATGTCTTTGCAAACCTTACAAAAGATCATTTTTCCAGTACAACTAACAAAAATACATATCTCTAGTCATTATTAGCTATTTTGAATGTGTTGTTTAGAAGTTATATTTGAATACATTTTTATCGCTTTTTTTTGCATTATCTCAGGATTGTAAGACTATTATAGTCATATTGAGTAAAAGAATACTTTTTGCATTTGCAAAATTTAAAAAATCATATGTTTCGTATAAAACTCCCAAAGATAAAATATTTCAGGCATTATTAGCCATTTTTCATTCGTGGTGTAGGAGTTATGTTTAAATAACTGTCATATTGTGTGTTACAGTATACAGTCATATTGAGTAAAACCTAAATTGTGTATTTGCAAACCATAGAAAAACAACTGTATTTAGTAAGACTCACATGTATTCAATATCACAGGCATTTTTAGACATTTTGCACATTTTGGATTAGGAATTATGTTGGAATTAATTTTTTTTGGCTTTTTTCGCATTATCTCAGGATTCTAAGTACATTACTGTCAAATTAAGTAATATAACTCAAATTTGTTCTCGCAAACCTTACCAAATGTGTTTTTTTTTCCAATAAAAGTCTCAAAGATACATTTCTTCAGGCATTATTAGACATTTTGCATTTCTACTTTTGGAGTTATGTTTCAAAAACGGTCATTTTGAGTATCACCAATATGAGGCCTGTAAAACCTAATTTTTTTATTTGTGGACCTTTCCAAAATACCTGATTCTGGTAAAACTCACATACATTAAATATTACAGGCTTTTTTAGAAATATCATGTTTAGTTTTGGAGTTATGATTATAAACCTTTCATATTTATTATGACAGTTATACTGTTATATTGAATAAAAAAAGTACCTTTTGTCTTTGCAAACCTTACAAAAAATAATTTTTCTAGTACAACTAACAAAAATACATATCTCTAAGCATTATTAGCCATTTGCATGTGTTGTTTAGAAATTATGTTTGAATACATTTTTATTGCTTTTTTCGCATTATCTCAGGATTCTAAGAACATTATAGTCATATTGAGTAAAAAACTACATTTTGCATTTGCAAGATTTAAAAAAGCATATGTGGGCTTCACGGTGGCGGAGGGGTTAGTGCGTCTGCCTCACAATACGAAGTTCCTGCAGTCCTGGGTTCAAATCCAGGCTCTTTCTGTGTGGAGTTTGCATGTTCTCCCCGTGAATGCGTGGGTTCCCTCCGGGTACTGCGGCTTCCTCCCACTTCCAAAGACATGCACCTGGGGATAGGTTGATTGGCAACACTAAATTGGCCTTAGTGTGTGAATGTGAGTGTGAATGTTGTCTGTCTCCCTGTGTTGGCCCTGCGATGAGGTGGCGACTTGTCCAGGGTGTACCCTGCCTTCCGCCCGATTGTAGCTGAGATAGGCGCCAGCGCCCCCCGCGACCCCGAAAGGGAATAAGTGGTAGAAAATGGATGGATGGAAAAAAGCATATGTTTCGAGTAAAACTCCCAAAGATGCATTATTTCAGTCATTATTAGCCATTTTTCATGTGTGGTGTAGGAGTTATGCTTATTAGTAATCCCCAAAGCCCAAAAAAAGTCTGCGGATTGTAGAGCTTTTTCATTTCGGGCTCCAGTACTCTGGAATGCCCTCCCGGTAACAGTTCGAGATGTTACCTCAGTAGAAGCATTTAAGTCTCACCTTAAAACTCATTTGTATACTCTGGCCTTTAAATAGACTCCCTTTTTAGACCAGTTGATCTGCCGTTTCTTTTCTTTTTCTTCTATGTCCCACTCTCCTTTGTGGAGGGAGTCCGGTCCGATCCGGTGGCCATGTATCTCTAGCTATTATTAGCCATTTTGCATGTATTGTTTAGAAGTTATGTTTGAATACATTTTTATTGCTTTTTTCGCATTATCTCAGGATTGTAAGACTATTATAGTCATATTGAGTAAAAAACTACTTTTTGCATTTGCAAGATTTAAAAAAGCATATGTTTCGAGTAAAACTCCCAAAGATGCATTATTTCAGGCATTATTAGCCATTTTTCATGTATGGTGTAGAAGTTTTGTTTAAATAACTGTCATATTGAGTGTTACAGTATACAGTCATATTGAGTAAAACCTCATTTTTGTATTTGCAAACCATAGAAAAACAACGGTATCTAGGAAAACTCACATGTATTCAATATCACCGGCATTTTTAGACATTTTGCACATTTGGATTAGGAATTATGTTGGAATAAATTTGTATTGCTTTTTTCGCATTATCTCAGGATTCTAAGTACATTACTGTCAAATTGAGTAACAAATCAAATTTTGTTTTTGCAAACCTTACCAAATGTTTTTTTTTTCAGGAAAACTCTCGAAGATGCATTTCTTCGGGCATTATTAGACATTTTGCATGTGTATTTTTGGAGTTATGTTTCAAAAACTGTAATTTTGAGTGTGACCAATATGAGGCCAGTAAAATCTAATATTTGTATTTGTGATTCTTTCCAAAATACCTGATTCTGCTAAAACTTACATAAATTCAATATTAAAGGCTTTTTCAGACAAATTTCATATTTGGTTTTGGAGTTATGATTATAAACCTTTCATATTTAGTATGACAGTTACACTGTTATATTGAATAAAAAAACTAACTTGTGTCTTTGCAAACCTTACAAAAGATCATGTTCTAGTACAACTAACAAAAAACATATCTCTAGTTATTATTAGCCATTTTGCATGTGTTGTTTAGAAGTTATGTTTGAATACATTTTTATTGCTTTTTTCGCATTATCTCAGGATTCTAAGACTATTATAGTCATTTTGAGTAAAAAACTACTCTTTGCATTTGCAAGATTTAAAAAAGCATATGTTTCGAGTAAAACTCCCAAAGATGCATTATTTCAGGCATTATTAGTGATTTTTCATGTGTGGTTTAGGGGTTATGTTTAAATAACCGTCATATTGAGTGTTACAGTATACAGTCATATTGAGTAAAACCTCATTTTTGTATTTGCAAACCATAGAAAAACAACGGTATCTAGTAAAACTCACATGTATTCAATATCACAGGCATTTTTAGACATTTTTCACGTTTGGATTAGGAATTATGTTGGAATACATTTTTATTGCTTTTTTCACATTATCTCAGGATTCTAAGTACATTACTGTCAAATTGAGTAACAAATCAAATTTTGTTTTTGCAAACCTTACCAAATGTTTTTTTTTTCAGGAAAACTCTCGAAGATGCATTTTTTCGGGCATTATTAGACATTTGTCATGTGTATTTTTGGAGTTATGTTTCAAAAACTGTCATTTTGAGTGTGACCAATATGAGGCCAGTAAAATCTAATATTTGTATTTGTGAATCTTTCCAAAATACCTGATTCTGGTAAAACTCACATAAATTCAAAATTAAAGGCTTTTTCAGACAAATTTCATATTTGGTTTTGGAGTTATGATTATAAACCTTTCATATTTAGTATGACAGTTACACTGTTATATTGAATAAAAAAAACTCACTTGTGTCTTTGCAAACCTTACAAAAGATCATTTTTCTAGTACAACGAAAGAAAAAAACATATCTCTGGCTATTATTAGCCATTTTGCATGTGTTGTTTAGAAGTTATGGTTGAATACATTTTTTTTGCTTTTTTCGCATTATCTCAGGATTCTAAGACTACTATAGTCATTTTGAGTAAAAAACTACTTTTTGCATTTGCAAGATTTAAAAAACCATAAGTTTCGAGTAAAACTCCCAAAGATGCATTATTTCAGGCATTATTAGCCATTTTTCATGTGTGGTTTAGGAGTTATGTTTAAATAACTGTCATATTGAGTGTTACAGTATACAGTCATATTGAGTAAAACCTCATTTTTGTATTTGCAAACCATAGAAAAACAATTGTATCTAGTAAAACTCACATGTATTCAATATCACAGGCATTTTTAGACATTTTGCACGTTTGGATTTGGAATTATGTTGGAATACATTTTTATTGCTTTTTTCGCATTATCTCAGGATTCTAAGTACATTACTGTCAAATTGAGTAACAAATCAAATTTTGTTTTTGCAAACCTTACCAAAGGTTTTTTTTTTTTTTAGGAAAACTCTCGAAGATGCATTTCTTCAGGCATTATTAGACATTTTGCATGTGTATTTTTGGAGTTATGTTTCAAAAACTGTAATTTTGAGTGTGACCAATATGAGGCCAGTAAAATCTAATATTTGTATTTGTGATTCTTTTCAAAATACCTGATTCTGGTAAAATTTACCTAAATTCAATATTAAAGGCTTTTTCAGACAAATTTCATATTTGGTTTTGGAGTTATGATTATAAATCTTTCATATTTAGTATGACAGTTACACTGTTATATTGAATAAAAAAACTAACTTGTGTCTTTGCAAACCTTACAAAAGATCATTTTTCTAGTACAACTAACGAAAAAACACATCTCTAGCTATTATTAGCCATTTTGCATGTGTTGTTTAGAAGTTATGTTTGAATACATTTTTATTGCTTTTTTCGCATTATCTCAGGATTCTAAGACTATTATAGTCATTTTGAGTAAAAAACTACTCTTTGCATTTGCAAGATTTAAAAAAGCATATGTTTCGAGTAAAACTCCGAAAGATGCATTATTTCAGTCATTATTAGTGATTTTTCATGTGTGGTTTCGGGGTTATGTTTAAATAACCGTCATATTGAGTGTTACAGTATACAGTCATATTGAGTAAAACCTCATTTTTGTATTTGCAAACCATAGAAAAACAACTGTATCTAGTAAAACTCACATGTATTCAATATCACAGGCATTTTTAGACATTTTGCACGTTTGGATTAGGAATTATATTGAAATTCATTTTTATTGCTTTTTTCGCATTATCTCGGTATTCTAAGACTATTATAGTCATATTGAGTAAAAAACTACTTTTTGCATTTGCAAGATTTAAAAAAGCATATGTTTCGAGAAAAACTCCCAAAGATGCATTATTTCAGGCATTATTAGCCATTTTTCATGTATGGTGTAGGAGTTATGTTTAAATAACTGTCATATTGAGTGTTACAGTATACAGTCATATTGAGTAAAACCTCATTTTTGTATTTGTAAACCATAGAAAAACAACGGTGTCTAGTAAAACTCACATGTATTCAATATCACAGGCATTTTTAGACATTTTTCACGTTTGGATTAGGACTTATATTGGAATACATTTATATTGCTTTTTTCGCATTATCTCAGGATTCTAAGACTATTATAGTCATATTGAGTAAAAAACTACTTTTTGCATTTGCAAGATTTAAAAAAGCATATGTTTCGAGTAAAACTCCCAAAGATGCTTTATTTCAGGCATTATTAGCCATTTTTCATGTATGGTGTAGGAGTTATGTTTAAATAACTGTCATATTGAGTGTTACAGTATACAGTTATTGAGTAAAACCTCATTTTTGTATTTGCAAACCATAGAAAAACAACGGTATCTAGTGAAACTCACATGTATTCAATATCACAGGCATTTTTAGACATTTTGTACGTTTGGATTAGGAGTTATGTTGGAATACATTTTTATTGCTTTTTTCGCATTATCTCAGGATTCTAAGTACATTACTGTCAAATTGAGTAACAAATCAAATTTTGTTTTTGCAAACCTTACCAAATGTTTTTTTTTTCAGGAAAACTCTTGAAGATGCATTTCTTCAGGCATTATTAGACATGTTGCATGTGTATTTTTGGAGTTATGTTTCAAAAAAAGTCATTTTGAGTGTGACCAATATGAGGCCAGTAAAATCTAATATTTGTATTTGTCAACCTTTTCAAAATACCTGATTCTGCTAAAACTTACCCAAATTCAATATTAAAGGCTTTTTCAGACAAATTTCATATTTGGTTTTGGAGTTATGATTATAAACCTTTCATATTTAGTATGACAGTTACACTGTTATATTGAATAAAAAAACTAACTTGTGTCTTTGCAAACCTTACAAAAGATAATTTTTCTAGTACAACTAACAAAAAACATATCTCTAGTTATTATTTGCCATTTTGCATGTGTTGTTTAGAAGTTATGTTTGAATACATTTTTATTGCTTTTTTCGCATTATCTCAGGATTCTAAGACTATTATAGTCATTTTGAGTAAAAAACTATTTTTTGCATTTGCAAGATTTAAAAAAGCATATGTTTCGAGTAAAACTCCCAAAGATGCATTATTTCAGGCATTATTAGCCATTTTTCATGTGTGGTGTAGGAGTTATGTTTAAATAACTGTCATATTGAGTGTTACAGTATACAGTCATATTGAGTAAAACCTCATTTTTGTATTTGCAAACCATAGAAAACAATTGTATCTAGTAAAACTCACATGTATTCAATATCACAGGCATTTTTAGACATTTTGCACGTTTGGATTAGGAATTATATTGGAATACATTTTTTATTGCTTTTTTCGCATTATCTCAGGATTCTAAGTACATTAATGTCAAATTGAGTAACAAATCAAATTTTGTTTTTGCAAACCTTACCAAATGTTTTTTTTTTTTTCAGGAAAACTCTCGAAGCTGCATTTCTTCAGGCATTATTAGACATTTGTCATGTGTATTTTTGGAGTTATGTTTCAAAAACTGTCATTTTGAGTGTCACCAATATGAGGCCAGTAAAATCTAATATTTGTATTTGTGATTCTTTCCAAAATACCTGATTCTGGTAAAACTTACCTAAATTCAATATTAAAGGCTTTTTCAGACAAATTTCATATTTGGTTTTGGAGTTATGATTATAAACCTTTCATATTTAGTATGACAGTTACATTGTTATATTGAATAAAAAACTAACTTGTGTCTTTGCAAACCTTACAAAAGATAATTTTTTTAGTACAACTAACAAAAAAACATATCTCTAGCTATTTTTAGCCATTTTACATGTGTTGTTTAGAAGTTATGTTTGAATACATTTTTATTGCTTTTTTCGCATTATCTCAGGATTCTAAGACTATTATAGTCATTTTGAGTAAAAAACTAATTTTTGCATTTGCAAGATTTAAAAAAGCATATGTTTCGAGTAAAACTCCCAAAGATGCATTATTTCAGGCATTATTAGCCATTTTTCATGTGTGGTGTAGAAGTTATGTTTAAAAAACTGTCATATTGAGTGTTACAGTATACAGTCATATTGAGTGTTACAGTATACAGTCATATTGAGTAAAACCTCATTTTTGTATTTGCAAACCATAGAAAAACAACTGTATCTAGTAAAACTCACATGTATTCAAATATCACAGGCATGTTTAGACATTTCGCACGTTTGGATTAGGAATTATATTTGAATACAATTTTATTGCTTTTTTTTAATTATCTCAGGATTCTAAGACTATTATAGTCATATTGAGTAAAAAACTACTTTTTGCATTTGCAAGATTTAAAAAAGCATATGTTTCGAGTAAAACTCCCAAAGATGCATTATTTCAGGCATTATTAGCCATTTTTCATGTATGTTTCAAAAACTGTCATATTGAGTGTTGCAGTATACAGTCATATTGAGTAAAACCTCATTTTTGTATTTGCAAACCATAGAAAAACAACGGTATCTAGTAAAACTCACATGTATTCAATATCACAGGCATTTTTAGACATTTTGCACGTTTGGATTAGGAATTATGTTGGAATACATTTTTATTGCTTTTTTCGCATTATCTCAGGATTCTAAATACATTACTGTCAAATTGAGTAACAAATCAGATTTTGTTTTTGCAAACCTTATCAAAGGTTTTTTTTTTCAGGAAAACTCTCGAAGATGCATTGCTTCAGGCATTATTAGACATTTTGCATGTGTATTTTTGGAGTTATGTTTCAAAAACTGTCATTTTGAGTGTGACCAATATGAGGCCAGTAAAATCTAATATTTGTATTTGTGAATCTTTCCAAAATACCTGAGTCTGGTAGAACTTACATAAATTCAATATTAAAGGCTTTTTCTGACAAATTTCATATTTGGTTTTGGAGTTATGATTATAAACCTTTCATATTTAGTATGACAGTTACACTGTTATATTGAATACAAAAACTAACTTGTGTCTTTGCAAACCTTACAAAATATCATTTTTCTAGTACAACTAACAAAAAACATATCTCTAGCTATTTTTAGCCATTTTACATGTGTTGTTTAGAAGTTATGTTTGAATACATTTGTATTGCTTTTTTCGCATTTTCTCAGGATTCTAAGACTATTATAGTCATTTTGAGTTATTAACTACTTTTTGCATTTGCAAGATTTAAAAAAGCATATGTTTCTAGTAAAACTCCCAAAGATGCATTATTTCAGGCATTATTAGCCATTTTTCATGTATGGTGTAGGAGTTATGTTTAAATAACTGTCATATTGAGTGTTACAGTATACAATCATATTGAGTAAAACCTCATTTTAATATTTACAAACCATAGAAAAACAACGGTATCTAGTAAAACTCACATGTTTTCAATATCACAGGCATTTTTAGACATTTTGCACGTTTGGATTAGGAATTATGTTGGAATACATTTTTATTGCTTTTTTCGCATTATCTCAGGATTCTAAGTACATTACTGTCAAATTGAGTAACAAATCAAATTTTGTTTTTGCAAACCTTACCAAAGGTTTTTTTTTTCAGGAAAACTCTCGAAGATGCATTTCTTCAGGCATTATTAGACATTTTGCATGTGTATTTTTGGAGTTATGTTTCAAAAACTGTCATTTTGAGTGTCACCAATATGAGGCCAGTAAAATCTAATATTTTTATTTGTGATTCTTTCCAAAATACCTGATTCTGGTAAAACTTACCTAAATTCAATATTAAAGGCTTTTTCAGACAAATTTCATATTTGGTTTTGGAGTTATGATTATAAACCTTTCATATTTAGTATGACAGTTACATTGTTATATTGAATAAAAAACTAACTTGTGTCTTTGCAAACCTTACAAAAGATAATTTTTTTAGTACAACTAACAAAAAAACATATCTCTAGCTATTATTAGCCATTTTCCACGTGTTGTTTAGAAGTTATGTTTGAATACATTTGTATTGCTTTTTTCGCATTATCTCAGGATTCTAAGACTATTATAGTCATTTTGAGTAAAAAACTACTTTTTGCATTTGCAAGATTTAAAAAAGCATATGTTTCGAGTAAAACTCCCAAAGATGCATTATTTCAGGCATTATTAGCCATTTTTCATGTGTGGTGTAGAAGTTATGTTTAAATAACTGTCATATTGAGTGTTACAGTATACAGTCATATTGAGTAAAGCCTCATTTTTGTATTTGCAAACCATAGAAAAACAACTGTAAGATGCATTTCTTCGGGCACTATTAGACATTTTGCATGTGTATTTTTGGAGTTATGTTTCAAAAACTGTAATTTTGAGTGTGACCAATATGAGGCCAGTAAAATCTAATATTTGTATTTGTGAATCTTTCCAAAATACCTGATTCTGGTAAAACTTACATAAATTCAATATTAAAGGCTTTTTCAGACACATTTCATATTTGGTTTTGAAGTTATGATTATACTCCTCTCTGAGCTGCTACCTTACCGTGGTAGAGGAGTTTGCGTGTCCCAATGATCCTAGGAGCTATGTTGTCTGGGGGTTTTCATGCCCCCTGGTAGGGTCTCCCAAGACAAACAGGTCCTAGGTGAGTGATCAGACAAAGAGCAGCTCAAAGACTTCAATGGAATTACAACGAAATGAACCCAGATTTCCCTCGCCCGGACGTGGGTCACCGGGGCCCCGCTCTGGAGCCAGGCCCGGAGTTGGGGCACGATGGCGAGCGCCTGGTGGTCGGGCCTGTTCCCATGGGGCCCGGCCGGGCACAGCCCGAAGAGGCAACGTGGGTCATCCCTCCAATGGGCTCACCACTCATAGGAGGGGCCATAGAGGTCGGGTGCATTGTGAGCTGGGCGGCAGCCGAAGGCAGGGCACTTGGCGGTCCGATCCTCGGCTACAGAAGCTAGCTCTTGGGACGTGGAACGTCACCTCACTGGGGGGGAAGGAGCCTGAGCTAGTGCGCGAGGTAGAGAAGTTCCGGCTGGATATAGTCGGACTCACCTCGACGCACAGCAAGGGCTCTGGAACCAGTTCTCTCGAGAGGGACTGGACCCTCTTCCACTCTGGCGTTGCCGGCAGTGAGAGGCGACGGGCTGGGGTGGCAATTCTGGTTGCCCCCCGGCTCAAAGCCTGTACGTTTGAGTTCAACCCAGTGGACGAGAGGGTAGCTTCCCTTCGCCTTCGGGTGGGGGGACGGATCCTGACTGTTGTTTGTGCTTACGCACCAAACAGCAGTTCAGAATACCCACCCTTTTTGGGTACACTCGAGGGAGTACTGGAAAGTGCTCCTCCGGGTGATTCCCTTGTCCTACTGGGAGACTTCAACGCTCATGTTGGCAACGACAGTGAAACCTGGAGAGGCGTGATTGGGAAGAATGGTCGCCCGGATCTAAACCTGAGTGGTGTTTTGTTATTAGACTTTTGTGCTCGTCACAGTTTGTCGATAACAAACACCATGTTCAAACATAAGGGTGTCCATATGTGCACTTGGCACCAGGACACCCTAGGCCGCAGCTCCATGATCGACTTTGTAGTTGTGTCATCGGATTTGCGGCCTTATGTTTTGGACACTCGGGTGAAGAGAGGGGCGGAGCTTTCTACCGATCACCACCTGGTGGTGAGTTGGCTGCGATGGTGGGGGAGGATGCCGGACAGACCTGGCAGGCCCAAGCGCATTGTGAGGGTCTGCTGGGAACGTCTGGCAGAGTCTCCTGTCAGAGAGAGTTTCAATTCACACCTCCGGGAGAACTTTGAACATGTCACGAGGGAGGTGCGGGACATTGAGTCCGAGTGGACCATGTTCCGAACCTCTATTGTCGAGGCGGCTGATTGGAGCTGTGGCCGCAAGGTTGTTGGTGCCTGTCGTGGCGGTAATCCCAGAACCCGTTGGTGGACACCAGCAGTGAGGGATGCCGTCAAGCTGAAGAAGGAGTCCTATCGGGTTCTTTTGGCTCATAGGACTCCGGAGGCAGTGGACGGGTACCGACGGGCCAAGCGGTGTGCAGCTTTAGCGGTCGCGGAGGCAAAAACTCGGACATGGGAAGAGTTCGGGGAAGCCATGGAAAACGACTTCCGGACGGCTTCGAAGCGATTCTGGACCACCATACGGCGCCTCAGGAAGGGGAAGCAGTGCACTATCAACACCGTGTATGGTGCGGATGGTGTTCTGCTGACTTCGACTGCGGATGTTGTGGATCGGTGGAGGGAATACTTCGAAGACCTCCTCAATCCCACCAACACGTCTTTCTTTGAGGAAGCGGTGCCTGGGGAATCTGTAGTGGACTCTCCTATTTCTGGGGCTGAGGTCGCTGAGGTAGTTAAAAAGCTCCTCGGCGGCAAGGCCCCGGGGGTGGATGAGATCCGCCCGGAGTTCCTTAAGGCTCTGGATGCTGTGGGGCTGTCTTGGTTGACAAGACTCTGCAGCATCGCGTGGACATCGGGGGCGGTACCTCTGGATTGGCAGACCGGGGTGGTGGTCCCTCTCTTTAAGAAGGGGGACCGGAGGGTGTGTTCCAACTATCGTGGGATCACACTCCTCAGCCTTCCCGGTAAGGTTTATTCAGGTGTACTGGAGAGGAGGCTTCGCCGGATAGTCGAACCTCGGATTCAGGAGGAACAGTGTGGTTTTCGTCCTGGTCGTGGAACTGTGGACCAGCTCTATACTCTCGGCAGGGTTCTTGAGGGTGCATGGGAGTTTGCCCAACCAGTCTACATGTGCTTTGTGGACTTGGAGAAGGCATTCGACCGTGTCCCTCGGGAAGTCCTGTGGGGAGTGCTCAGAGAGTATGGGGTATCGGAATGTCTTATTGTGGCAGTCCGCTCCCTGTATGATCAGTGTCAGAGCTTGGTCCGCATTGCTGGCAGTAAGTCGGACACGTTTCCAGTGAAGGTTGGACTCCGCCAAGGCTGTCCTTTGTCACCGATTCTGTTCATAACTTTTATGGACAGAATTTCTAGGCGCAGTCAAGGCGTTGAGGGGTTCCGGTTTGGTGGCCACGGGATTAGGTCTCTGCTTTTTGCAGATGATGTAGTCCTGATGGTTTCATCTGGCCGGGATCTTCAGCTCTCACTGGATCGGTTCGCAGCCGAGTGTGAAGCGACTGGAATGAGAATCAGCACCTCCAAGTCCGAGTCCATGGTTCTCGCCCGGAAAAGGGTGGAGTGCCATCTCCGGGTTGGGGAGGAGACCCTGCCCCAAGTGGAGGAGTTCAAGTACCTAGGAGTCTTGTTCACGAGTGGGGGAAGAGTGGATCGTGAGATCGACAGGCGGATCGGTGCGGCGTCTTCAGTAATGCGGACGTTGTATCGATCCGTTGTGGTGAAGAAGGAGCTGAGCCGGAAGGCAAAGCTCTCAATTTACCGGTCGATCTACGTTCCCATCCTCACCTATGGTCATGAGCTTTGGGTCATGACCGAAAGGATAAGATCACGGGTACAAGCGGCCGAAATGAGTTTCCTCCGCCGGGTGGCGGGGCTCTCCCTTAGAGATAGGGTGAGAAGCTCTGCCATCCGGGAGGAGCTCAACGTAAAGCCGCTGCTCCTCCACATCGAGAGGAGCCAGATGAGGTGGTTCGGGCATCTGGTCAGGATGCCACCCGAACGCCTCCCTAGGGATGTGTTTAGGGCACGTCCAGCTGGTAGGAGGCCACGGGGAAGACCCAGGAACCGTTGGAAAGACTATGTCTCCCGGCTGGCCTGGGAACGCCTCGGGATCCCCCGGGAAGAGCTAGACGAAGTGGCTGGAGATAGGGAAGTCTGGGCTTCCCTGCTTAGGCTGCTGCCCCCGCGACCCGACCTCGGATAAGCGGAAGATGATGGAAAGTTATGATTATAAACCTTTTATATTTAGTATGACAGTTACACTGTTATATTGAATAAAAAAACTAACTTGTGTCTTTGCAAACCTTACAAAAGATCATTTTTCTAGTATAACTAACAAAAAAACATATCTCTAGCTATTATTAGCCATTTTGCATGTGTTGTTTAGAAGTTATGTTTGAATACATTTTTATTGCTTTTTTCGCATTATCTCAGGATTCTAAGACTATTATAGTCATTTTGAGTAAAAAACTACTTTTTACATTTGCAAGATTTAAAAAAGCATATGTTTCGAGTAAAACTCCCAAAGATGCATTATTTCAGGCATTATTAGCCATTTTTCATGTGTGGTGTAGGGGTTATGTTTAAATAACTGTCATATTGAGTGTTACAGTATACAGTCATATTGAGTGAAACCTCATTTTTGTATTTGCAAACCATAGAAAAACAACTGTATCTAGTAAAACTCACATGTATTCAATATCACAGGCATTTTTAGACATTTTGCACGTTTGGATTAGGAAGTATGTTGGAATACATTTTTATTGCTTTTTTTGCATTATCTCAGGATTCTAAGTACATTACTGTCAAATTGAGTAACAAATCAAATTTTGTTTTTGCAAACCTTACCAAATGTTTTTTTTCTGGAAAACTCTCGAAGATGCATTTCTTCGGGCACTATTAGACATTTTGCATGTGTATTTTTGGAGTTATGTTTCAAAAACTGTAATTTTGAGTGTGACCAATATGAGGCCAGTAAAATCTAATATTTGTATTTGTGATTCTTTCCAAAATACCTGATTTTGCTAAAACTTACATAAATTCAATATTAAAGACTTTTTAAGACAAATTTCATATTTGGTTTTGGAGTTATGATTATAAACCTTTCATATTTAGTATGACAGTTACAGTGTTATTTTGAATAAAAAACTAACTTGTGTCTTTGCAAACCTTACAAAAGATCATTTTTCTAGTACAACTAACAAAAAAACATATCTCTAGGCATTATTAGCCATTTTGCATGTGTTGTTTAGAAGTTATGTTTGAATACATTTGTATTGCTTTTTTCGCATTTTCTCAGGATTCTAAGACTATTATAGTCATTTTGAGTTATTAACTACTTTTTGCATTTGCAAGATTTAAAAAAGCATATGTTTCGAGTAAAACTCCCAAAGATGCATTATTTCAGGCATTATTAGCCATTTTTCATGTGTGGTGTAGGAGTTATGTTTAAATAACTGTCATATTGAGTGTTACAGTATACAGTCATATTGAGTAAAGCCTCATTTTTGTATTTGCAAACCATAGAAAAACAACTGTATCTAGTAAAACTCACATGTATTCAATATCACAGGCATTTTTAGACATTTTGCACGTTTGGATTAGGAATTATATTGGAATACATTTTTATTGCTTTTTTCGCATTATCTCAGGATTCTAAGACTATTATAGTCATATTGAGTAAAAAACTACTTTTTGCATTTGCAAGATTTAAAAAAGCATATGTTTCTAGTAAAACTCCCAAAGATGCATTATTTCAGGCCTTATTAGCCATTTTTCATGTATGGTGTAGGAGTTATGTTTAAATAACTGTCATATTGAGTGTTACAGTATACAGTCATATTGAGTAAAACCTCATTTTTGGATTTGCAAACCATAGAAAAACAACTGTATCTAGTAAAACTCACATGTATTCAATATCACAGGCATTTTTAGAAATTTTGCACCTTTGGATTAGGAATTATATTGGAATACATTTGTTATTGCTTTTTTCGCATTATCTCAGGATTCTAAGTACATTACTGTCAAATTGAGTAACAAATCAAATGTTGTTTTTGCAAGCCTTACCAAAAGTTGTTTTTTTTTCAGGGAAACTCTCGAAGATGCATTTCTTCAGGCATTATTAGACATTTTGCATGTGTATTTTTGGAGTTATGTTTCAAAAACTGTCATTTTGAGTGTGACCAATATGAGGCCAGTAAAATCTAGTATTTGTATTTGTGATTCTTTCCAAAATACCTGATTCTGGTAAAACTTACATAAATTCAATATTAAAGGCTTTTTCAGACAAATGTCATATTTGGTTTTGGAGTTATGATTATAAACCTTTCATATTTAGTATGACAGTTACACTGTTATATTGAATACAAAAACTAACTTGTGTCTTTGCGAACCTTACAAAAGATCATTTTTCTAGTACAACTAACAAAAAAACATATCTCTAGCTATTATTAGCCATTTTGCATGTGTTGTTTGGAAGTTATGTTTGAATACATTTTTTTGCTTTTTTCGCATTATCTCAGGATTCTAAGACTATTATAGTCATATTGAGTAAAAAACTACTTTTTGCATTTGCAAGATTTAAAAAAAGCATATGTTTCGAGTAAAACTCCCAAAGATGCATTATTTCAGGCATTGTTAGCCATTTTTCATGTGTGGTGTAGGAGTTATGTTTAAATAACTGTCATATTGAGTGTTAAAGTATACAGTCATATTGAGTAAAACCTAATTTTTGTATTTGCAAACCATAGAAAAACAACGGTATCTAGTAAAACTCACATGTATTCAATATCACAGGCTTTTTTAGACATTTTGCACGTTTGGATTAGGAATTATGTTGGAATACATTTTTATTGCTTTTTTCGGATTATCTCAGGATTCTAAGTACATTACTGTCAAATTGAGTAACAAATCAAATTTAGTTTTTGCAAGCCTTACCAAAAGTTTTTTTTTTTCAGGGAAACTCTCGAAGATGCATTTCTTCAGGCATTATTAGACATTTTGCATGTGTATTTTTGGAGTTATGTTTCAAAAACTGTCATTTTGAGTGTGACCAATATGAGGCCAGTAAAATCTAGTATTTGTATTTGTGATTCTTTCCAAAATACCTGATTCCGGTAAAACTTACATAAATTCAATATTAAAGGCTTTTTCAGACAAATTTCATATTTGGTTTTGGAGTTATGATTATAAACCTTTCATATTTAGTATGACAGTTACACTGTTATATTGAATAAAAAAACTAACTTGTGTCTTTGCAAACCTTACAAAAGATCATTTTTCTAGTACAACTAACAAAAAAACATATGTCTAGCTATTATTAGCCATTTTGCATGTGTCGTTTAGAAGTTATGTTTGAATACATTTTTATTGCTTTTTTTGCATTATCTCAGGATTCTAAGACTATTATAGTCATTTTGAGTAAAAAACTACTTTTTGCATTTGCAAGATTTAAAAAAGCATATGTTTCGAGTAAAACTCCTAAAGATGCATTATTTCAGGCATTATTAGCCATTTTTAATGTGTGGTGTAGGAGTTATGTTTAAATTACTGTCATATTGAGTGTTACAGTATACAGTCATATTGAGTAAAACCTCATTTTTGTATTTGCAAACCATAGAAAAACAACTGTATCTAGTAAAACTCACATGTATTCAAATATCACAGGCATTTTTAGACATTTTGCACGTTTGGATTAGGAATTATATTGGAATACATTTTTATTGCTTTTTTCGCATTATCACAGGATTCTAAGACTATTATAGTCATATTGAGTAAAAAACTACTTTTTGCATTTGCAAGATTTAAAAAAAGCATATGTTTCGAGTAAAACTCCCAAAGATGCATTATTTCAGGCATTATTAGCCATTTTTCATGTGTGGTGTAGGAGTTGTGTTTAAATAACTGTCATATTGAGTGTTACAGTATACAGTCATATCGAGTAAAACCTCCATCCATCCATTTTCTACCGCTTATTCCCTTTCGGGGTCGCGGGGGGCGCTGGCGCCTATCTCAGCTACAATCGGGCGGAAGGCAGGGTACACCCTGGACAAGTCGCCACCTCATCGCAGGGCCAACACAGATAGACAGACAACATTCACACTCACATTCACACACTAGGGCCAATTTAGTGTTGCCAATCAACCTATCCCCAGGTGCATGTCTAATTTTTATATTTGCAAACCATAGAAAAATAACGGTATCTAGTAAAACTCACATGTATTCAATATCACAGGCATTTTTAGACATTTTGCACGTTTGGATTAGGAATTATGTTGGAATACATTTTTATTGCTTTTTTCGCATTATCTCAGGATTCTAAGACTATTATAGTCATTTTGAGTAAAAAACTACTTTTTGCATTTGCAAGATTTAAAAAAGCATATGTTTCGAGTAAAACTGCCAAAGATGCATTATTTCAGGCATTATTAGCCATTTTTCATGTGTGGTGTAGGAGTTATGTTTAAATAACTGTCATATTGAGTGTTACAGTATACAGTCATATTGAGTAAAACCTCATTTTTGTATTTGCAAACCATAGAAAAACAACTGTATCTAGTAAAACTCACATGTATTCAAATATCACAGGCATTTTTAGACATTTTGCACGTTTGGATTAGGAATTATATTTGAATACATTTTTATTGCTTTTTTTGCATTATCTCAGGATTCTAAGACTATTATAGTCATATTGAGTAAAAAACTACTTTTTGCATTTGCAAGATTTAAAAAAGCATATGTTTCGAGTAAAACTCCCAAAGATGCATTATTTCAGGCATTATTAGCCATTTTTCATGTGTGGTGTAGGAGTTATGTTTAAATAACTCATATTGAGTGTTACAGTATACAGTCATATTGAGTAAAACCTCATTTTTGTATTTGCAAACCATAGAAAAACAACGGTATCTAGTAAAACTCACATGTATTCAATATCACAGGCATTTTTAGACATTTTGCACGTTTGGATTAGGAATTATATTGGAATACATTTTTATTGCTTTTTTCGCATTATCTCAGGATTCTAAGTACATTACTGTAAAATTGAGTAACAAATCAAATTTTGTTTTTGCAAACCTTACCAAATGTTTTTTTTTTTTTTCAGGAAAACTCTCGAAGATGCATTTCTTCAGGCATTATTAGACATTTGTCATGTGTATTTTTGGAGTTATGTTTCAAAAACTGTCATTTTGAGTGTGACCAATATGAGGCCAGTAAAATCTAATATTTGTATTTGTGATTCTTTCCAAAATACCTGATTCTGGTAAAACTTACATAAATTCAATATTAAAGGCTTTTTCAGACAAATTTCATATTTGGTTTTGGAGTTATGATTATAAAACTTTCATATTTAGTATGACAGTTACACTGTTATATTGAATAAAAAAAACGTATTTGTATCTTTGCAAACCTTACAAAAGATCATTTTTCTAGTACAACTAACAAAAAAACATATCTCTGGGCATTATTAGCCATTTTGCATGTGTTGTTTAGAAGTTATGTTTGAATACATTTTTATTGCTTTTTTCGCATTATCTCAGGATTGTAAGACTATCATAGTCGTATTGAGTAAAAAACTACTTTTTGCATTTGCAAGATTTAAAAAAGCATATGTTTCGAGTAAAAGTCCCAAAGTTGCATCATTTCAGGCATTATTAGCCATTTTTCATGTGTGGTGTAGGAGTTATGTTTAAATAACTGTCATATTGAGTGTTACAGTATACAGTTATATTGAGTAAAACCTTATTTTTGTATTTGCAAACCATTGAAAAACAAATGTATCTAGTAAAACTCACATGTATTCAATATCACAGGCATTTTTAGACATTTTGCACCTTTGGATTAGGAATTATGTTGGAATACATTTTTATTGCTTTTTTCGCATTATCTCAGGATTCTAAGTACATTACTGTCAAATTGAGTAACAAATCAAATTTTGTTTTTGAAAACCTTACCAAATGTTTTTTTTTTCAGGAAAACTCTCGAAGATGCATTTCTTCAGGCATTATTAGACATTTTGCATGTGTATTTTTGGAGTTATGTTTCAAAAACTGTCATTTTGAGTGTGACCAATATGAGGCCAGTAAAATCTAATATTTGTATTTGTGATTCTTTCCAAAATACCTGATTCTGGTAAAACTTACAGAAATTCAATATTAAAGGCTTTTTAAGAAAAATTTCATATTTGGTTTTGGAGTTATGATTATAAACCTTTCATTTTTAGTATGACAGTTACAGTGTTATATTGAATAAAAAAAACTAACTTGTGTCTTTGCAAACCTTACAAAAGATCATTTTTCGAGTACAACTAACAAAAAAACATATCTCTAGGCATTATTAGCCATTTTGCATGTGTTGTTTAGAAGTTATGTTTGAATACATTTTTATTGCTTTTTTCGCATTATCTCAGGATTCTAAGACTATTATAGTCATATTGAGTGAAACACTACTTTTTGCATTTGCAAGATTTAAAAAAGCATATGTTTCTAGTAAAACTCCCAAAGATGCATTATTTCAGGCAGTATTAGCCATTTTTAATGTGTGGTGTAGGAGTTATGTTTAAATAACTGTCATATTGAGTGTTACAGTATACAGTCATATTGAGTAAAACCTCATTTTTGTATTTGCAAACCATAGAAAAACAACGGCATCTAGTAAAACTCACATGTATTCAATATCACAGGCATTTTTAGACATTTTGCACGTTTTGATTAGGAATTGTGTTGGAATACATTTTTATTGCTTTTTTCGCATTATCTCAGGATTCTAAGTACATTACTGTCAAATTGAGTAACAAATCAAATTTTGTTTTTGCAAACCTTACCAAATATTTTTTTTTTCAGGAAAACTCTCGAAGATTTATTCCTTCAGGCATTATTAGACATTTTGCATGTGTATTTTTGGAGTTATGTTTCAAAAACTGTCATTTTGAGTGTGACCAATATGAGGCCAGTAAAATCTAATATTTGTATTTGTGAACCTTTCCAAAATATCTGATTCTGCTAAAACTTACATAAATTCAATATTAAAGGCTTTTTAAGACACATTTCATATTTGGTTTTGGAGTTATGATTATAAACCTTTCATATTTAGTATGACAGTTACATTGTAATATTGAATAAAAAAACTTATTTGTATCTTTGCAAACCTTACAAAAGATCATTTTTCTAGTACAACCAACAAAAAAACATATCTCTGGGCATTATTAGCTATTTTGCATGTGTTGTTTAGAAGTTATGTTTGAATACATTTTTATTGCTTTTTTCGCATTATCTCAGGATTGTAAGACTATTATAGTCGTATAGAGTAAAAAACTACTTTTTGCATTTGCAAGATTTAAAAAAGCATGTTTCGAGTAAAACTCCCAAAGATGCATTATTTCAGGCATTATTAGCCATTTTTCATGTGTGGTGTAGGAGTTATGTTTAAATAACTGTCATATTGAGTGTTACAGTGTACAGTCATATCGAGTAAAACCTAATTTTTGTATTTGCAAACCATAGAAAAACAACGGTATCTAGTAAAACTCACATGTATTCAATATCACAGGCATTTTTAGACATTTTGCACGTTTGGATTAGGAATTATGTTGGAATACATTTTTATTGCTTTTTTCGCATTATCTCAGGATTCTAAGTACATTACTGTCAAATTGAGTAACAAATCAAATGTTGTTTTTGCAAACCTTACCAAATGTTTTTTTTTTCAGGAAAACTCTCGAAGATGCATTTCTTCAGGCATTATTAGACATTTTGCATGTGTATTTTTGGAGTTATGTTTCAAAAACTGTCATTTTTAGTGTGACCAATATGAGGCCAGTAAAATCTAATATTTGTATTTGTGAACCTTTCCAAAATACCTGATTCTGCTAAAACTTACATAAATTCAATATTAAAGGATTTTTAAGACAAATTTCATATTTGTTTATGGAGTTATGATTATAAACCTTTCATATTTAGTATGACAGTTACACTGTTATATTGAATAAAAAAATTAACTTGTGTCTTTGCAAACCTTACAAAATATAATTTTTCTCGTAGAACTAACAAAAAAACATATATGTAGGTATTATTAGCCATTTTGCATGTGTTGTTTAGAAGTTATTTTTGAATACATTTTTATTGCTTTTTTTGCATTATCTCAGGATTGTAAGACTATTATAGTCGTATTGAGTAAAAAACTACTTTTTGCATTTGCAAGATTTAAAAAAGCATATGTTTCGAGTAAAACTCCCAAAGATGCATTATTTCAGGCATTATTAGCCATTTTTCATGTGTGGTGTCGGAGTTATGTTTAAATAACTGTTATGTTATGTTATGTTTAAATAACTGTCAGGAGTTATGTTTAAATACTGACAGGCCACAGTACGTCAGACTGAAGGACATCACGTCTGACACTGTGATCAGCATTACCGGAGCACCGCAGGGAACGGTGTTGGCTCCTCTTCTCTTCACCCTGTACACCGCTGACTTCCGCTACAACTCAGAGCTGTGTCACATCCAGAAGTACGCGGATGACACAGCCATCGTCGGGTGCATCAGGGACGGCAGAGAGGAGGAGTTTCGGAACCTGGTGAGGGACTTTGTTGTCTGGTGCCACACGAACCTCTTGCAGCTCAATCCGTCAAAGACCAAGGAGCTGGTCATTGACTTTGGGAGGTCGAGTCCACGGTCACAACCTATTGTGATCGAGGAAGTTGAGGTACAGACCGTGGACTCATTCAAGTACCTCGGGGTTTGGGTGGACAATAAGCTGGACTGGACTGTTAACACGGACCACCAGTACAAGAAAGGACAGAGCAGGCTGTACTTCCTCAGGAGACTGCACTCCTTCAACATTTGTAGAAAACTCCTGTGGATGTACTACCAGTCTGTGGTTGCCAGTGTATTGTTCTACATGGTAGTGTGCTGGGGGGGCAGTACATCTAAGAAGGACAGCTCCAGACTTGAGAAACTGATCAGGCGGGCCGGTTCTACAATCGGAATGAAACTGGACTCACTGGTGACGGTGGCAGAGAAGAGGACTGTGGACAAACTAGTGAGCATCCTGGATGATGCCAGTCACCCTCTGCATAGCGTTATCAGTAGCCAGAGGAGCCTGTTCAGTTCTAGACTGCTTCATCCCAAGTGCAGGACTAATAGACTCAAGAACTCCTTTGTCCCACACGCCATTAGACTGTACAACTCCTCTCTGGGACGGGGGACGGGGGGTATTAGGATGACAGGGGATGCAAAACATTAACAGTGCAATACGTTTTCATAACATGGTCACTACTGCCTACTTTGTCTTGTTATATTCTTATGTTACTGTTATATTGTTATTCCCATTGTTTTTATTCTTTTTGTAATATTTCTCTATTTTGTTTCCTTTTAAACCCCCATTATTTACTTTTTACTTTTTTTCTTTAAATTGATCTCAGCTCTGTACACTGCTGCTGGAATTTTAATTTTCCTGAAGGAACTCTCCTGAAGGAATCAATAAAGTACTATCTATCTATCTATCTATCTATCTATATTGAGTGTTACAGTATTCAGTCATATTGAATAAAACCTCATTGTAGTATTTGCAAACGATTGAAAAACAACTGTATCTAGTAAAACTCACATGTATTCAATATCACAGGCATTTTTAGACATTTTGCACGTTTGGATTAGGAATTATGTTGGAATACATTTTTATTGCTTTTTTCGCATTATCTCAGGATTCTAAGTATATTACTGTCAAATTGAGTAACAAATCAAATTTTGTTTTTGCAAACCTTACCAAATGTTTTTTTTTTTCAGGAAAACTCTCGAAGATTTATTTCTTCAGGCATTATTAGACATGTTGCATGTGTATTTTTGGAGTTATGTTTCAAAAACTGTCATTTTGAGTGTGACCAATATGAGGCCAGTAAAATCTAATATTTGTATTTGTGATTCTTTCCAAAATACCTGATTCTGGTAAAACTTACATAAATTCAATATTAAAGGCCTTTTAAGAAAAATTTCATATTTGGTTTTGGAGTTATGATTATAAACCTTTCATATTTAGTATGACAGTTACACTGTTATATTGAATAAAAAACCTATTTGTATCTTTGCAAACCTTACAAAAGATCATTTTTCTAGTACAACTAACAAAAAAACATATCTCTGGGCATTATTAGCCATTTTGCATGTGTTGTTTAGAAGTTATGTTTGAATACATTTTTATTGCTTTTTTCGCATTATCTCAGGATTGTAAGACTATTATAGTCGTATTGAGTAAAAAACTACTTTTTGCATTTGCAAGATTTAAAAAAGCATATGTTTCGAGTAAAACTCCCAAAGATGCATTATTTCAGGCATTATTAGCCATTTTTCATGTGTGGTGTAGCAGTTATGTTTAAATACATGTTTATTGCTTTTTTCGCATTATCTCAGGGTTCTAAGAACATTATAGTCGTATTGATTAAAAAGTACTTTTTGCATTTGCAAGATTTAAAAAAGCATATGTTTCGAGTAAAACTCCCAAAGATGCATTATTTCAGGCATTATTAGCCATTTTTCATGTGTGGTGTAGGAGTTATGTTTAAAAAAACTGTCATATTGAGTGTTACAGTCATATTGAGAAAACCTCATTTTTGTATTTGCAAATCATAGAAAAACAACTGCATCGAGTAAAACTTACAAGTATTCAGTATTGCAGGCATTTTTAGACATTTTGCACGTTTGGATAAGGAATTATGTTGGAATACATTTTTATTGCTTTTTTCGCATTATCTCAGGTTTCTAAGTACATTACTGTCAAATTGAGTAACAAACTAAATTTTGTTTTTGCAAACCTTACCAAATGTTTTTTTTTTTCAGGAAAACTCTCAAAGATGCATTTGTTCAGGCATGATTAGACATTTTGCATGTGTGTTTTTGGAGTTATGTTTCAAAAACTGTCATTTTGAGTGTGACCAATTTGAGGCCTGTAAAACCAATTTTTTGTATACCTGATTCTGGTAAAACTCACATAAATTCAATATTAAAGGCTTTTTAAGACAAATTTCATGTTTGGTTTTGAAATTATGATTATAAACCTTTCATATTTAGTATGACAGTTACACTGTTATATTGAATAAAAAAACTTACTTGTGTCTTTGCAAACCTTACAAAAGATCATTTTTCTAGTACAACTAAAAAAAAAACATATCTCTAGGCATTATTAGCCATTTTTCATGTGCTGTTTAGAAGTTATGTTTGAATACATTTTTATTGCTTTTTTCGCATTATCTCAGGATTCTAAGAACATTATAGTGATGCTGAGTAAAAAACTACTTTTTGCATTTGCAAGATATGTTTCGAGTAAAACTCCCAAAGATGCATTATTTCAGGCATTATTAGCCATTTTTCATGTGTGGTGTAGAAGTTATTTTTAAATAACTGTCATATTGAGTGTTACAGTATACAGTCATATCGAGTAAAACCTCATTTTTGTATTTGCAAACCATAGAAAAACAACTGTATCTAGTAAATCTCACAAGTATTCAGTATCACAGGCATTTTTAGACATTTTGCACGTTTGGATTTAGAATTATGTTGGAATACATTTTTATTCCTTTTTTTTCATTATCTCAGGATTCTAAGTACATTACTGTCAAATTGAGTAACGAATTAAATTTAGTTTTTGCAAACCTTACCAGATGTTTTTTTTTTCAGGAAAACTCTCAAAGATGAATTTCTTCAGGCATTATTAGACATTTTGCATGTGTGTTTTTGGAGTTTTGTTTCAAAAACTGTCATTTTGAGTGTGACCAATATGAGGCAAGTAAAACCTAATTTTTGTATTTGTGAACCTTTCCAAAATACCTGATTCTGGTAAAACTCACATAAATTCAATATTAAAGGCTTTTTAAGACAAATTTCATGTTTGGTTTTGGAGTTATTATTATAAACCTTTCATATTTAGTATGACAGTTACACTGTTATATTGAATTAAAAAACTAAATTTTGTCTTTGCAAACCTTACAAAAGATCATTTTTCTAGTACAACTAACAAAAAAACATATCTCTAGGCATTATTAGCCCTTTTTCATGTGTTGTTTAGAAGTTATGTTTGAATACATTTTTATTGCTTTTTTTGCATTATCGCAGGATTCTAAGAACATTATAGTCATGTTGAGTAAAAAACTACTATCTGCATTTGCAATATTTAAAAAAGCACATGTTTCGAGTAAAACTCCCAAAGATGCATTATTTCAGGCATTATTAGCCATTTTTCATGTGTGGTGTAGGAGTTATGTTTAAATAACTGTCATATTGAGTGTGACAATATACAGTCATATTGAGTAAAACCTCATTTTTGTATTTGCAAACAATAGAAAAAAAACTGTATCTAGTAAAACTCACAAGTATTCAGTATCACAGGCATTTTTAGACATTTTGCACGTTTGGATTAGGAATTATGTTGGAATACATATTTATTAATTTTTTCGCATTATCTCAGGATTCTAGGTGCATTACCGTCAAATTGAGTAAAAAATAAAATGTTTTTGCAAACCTCACCAAATGTTTTTTTTTCAGGAAAACTCTCAAAGATGCATTTTTTCAGGCATTATTAGACATTTTGCATGTGTATTTTTGGAGTTATGTTTCAGAAACTGTCAATTTGAGTGTGACCAATGTGAGGCCAGTAAAACCTAATTTTTGTATTTGTGAACTTTTCCAAAATACCTTATTCTGCTAAAACTCCTATTAATTCAATATTACAGGCTTTTTTAGACAAATTTCATGTTTGGTTTTGGAGTTATGATTATAAACCTTTCATATTTAGTATGAGAGTTACACTGTTGTATTGAATAAAAAAACTAACTTGTGTCTTTGCAAACCTTACAAAATATCATTTTTCTCGTACATCTAACAAAAAAACATATCTCTAGGTATTATTAGCCATTTTTCATGTGTTGTTTAGAAGTTATGTTTGAATACATTTTTATTGCTTTTTTTGCATTATCGCAGGATTCTAAGAACATTATAGTCATGTTGAGTAAAAAACAACTTTTTGCATTTGCAAGATTTAAAAAAGCATATGTTTCGAGTAAAACTCCCAAAGATGCATTATTTCAGGCATTATAAGCCATTTTTAATTGTTGGTGTAGAAGTTATTTTTAAATAACTGTCAAATTGAGTGTTACAGTATACAGTCATATTGATTAAAACCTCATTTTTGTATTTGCAAACCATAGAAAAACAACTGTATCTAGTAAAATTCACACGTATTCAGTATCACAGGCATTTTTAGACGTTTTGCACCTTTGGATTAGTAATCATGTTGGAATACATTTTTATTGCTTTTTTCGCATTTTCTCAGGATTCTATGTACATTACCATCAAATCGTGTAAAAAATAAAATTTTGTTTTTGCAAACCTTACCAAATGTTTTTTTTTTCAGGAAAACTCTCAAAGATGCATTTCTTCAGGCATTATTAGACTATTTGCATGTGTGTTTTTGGAGTTATGTTTCAAAAACTGTCATTTTGAGTGTGACCAATATGAGGCCTGTAAAACCTAATTTTTCTTATTTGTGAACCTTTCAAAAATACCTGATTCTGGTAAAACTCGCATAAATTCAATATTAAAGGCTTTTTAAGACAAATTTCATGTTTGGTTTTGGAGTTATGATTATAAACCTTTCATATTTAGTATGACAGTTACACTGTTATTTGAATAAAAAAAACACACTTGTGTCTTTGCAAACATTACAAAAGATCATTTTTCGAGTACAACCAACAAAAATACATATCTCCAGGCATTATTAGCCATTTTTTATGTGTTGTTTAGAAGTTATGTTTGAATACATTTTTATTGCTTTTTTCGCATTATCTCAGGATTCTAAGAACATTATAGTCATATTGAGTAAAAAACTACTTTTTGCATTTGCAAGATTTAAAAAAGCATATGTTTCGAGTAAAACTCCCAAAGATGCATTATTTCAGGCATTAATAGCCATTTTTCATGTGTGGTGTAGGAGTTATGTTTAAAAACTGTCATATTGAGTGTTACAGTATACAGTCATATTGAGTAAAACCTCTTTTTTGTATTTGCAAACCATAGAAAAACAACTGTATCTTGTAAAACTCACATGTATTCAATATCAGAGGCATTTTTAGACATTTTGCACGTTTGGATTAGGAAGTATGTTGGAATACATTTTTATTGCTTTTTTCGCATTATCTCAGGATTCTAAGTACATTACTGTCAAATTGAGTAACAAACTAAATTTTGTTTTTGCAAACCTTAACAAATGTTTTTTTTTTCAGGAAAACTCTCAAAGATGCATTTCTTCAGGCATTATTAGACATTTTGAATGTGTGTTTTTGGAGTTATGTTTCAAAAACTGTCATTTTGAGTGTGACCAATATGAGGCCTGTAAAACCTAATTTTCTTATTTGTGAACCTTTCCAAAATACCTGATTCTGGTAAAACTCACATAAATTCAATATTAAAGGCTTTTTAAGACGAATTTCATGTTTGGTTTTGGAGTTATGATTATAAACCTTTCATACTTAGTATGAAAGTTACCTGTTATTTTGAATAAAAAAAACTAACTTGTGTCTTTGCAAACCTTACAAAATATCATTTTTCTAGTACAACTAACAAAAAAACATATCTCTAGGCATTATTAGCCATTTTTCATGTGTTGTTTAGAAGTTATGTTTGAATACAATTTTATTGCTTTTTTCGCATTATCTTAGGATTCTAAGAACATTATAGTCGTATTGAATAAAAAACTACTTTTTGCATTTGTAAGATTTAAAAAAGCATGTTTTGAGTAAAACTCCCAAAGATGCATTATTTCAGGCATTATTATTCATTTTTCATGTGTGGTGTAGGAGTTATGTTTAAATAACTGTCATATCGAGTGTTACAGTAAACAGTCATATTGAGTAAAACATCATTTTTGTATTTGCAAACCATAGAAAAACAACTGTATCTTGTAAAACGCACATCTATTCAATATCACAGGCATTTTTAGACATTTTGCACGTTTGGATTAGGAATTATGTTGGAATACATTTTTATTCCTTTTTTCGCATTATCTCAGGATTCTAAGTACATTACCGTCAAATTGAGTAAAAAATAAAATGTTTTTTTTGCAAACCTCACCAAATGTTTTTTTTTTTCAGGAAAACTCTCAAAGATGCATTTTTTCAGGCATTATTACACATTTTGCATTTGTATTTTTGGAGTTATGTTTCAGAAACTGTCAATTTGAGTGTGACCAATGTGAGGCCAGTTAAACCTAATTTTTGTATTTGTGAACCTTTCCAAAATACCTTATTCTGCTAAAACTCCCATTAATTCAATATTACAGGCTTTTTTAGACAAATTTCATGTTTGGTTTTGGAGTTATGATTATAAACCTTTCATATTTAGTATGACAGTTACACTGTTATATTGAATAAAAAAATTAACTTGTGTCTTTGCAAACCTTACAAAATATCATTTTTCTCGTAGAACTAACAAAAAAACACATCTCTAGGTATTATTAGCCATTTTTCATGTGTTGTTTAGAAGTTATGTTTGAATACATTTATATTTCTTTTTTTGCATGATCGCAGGATTCTAAGAACATTATAGTCATGTTGAGTAAAAAACAACTTTTTGCATTTGCAAGATTTAAAAAAGCATATGTTTCGAGTAAAACTCCCAAAGATGCATTATTTCAGGCATTATTAGCCATTTTTCATGTGTGGTGTAGAAGTTATTTTTAAATAACTGTCAAATTGAGTGTTACAGTATACAGTCATATTGAGTAAAACCTCATTTTTGTATTTGCAAACCATAGAAAAACAACTGTATCTAGTAAAACTTACAAGTATTCAGTATCACAGGCATTTTTAGACGTTTTGCACCTTTGGATTAGTAATCATGTTGGAATACATTTTTATTGCTTTTTTCGCATTTTCTCAGGATTCTATGTACATTACCATCAAATCGAGTAACAAATTAAATTTTGTTTTTGCAAACCTTACCAATTAATTTTTTTTCAGGAAAACTCTCAAAGATGCATTTCTTCAGGCATTATTAGACATTTTGTATGTGTATTTTTGGAGTTATTTTTTAAAAAACGGTCATTTTGAGTGTGTCCAACATTAGGCCAGTAAAACCTAATATTTGTATTTGTGATTCTTTCCAAAATACTTGATTCTGGTAAAACTCACATAAATTCAATATTAAATGTTTTTTAAGACAAATGTCATGTTTGGTTTTGGAGTTATGATTATAAACCTTTCATATTTAGTATGACAGTTACACTGTTATATTGAATAAAAAAAACTAACTTGTGTCTTTGCAAACCTTACAAAAGATAATTTTCTACTACAACTAACAAAAAAACATATATGTAGGCATTATTAGCCATTTTGCATGTGTTGTTTAGAAGTTATGTTTGAATACATTTTTATTGCTTTTTTTGCATTATCTCAGGATTGTAAGACTATTATAGTCGTATTGAGTAAAAAACTACTTTTTGCATTTGCAAGATTTAAAAAAGCATATGTTTCGAGTAAAACTCCCAAAGATGCATTATTTCAGGCATTATTAGCCATTTTTCATGTGTGGTGTAGGAGTTATGTTTAAATAACTGTCATATTGAGTGTTACAGTATACAGTCATATTCAGTAAAACCTAATTTTTGTATTTGCAAACCATAGAAAAACAACTGTATCTAGTAAAACACAAGTATTCAGTTTCACAGGCATTTTTAGACATTTTGCACGTTTGGATTAGGAATTATGTTGGAATACATTTTTATAGCTTTTTTCGCATTATCCCAGGATTATATGTACATTACCGTCAAATTGAGTAAAAAATAAAATGTTGTTTTTGCAAACCTCACCAAATGTTTTTTTTTTCAGGAAAACTCTCAAAGATGCATTTCTTCAGGCATTATTAGACATGTTGCATGTGTATTTTTGGAGTTATGTTTCAAAAACTGTCATTTTGAGTGTGACCAATATGAGGCCTGTAAAACCTATTTTTTGTATTTGTGAACCTTTCCAAAATACCTGATTCTGGTAAAACTCACATAAATTCAATATTAAAGGCTTTTTAAGTCAAATTTCATGTTTGGTTTTGGAGTTATGAAAGGGAATAAGCGGTAAAAAATGGATGGATGGATGGATGGATTATAAACCTTTCATAGACGCCAGCGGTGTGATCGGAAACGCGGATGTCGAGCGGGGCTAAAAACAAAGCAGAAGGCTAATCCCCACAGAACACCACTTCCCTCCATCCTGCAGCCGCATTTAAATGGAAGATGCGAGACTACTGGTCTGTAAGGAGTCAGTTAGTTGAGTGTTTCAGAGTTGGACATGTGTTTTACCGAGGTGGCTAACCATGATGCGTGCAGTTTATCAAAGCAACAAACAAACAATGGGAAAATCCCCGTTACTGAGGTGGCTAACCATGATGTGTGCAGTTTATCAAAGCAACAAACAAACAATCGGAAAATCCCCGTTACTGAGGTGGCTAACCATGATGCGTGCAGTTTATCAAAGCAACAATCAAACAACCGGAAAATTCCCGTCGTATCAATTCCTAGATATGGTCGTAATTATACTAAATGCACTGGGCATAATAAACACAACATTATTAATATTGCTACTACGGATAATTTGATCAAAAATTCCCTAAAACAGCCCACTACCTATAATATAGGTCTTTTAAACATAAGATCATTGTCTCCCAAAACGTTGTTAGTTAATGATATTATCAGAGACAACAATCTTAACGTCATCGGTCTCAGTGAAACCTGGCTTAAACCAAACGACTTTTTTGGGCTAAATGAGGCATGTCCTCCTAACTTTACACATGCGCATATTGCCCGTCCGCTTAAAAGGGGTGGGGGCGTCGCACTAATATACAACGAAAACTTTAACCTTAGTCCTAACATAAATGATAAATATAAATCGTTTGAGGTGCTTACTATGAAGTCTGTCACACCGCTCCCTCTACACATGGCTGTTATCTACCGCCCCCCAGGGCCCTATTCGGACTTTATCAATGAATTCTCAGAGTTCGTTGCTGATCTAATGACACACGCCGATAATATAATCATAATGGGGGACTTTAATATCCATATGAATACCCCATCGGACCCACCGTGCGTAGCGCTCCAGACTATAATTGATAGCTGTGGTCTCACACAAATAATAAATGAACCCACGCATCGCAACAGTAATACCTAGTGCTTGTCAGGGGTATCACCGTTTCCAAAGTTACGATACTCCCGTATACTAAAGTATTGTCCGATCATTACCTTATAAAATTCGAGGTTCAGACGCATGTTCGTCAAACTAATAATAATAATAACTGCTATAGCAGCCGCAACATTAATACGGCCACAACGACAACTCTTGCTGACCTACTGCCCTCGGTAATGGCACCATTCCCAAAATATGTGGGCTCTATTGATAACCTCACTAACAACTTTAACGACGCCCTCCGCGAAACCATTGATAACATAGCACCGCTAAAGTTAAAAAAGGCTCCAAAAAAGCGTACCCCGTGGTTTACAGATGAAACTAGAGCTCAGAAATTATTATGTAGAAAGCTGGAACGCAAATGGCGCACGACTAAACTTGAGGTGCACCATCAAGCATGGAGTGATGGTTTAATAACTTATAAACGCATGCTTACCTTAGCTAAAGCTAAATATTACTCAAATCTCATCCACCGTAATAAAAACGATCCTAAATTTTTGTTTAGTACGGGAGCATCGCTAACCCAACAAGGGACCCCCTCCAGTAGCTCCACCCACTCAGCTGATGACTTTATGCAATTCTTTAGTAAGAAAATTGAAGTCATTAGAAAGGAGATTATAGACAATGTGTCCCAGCTACAACGGGGTTCTATTAACACTGATACGATTGTATATACGGCGGATACTGCCCTCCAAAATAGTTTCTCTCGTTTTGAGGAAATAACATTAGAGGAATTGTTACAACGTGTAAATGGAATAAAACAAACAACATGTTTACTTGACCCTCTTCCTGGGAAACTGATCAAGGAGCTCTTTGTATTATTAGGTCCATCAGTGCTAAATATTATAAACTTATCACTTTCCTCGGGCACTGTTCCCCTAGCATTCAAAAAAGCGGTTATTCATCCTCGTCTTAAAAGACCTAACCTCGATCCTGACCTCATGGTAAACTACCGACCGGTGTCTCACCTTCCCTTTATTTCAAAAATCCTCGAAAAAATTGTTGCGGAGCAGTTAAATGAACACTTAGCGTCTAACAATCTATGTGAAACCTTTCAATCCGGTTTCAGGGCAAATCACTCCACGGAGACAGCCCTCGCAAAAATGACTAATGATCTATTGCTAACGAAGGACTCTGATGCGTCATCTATGTTGCTGCTCCTCGATCTTAGCGCTGCTTTCGATACCGTCGATCATAATATTTTATTAGAACGTATCAAAACACAAATTGGTATGTCAGACTTAGCCCTGTCTTGGTTTAACTCTTATCTTACTGATAGGATGCAGTGTGTCTCCCATAACAATGTGACCTCGGACTAAGTTAAGGTAACGTGTGGAGTTCCCCAGGGTTCGGTCCTTGGCCCTGCACTCTTCAGCATCTACATGCTGCCGCTAGGTGACATCATACGCAAATACGGTGTTAGCTTTCACTGTTATGCTGATGACACCCAACTCTACATGCCCCTAAAGCTGACCAACACGCCGGATTGTAGTCAGCTGGAGGCGTGTCTTAATGAAATTAAACAATGGATGTCCGCTAACTTTTTGCAACTCAACGCCAAAAAAACGGAAATGCTGATTATCGGTCCTGCTAGACACCGAACTCTATTTGATAATACAACTCTAACATTTGACAACCAAACAATTAAACAAGGCGACACGGTAAAGAATCTAGGTATTATCTTTGACCCAACTCTCTCCTTTGAGGCACACATTAAAAGCGTTACTAAAACGGCCTTCTTTCATCTCCGTAATATCGCTAAAATTCGCTCCATTCTGTCCACTAAAGATGCTGAGATCATTATCCATGTGTTTGTTACGTCTCGCCTCGACTACTGTAACGTATTATTTTCGGGTCTCCCCATGTCTAGCATTAAAAGATTACAGTTGGTACAAAATGCGGCTGCTAGACTTTTGACAAGAACAAGAAAGTTTGATCACATTACGCCTGTACTGGCTCACCTGCACTGGCTTCCTGTGCACTTAAGATGTGACTTTAAGGTTTTACTACTTACGTATAAAATACTACACGGTCTAGCTCCATCCTATCTTGCCGATTGTATTGTACCATATGTCCCGGCAAGAAATCTGCGTTCAAAGGACTCCGGCTTATTAGTGATTCCCAAAGCCCAAAAAAAGTCTGCGGGCTATAGAGCGTTTTCATTTCGGGCTCCAGTACTCTGGAATGCCCTCCCGGTAAAAGTTCAAGATGCCACCTGAGTAGAAGCATTTAAGTCTCACCTTAAAACTCATTTGTATACTGTAGCCTTTAAATAGACTCCCTTTTTAGACCAGTTGATCTGCCGTTTCTTTTCTTTTTCTTCTATGTCCCACTCTCCCTTGTGGAGGGGGTCCAGTCCGATCCGGTGGCCATGTACTGCTTGCCTGTGTATCGGCTGGGGACATCTTTGCGCTGCTGATCCGCCTCCGCTTGTGATGGTTTCCTGCTGGCTCCGCTGTGAACGGGACTCTCCCTGCTGTGTTGGATCCGCTTTGGACTGGACTCTCGCGACTGTGTTGGATCCATTATGGATTGAACTTTCACAGTATCATGTTGGACACGCTCGACATCCATTGTTTTCCTCCTCTCCAAGGTTCTCATAGTCATCATTGTCACCGACGTCCCACTGGGTGTGAGTTTTCCTTGCCCTTATGTGGGCCTACCGAGGATGTCGTAGTGGTTTGTGCAGCCCTTTGAGACACTAGTGATTTAGGGCTATATAAGTAAACATTGATTGATTGATTGATATTTAGTATGACAGTTACACTGTTATGTTGAATAAAAAAACTAACTTGTGTCTTTGCAAACCTTAAAAAAGATCATTTTTCTAGTACAACAAACAAAAAATCATATCTCCAGGCATTATTAGCCATTTTTCATGTGTTGTTTAGAAGTTATATTTGAATACATTTTTATTGCTTTTTTTGCATTATCTCAGGATTTACGTACATTACTGTCAAATTGATTAACAAACTAAATTTTGTTTTTGCAAACCTTACCAAATGTTATTTTTTTTTTCAGGAAAACTCTCAAAGATGCATTTCTTCAGGAATTATTAGACATTTTTCATGTGTATTTTTGGAGTTATTTTTCAAAAACTGTCATTTTGAGTATGACCAATATGAGGCCAGTAAAACCTAATTTTTGTATTTGTGAACCTTTCCAAAATACCTTATTCTGCTAAATCTCCCATAAATTCAATATTACAGGCTTTTTTAGACAAATTTCATATTTGGTTTTGGAGTTATGATTATAAACCTTTCAAATTTAGTATGACAGTTACACTGTTATATTGAATAAAAGGACTAACTTGTGTCTTTGCAAACCCTACAAAAGATAATTTTTCTAGTACAACTAACAAAAAAAACATATCTCTAGGCATTATTAGCCATTTTTCATGTGTTGTTTAGAAGTTATGTTTGAATAAAATTGTATTGTTTTTTCCGCATTATCTCAGGATTCTAAGAACATTATAGTCGTATTGAGTAAAAAACTACTTTTTGCACTTGCAAGATTTAAAAAAGCATATGTTTCGATTAAAACTCCCAAAGATGCATTATTTCAGGTATTATTAGCCATTTTTCATGTGTGGTGCAGGAGTTATGTTTGAAAAACTGTCATATTGAGTGTTACAGTGTACAGTCATATTGAGTAAAACCTCATTTTTGTATTTGCAAACCATAGAACAACAACTGTATCTAGTAAAACTCACAAGTATTCAATATCACAGGCATTTTTAGACATTTCGCACGTTTGGATTAGAAATTATGTTGGAATACATTTTTATTGTTTTTTTCTTATTATCTCAGGATTATATGTACATTACCGTCAAATTGAGTAAAAAATAAAATTTTGTTTTCGCAAACCTCACCAAATGTTTCATGTGTTGTTTAGAAGTTATGTTTGAATATATATTTATTGTTTTTTTCGCATTATCTCAGATTCTAAGAACATTATAGTCATACTAAGTAAAAAACTACATTTTGCATTTGCAAGATTTAAAAAAGCATATGTTTCGAGTAAAACTCCCAAAGATGCATTATTTCAGGCATTATTAGCAATTTTTCATCTGTGGTGTAGGAGTTATGTTTAAATAACTGACATATTGAGTGTGACAGTATACAGTCATATTGAGTAAAACCTCATTTTTGTATTTGCAAACCATAGAAAACAACTGTATCTAGTAAAACTCACAAGTATTCAGTATCACAGGCATTTTTAGACATTTTGCACTTTTGGATTAGGAATTATGTTGCAATACATTTTTATTGTTTTTTTCACATTATCTCAGGATTTTATGTACATTACCGTCAAATTGAGTAAAAAATAAAATTTGTTTATGCAAACCTCACCGAATGTTTTTTTTTTTCAGGAAAACTCTCAAAGATGCATTTCTTCAGGCATTATTAGACATTTTGCATGTGTATTTTTGGAGTTATGTTTCAAAAACTGTCATTTTGAGTATGACCAATATCAGGCCAGTAAAACCTAATTTTTGTATTTGTGATTCTTTTCAAAATACCTGATTCAGGTGAACCTTTCCAAAATACCTTATTCTGCTAAATCTCCCATAAATTCAATATTACAGGCTTTTTTAGACAATTTTCATGTTTGGTTTTGGAGTTATGATTATAAACCTTTCAAATTTAGTATGACAGTTACACTGTTATACTGAATAAAAAAAACTAACTTGTGTCTTTGCAAACCTTACAAAAGATCATTTTTCTAGTACAACTAACAAAAAAACGCAAATCTCTAGGCATTATTAGCCATTTTTCATGTGTTGTTTAGAAGTTATGTTTGAATACATTTTTATTGTTTTTTTCGCATTATCTCAGGATTCTAAGAACATTATAGTCATATTGAGTGTTACAGTATACAGTCATATTGAGTAAAACCTCATTTTTGTATTTGCAAACACTAGAAAAACAACTGTATCTAGTAAAACTCACAAGTAGTCCGGAAGTCGTTTTCCATGGCTTCCCCGAACTCCTCCCATGTCCGATTTTTTGCCTCCGTGACCGCTGAAGCTGCACACCACTTGGCCTGTCGGTACCTGTCCACTGCCTCCGGAGTCATATGAGCCAAAAGAACCCGATAGGACTCCTTCTTCAGCTTGATGGCATCCCTCACCGCTGGTGTCCACCAACGGGTTCTAGGATTACCGCCCCGACAGGCACCAAATATCTTGCGGCCACAGCTCCAATCAGCCGCCTCGACAATAGAGGTGCAGAACATGGTCCACTCGGACTTAATGTCCAGCACATCCCTCGTGACATGTTCAAAGTTCTTCCGGAGGTGGGAATTGAAACTTTCTCTGACAGGAGACTCTGCCAGACGTTACCAGCAAACCCTCACAATGCGTTTCGGCCTGCCAGGTCTGTCTGGCATCCTCCCCCACCATCGCAGCCAACTCACCACCAGGTGGTGATCGGTAGAAAGCTCTGCCACTTTCTTCACACGAGTGTCCAAAATATGAGGCCGCAAATCCGATGACACAACTACAAAGTCGATCATGGAACTGCGGCCTAGGGTGTCCTGGTGCCAAGCGCACATATGGACACCCTTATGTTTGAACATGGTGTTTGTTATGGACAAACTGTGACGAGCACAAAAGTCCAATAACAAAACACCACTCGGGTTCAGATCCGCCTCTTCATGTTTCAGTGTCGTTGCCAACATGAGTGTTGAAGTACCCCAACAGAACAAGGGTATCACCCGAGGGAACGCTCTCCAGTACTCCCTCAAGTGTACCCAAAAAGGGTGGGTACTCTGAACTGCTGTTTGGTGCGTGAGTACGAACAACAGTCGGGACCCGTCCCTCCACCCGAAGGCGGAGGGAGGCTACACTTTCGTCCACTGGGTTGAACTCTAACGTGCAGGCTTTGAGCCGGGGACAACGAGAATTGTCACCCATTCCGTCGCCTCTCACTGCCGGCAACGCCAGAGTGGAAGACAGTCCAGCCTTTCTCGAGAGTTGTGGTTCCAGAGCCCTTGCTCTGGAAAAGAAGCCCTGATCTATAAACGCTGTTTCAATATGAGTTCGGAAATTGCGTTAGATGTAAATATAAATGGAATACAATGATTTGCAATTTTCAACCCATATTCAGTTGAATATGCTACAAAGACAACATACTGTATTTGATGTTCAAACTGATAAACGTTTTTTTTTTTTGCAAATAATCATTAACTTTAGAATTTGATTCCAGCAACACGTGACAAAGAAGTTGGGAAAGGTGGCAATAAATACTGATAAAGTTGAGGAATGCTCATCAAACACTTATTTGGAACATCCCACATGTGTGCAGGCTAATTGGGAACAGGTGGGTGCCATGATTGGGTATAAAAACAGCTTCCCAAAAAATGCTCAGACTTTCACAAGAAAGGATGGGGCGAGGTACACCCCTTTGTCCAAAACTGCATGAGCAAATACTCAAAAAGTTTAAGAACAACGTTTCTCAAAGTGCAATTGCAAGAAATTTAGGGATTTCAACATCTATGGTCCATAAAATCATCAAAAGGCTCAGAGAATCTGGAGAAATCACTCCACGTAAGCGGCATGGCCGGAAACCAACATTGAATGATCGTGACATTCAATCCCTCAGAAGGTACTGTATCAAAAACCGACATCAATCTCTAAAGGATATCACCACATGGGCTCAGGAACACTTCAGAAAACCACTGTCACTAAATACAGTTCGTTGCTACATCTGTAAGTGCAAGTTAAAGCTCTACTATGCAAAGCAAAAGCCATTTATCAACAACATCCAGAAACGCCGCCGGCTTCTCTGGGCCCAAGATCATCTAAGATGAACTGATGCAAAGTGGAAAAGTGTTCTGTGGTCTGACGAGTCCACATTTCAAATTGTTTTTGGAAATATTCGACATTGTGTCATCCGGACCAAAGGGGAAGCGAACCATCCAGACTGTTATCGACACAAAGTTCAGAAGCCAGCGTATGTGATGGTATGGGGGTGTATGGGGCCCAAGGCATGGGTAACTTACACATCTGTGAAGGTACCATTAATGCTGAAAGGTACATACAGATTTTGGAACAACATATGCTGCCATTTAAGCGCCGTCTTTTTCATGGGCGCCTCTGCTAATTTCAGCATGTCAATGCCAAGCCACATTCAGCACGTGTTACAACAGCATGGCATCGTAAAAAAATAGTGTGGGTACCTTCCTAGCCCGCCTGCAGTCCAGACCTGTCTCCCATCGAAAATGTGTGGCGCATTATGAAGCGTAAAATACGACAACGGAGACCCCGGACTGTTGAACGACTGAAGCTCTACATAAAACAAGAATGGGAAAGAATTCCACTTTGAAAGCTTCAACAATTAGTTTCCTCAGTTCCCAAACGTTTATTGAGTGTTGTTAAAAGAAAAGGTGATGTAACACAGTGGTGAACATGCCCTTTCCCAACTACTTGGGCATGTGTTGCAGCCATGAAATTCTAAGTTAATTATTATTTGCAAAAAAAAAAGAAAAGTTTTTGAATATCAAAAATCAAATATCTTGTCTTTGTAGTGCATTCAATTGAATGTGGATTGAAGAGGGTTTGTAAATCATTCTATTCCGTTTATATTTACCTGTAACACAATTTCCCAACGGGGTTTGTACTTTCAGAACTAATACACTTAATGGGAATGTTTTCCTCATCCTTACTACACTAAAAGTTTCTTTATCCAAGTTAGGTTTACAAATAAATTGACCCAATGGCATTGGGCTTTCGTTGTCTTAAATGCTACTTGAAAGTTCATTGGAGCTGCATTATCAATGGAGGTCCAATTTTGACCCAAAAAAAGTACTTCTATGAAAAGAGTCCCTTTTATTGCATACAATTTTCCTCAAACATTTTATTACAAAAAATGTGCAACTCTCACCGTCCCATCTTTGAAACACAAAATAGTCACAAATAATTTATAAGAAGGATAAAAGAGTGTAAGTTTGTACATTTGACATGTAACAAATGGGTCAAAAGGGCAGGAAGTTAATATAATCAGGCAATTGGAGTTTTTCTTGTAGGATATACAATATGTTCAGATCAGGGGATGTCCTTGTGGTTTGTGAAGCCTCAATAAACTTTGATTGATTGATCAATATTGTATTGCTCTTTGCTTCTTTCACAAGGCCGTCTGTGTGGCGTCAGCGTTGTTGTGTGACCTTTCCGACGGAGGTTTTGGCTCCAAATTGGAGGCGCTAATGAGAGCTTGCACCGCTCTGCAACCACTAGAGTCGTCGCCATTTGCCGCCGACTGGCGATCCGATTGAGGCGCAGAATCCGCAGTAGGTGACATCATCACCCTTTCCGTGTGCTCACTGGCTGCTCTGTCAGTCACAATCAGGTAGTTGGGCTCCAGCTGGTGGGCGCTGGAGCGGCGCTGCAAGGCATGCTGGGTACACGAGAAGGAGCGCTGCCGGGGGGCCGGCTGGGGTGACAGGAAGTGAGGTGTCACTGCTCGGGGAACTTCCTGTTGTCTCTCCCGGTCCTCGTCCTCCGAGGTGACCTCCTGCAAGGTGCTGATTGGCCGAGGGGAGCGGCCCATGACTCTGGGAGGCACCAGCGCAGTTGCTGATTGGTTGAGCTGCGGTCGCCAGTTCTGAGGGGGCGGGTATTGTACGCTGCCCATGGACCAGTTACTGCTGAGACATCATTATATAATCACTACCTTGGAAAGGGCACAATTATTAATGCATTGCTTTCATCTTTTAATACCATAAAAAGTTTTATCGCACAAATTTATTCATCAGGGGACGGCGTGGCGCAGTTGGGAGAGTGGCCGTGCCAGCAACCTGAGGGTTCCTGGTTCAATCCCCACCTTCTACCAACCTCGTCACGCCTGTTGTGTCCTTGGGCAAGACACTTCACCCTTGCTCCTGATGGTTCGTGGTTAGGGCCTTGCATGGCAGCTCCCGCCATCAGTGTGTGAATGTGTGTGTGTATGGGTGAATGTGGAAATAGTGTCAAAGCGCTTTGAGTACCTTGAAGGTAGAAAAGCGCTATACATTTATTTACCATTTATCACAAGATTCAGTCATTAAAGTGGATACAATTAGTAGGGGTGCAAAAATAACCCAATTCGAATCATGATTCTTATTCATTCCGATTCTAAATCAATTAATAATTAGCAGAAATCAATATAAAACTTTATTTTTTTAATCAATTTTTAAACAAATGTTTTTAGGCCATCTCCATGTAAACAGGAAGAGCTTTTATAACCTGTTGAAAAAGTTTCATTATAATTTTACATGGCGAGAATCGATTTGAATCAAGAATCATGTTGAATCAAGAATCGATTCTGGATCGAATCATCACCCCAGTAATTGGATCAAAGATTCACACCCTTAAAGGCCTACTGAAATGAGATTTTCTTTTTCAAATGGGGATAGCAGGTCCATTCTATGTGTCATACTTGATCATTTCGCGATATTGCCATATTTCTACTGAAAGGATTTAGTAGAGAACATCGACGATAAAGTTCGCAACTTTTGGTCGCTAACAGAAAAGCCCTGCCTTTACCGGAAGTTGCAGACGATGACGTCACAAGTGTGAGGGATCCTCACATTGTTTTTAATGGGAGACTCCAGCAGCAAGAGCTATTCAGACCGAGAAAACGACAATTTCCCCATTAATTTGAGCGAGGATGAAAGATTTGTGTTCGAGGATATTGATAGGGAAGGACTAGAAAAAAAAAAATAAAGTTAAAAAAAAAAAAAGGCGATTGCATTGGGATAGATTCAGATGTTTTTAGACAAATTTACTAGGATAATACTGGGAAATCCCTTATCTTTCTATTAAGTTGCTAGAGTTTTAGTGAGTTTAATAGTAACTGATAGTCAGAGGGGTGTGTCCACGGGTGTCTTGCGGCCAGTATCTGTGGCAAGTCGACGGCAGCTGTATGGACGGCGCAAGCTCAGCTGATCTCCGGTAAGAAGCGACTTTTTACCACAATTTTCTCACCGAAAACTGCTGGTTGACATTTGGTCGGGACCCATGTTCGCTTGACCGCTCTGATCCATAGTAAAGTTTCCCCTCCGGGAATTTTAACCAAGGAATCACCGTGTGTTTGTGTGGCTAAAGGCTAAAGCTTCCCAACTCCATCTTTCTACTTTGACTTCTCCATTTTTAGTTGAACAAATTGCAAAAGATTCAGCAACACAGATGTCCAAAATACTGTGTAATTATGCGGTTAAAGCAGACGACTTTTAGCCGCGAGTCGTTCAGCGGTAATATTTCCTTACAGTCCGTGACGTCACGCGCATGCGTCATCGTTCCACGACGTTTTCAACAATAAACTTCTCGGGAAATTTAAAATTGCAATTTACTAAACTAAACCGGCCGTATTGGCATGTGTTGCAATGTTAATATTTCATCATTGATACATAAACTATCAGACTGCGTGGTCGGTAGTAGTGGGTTTCAGTAGGGCTTTAACAACTCGACCTGGTAGGACTAACTAATACAGTAAACTGGCCTACATAGCTATAAGGAGTTCCACAAGGGTCTATCTTTTGCCCACTTGTATTTCCCTTTTACATTTCCGGTAATGTTCTGCAAGTGTACTTTACAATGCAGATGATGCAGTTTTTAAGTTAAGCTTCATCATTTACAACACGAACTAACTTTTGTTTGATTAAGAAAACCCAAGCAGATTGTCGCTGCCATTTACAATTCCGAAATAGGACATATTATGGGGGGCTTCACAGTGGAACAGGGGTTAATGCGTCTGCCTCACAATACGAAGGTCCTGATTAGTCCTGTGTTCAATCCCGGGCTCGGGACCATTCTGTGTGGAGTTTGCATGTTCTTTCCGTGAATGCGTGGGTTCCCTCCGGGTACTCCGGCTTCCTCCCACTTCCAAAGACATGCACCTGGGGATAGGTTGATTGGCAACGCTAAATTGGCCCTAGTGTGTGAATGTTGTCTGTCTATCCGTGTTGGCCCTGCGATGAGGTGGCGACTTGTCCAGGGTGTTCACCACCTTCCGCCCGATTTTGCTGAGATAGGCACCAGCGCCCCCCGCGACCCCAAAAGGGAATAGGTGGTAGAAAATGGATGGATGGATGGACATATTACGGTTCTTTATGCATTAAACTACGCAATAAGCCCCCTTAGCTGAGATTGACTCGAGTTTTGGGGGGATAATTCGGAATGTTTACCTCTGTGGCGGTGGGGTCATATCTCGATGCGCTACCATCCCAGAGAAGGAGGCGCTCCGTCCAGGCATCCCTTGCGTGCCGACCCACGGCGAGTACATCAAAGCGCGCTCTTCCCACAGCATCTCGTTGGCCGAGTCAACGGGTGCGGGCCCTCGTTGGATTTGGTGAGCCAACAGGAGCTCCAGGACTTGGTGATGCTGGCCTTCCCGGGCTACGTCCACCGGGCGGCGCCCTCTGCGGTCATGCAGCTCGAGGTTGGCGCCATGAAGGAGGAGAAGCCGGGCGGTGTCGTAGCAACCGTACAAGGCGGAGAGAAACAGAGGGGTCTCACCCTGGTGGAGAATGATTGATTACATATTTCAACCCATCTTTTGAAAAGATTGTTTGCTGCTGTGTTGGCATGACGACCTTACCTTATTGTCTTGCAAGTCCACGGCGGCGCCGTAGCGTACAAGCGTCCTTGTTAGGGAGAGGTGGTTAACTGAGCTTGCCCAGTGCAGGGCCGATCTCCCTGAGTGAGGTGATGTGTATTCCCAGTTGGAGGGGGGAAGGAAGAAGGGAGGGAGTAAGTCAGCCAATGAACAACCATAACACAACAGAGTCAAGCCCGGGTGGAGGAGCGGGAGAAAATGGATGTTTGGAGGTGTATGCAGACGTGAGGAAAAGACAAGATGCAAGCGTAAGTGAATGAACAAAGTGAATGCTTGTTTTGGAGCGTGAGGCGCTAACATTAACTTTGTTCTGAGGAAGGCAGCAGGGGAGCTGGAGGTGGAAGAGAGGAAAGAAGGGGGTAAGTTACACCAGATACTCAAATAAACACTCGCCTTATGCTGATCTTCACCAACATGACCTTTAAAGGAGAACTGCATTGTTTTAGGAATGTTGCCTATCATTCGCAATCCCGATGTAAGTCGAGAACATGTATCTAATTTTTAATGCATTTTAAGTGGTGATATACAGAAGGTAGGGCTTTTAATCGTGATCACGATTTCGGAAGCTACAATTAAATGAGGATGATCGTCTGCGCTATTAACATAAAAAACAACAGACTTGTCCAGGGTGTACTCCGCCTTCCGCCGGTGTGCAGCTGGAATAGGCTGCAGCACCACTTGCGACCCCGTAAGGGATAAGCGGTACAAAATGAATGGATGGAAGGCTTTATTGCATTTCACACCAAGCACGTGGCTAACCAACAAATAACCAACCACCAGGGGTCGACCGATGCAGTGGACTCATGTGAGAGCGAGTAAGAGTGAGTGACAACAGAAGTTGAAGGTAAATCAGCCAGGAGCGAGTAAATATTTGGAGAAATAAATGCAATATTACATCGGAGCCCTCTCCTCCAGCAGAGGTACCCAAAGATTACCAACAGGCACGCATTTTTACCCCGAAACACGACCACACACACACCTCGCCGTTCTCCAGTCACTCCCGCTCGTTTCCAAAACCCGGAATTACTCCCGTGCGGATGAACCAACAACAAACACTACATCGAGTTGCAAGGCGAAGCTACGTTGCTGTGCACAGCCAAACAACCTGTCGAGTTGCAGAGACACATTAAGCATGAACAACACTTTCTTTATTTTTCTCAACAGCCATCTCAAAGTCCCAACGAACAGTTACAAAAGTGCAAATGCCCCGAAGGACCCTTAATCCATCCACCGCTCAAAGACACACCAAAAATAACGGAGGTAACAACGTTTTATTAGCAATACAATGAATGTGCTCCTTTGTATGTGCCTTTCTTGAGTAATCTTATTTTTTCACTTGTTTCCATTTTATGATCCATCCATCCATCCCTTTTCTTCCGCTTATCCGAGGCCGAGTCGCGGGGCCAGCAGCCTAATCAGAGAAGGCCAGACTTCCTTATCCCCAGCCACTTCGTCCAGCTCCTCCCAAGGGATCTCGAGGCATTCCCAGGCCAGACAAGATCTTCCCAACATGTCTTAGGTCTTCCTCGTGGCCTCATGCCAGTCGGACGTGCCCTAAACACCTCCCCAGGGAGGCGTTCGGGTGGTATCCCTACCAGATGCCCAAACCACCTCATCTGGCTCCTCTCGATGTGGAGGAGCAGTGACTTTACTCTGAGTTCCTCCCGGATTACAGAGCTTCTCACCCTATTTCTAAGGGAGAGCCACACCACCCGGTGGACAAAACTCATTTCGGCTGCTTGTACCCGCGATCTTGTCCTTTCGGTCATAACCCAAAGCTCATGACCATAGGTGAGGATGGGAACGTAGATCAACCGGTAAATTGAGAGCTTAGCCTTCCGGCTCAGCTCCTTCTTCACCACAACGGATGCAATGGCATATCTATTTTAATTAACCTTTTGTACATTTTATTTTGTATTAATGGCTCATGCACCCACTGTGACTCCGAAAGGAACAAGCGGTAGAAAAGGAATGGATTAATTTTTTTTTTAATATTTTTTTTTTTTAAATGAAAGCCTCATTTACATACTGTTTGTTTAAAATAGAATGTGCTAACATATGTCTATTTAATAATAAATAATAATGATTTTAATATTGATGAAAATAATGGTGATTATTTTGTCCATAATCATGCAGCCCTAACAGCAAGTTTGAGGTGGTTAACAAAGCAACTGATAGATTACACCATAGCGTCCTCCCAAACATATTAGTGGCAGGCCTTGCGTTTCCCACCTAGGCCTTCAGTGATGTCCGACTTCAATAATTACCTCTTTAAATACCATAATTTATGTCATCACTTGAAAATTGCTGAAGAAATACTATACAGGAACACATTACTCCCTACTGGGCATTGAACGGTGTACAAAACGGGTTAATTTCTGGCTTTTTTAAAAATCAATTAAATCGCATCACCAATTAAAACATATCTTATACGGTACTGTCAAAATTGAAATTGCAAAAAACATATTAAAAGTAAAATAAATAAATATTTGAACTCACAATTTATAGAACCTATTCGACGCCATATAAGCCAGTGGTACCCCTCGTCGTCGGCTTATTCGAGTGGAAAAAGCGGGCATTTCCCAATTTCATCGTCGGAATAGCTGAGCTAGCTTGCGGGGTTGGCCGACATCGTCTCACAAGATGTAGGTTCTCTTTAAATAGCCTTCTTGAAAATGGCCTTGCAAATATATATCTGCCATCTAATCAACGTTTTGTTCTCCTGCTCCGCAATCCCGTTCTGGCTACGACGCAACACTTCCTGCTAAAATGAAACTTGTGAATGGATACTCACTTAGGAATGACAAGTGAGTATTCAATTACAGTCTCGTTAACATCAGGCTACTTAGATAGGCTACTGTCAACAACGTGTGATCTGATTGGCTATCACAACTGTGTATCACTGTATGTCCCCGTTCACTGACAGTGCACGGACACCCGCATTTTTGATTCTGAAGCCCTTAGGCAGATTTCGTACAGCATGGCAACATAAGCTAGTTGAATTATGATTGGATACAAACTAAAACTAAAAACAACAGCACGGGAACAAGCATAATATAACATGAAGAGAATATGAATACTTTTAGATATTTAGGGAAAGTAAATTAAAAAATAATTTTATCTTTAATTATGATCATGATTTCTGGTTGTCAGGCCAGCAGAGAAGGCCTGGCTGGCCCTGATGGCCCAAAACATCAAAACATTGCCACACAGAACCTTATTTACATCTCATGACCTGGATATAAACCAAGTATTAGCAATATAGGTATTATAAGTGCTAACATTATGGCCCAATTTTAGTGGTGCATTGATCTTAGAGGCAACTAACCAATGCTGCTATAATGATGTTTTGAGCCGGTGAGCTGCTGCTTTGCCTCTGAGATTGTGAAAGTTGATTCTAGATCATAAATCATACCTCTTGCCTGAATAGTAAAAGGTTGTGGACACAGGTTGCGACATTCACACTACGGGGTCGGATGTCCAGTTCAGATTATTAGTCAAATCCGAGATTTTTAGTAAGCGTTCCAAAAAAAGGGAATGCAATCTGACCCTGCATGCAGACATGACGTTGCACGAACTGCAGTGTTTACAGAAGTAAAATGGCTTCAGCTCTAGTCGGTCTCAGTACTGCCAGATTTGGGGCAATTTCAAGGATTTTGTGCAATAAAAGTCAACATTTTCTGAACCGAATTATTGGGCATCTAAGATTAAGAAGGAAAAAGACAAGTATTTTGGCTCTGGCAGTTTTATAAGATATTTTTGCTTTGATATCTGCTTGAAGGGCATATCTATGGGCGAGCAGTCAGTGGTGGAACTTTCACGTGAGTTCTTAAAACATTTTATTTTCACCTGTTTTCTGCTCCGTTGTCAACTACTTATTTTGTAATCGTCTTTTTTGTCGAATAATTATGACGCCAATGGATTTTTGATAGCCGTCCGGTCGGTTGAATGCGACCTGAACATGTTGAGGAAGCATCGCATATATATCCAATTTATTTCCACATACAAAAGAGGCCTGGGTGGGCCGGATATGAAAAATTCGGAATTGCACTGTTCACAATAACGTGAAAAAAGCCAATACATGTTGCATGTGAGCAAAAAAAAATGGGAATAGACATGCAGTGTGAAGAAGACCATAAACTGAGAAGTTGGTCAACGTGGACCGAGAGATGGCGGAAAAGACACGGAAAGGCGAATCCACCTTTTTTTGTTAACCCTTTCACGAGGATTATAATTAATTATTCGTCAAAGCCAGAAGATATAAACATCCTATCAGTTGGCTTTCCAGTGAAAGAAGACATTGTACAGTAAGAGATTGTTTTCGATTCTTGTCCCTAATGAAGTCTGCATGAGTTGTAGTCAGTGTTGTTGTTAAAGACAAAGGGAAGGTTTTTGTCACCACCTGCTGCCACCTTGTGGTTTGTATTCAGTTTTTTTTTGTTGGTGTAGTTGACCTTGTTGACCTTCACTTCATTTCTCCTTCCCCTTAGAGTTCCTGTTTCCCCATAATGGGCGGAATTGTGAGATGTGCACAGCTGCTTCCCATGTACCCAGATGATATTTTGGCAGCACCTTGGCAGCTGGATGGCACTTGGTGGTTCCAATCCTCGGCTCTCCCCTTCTGACGACTTCCATGTTTTGTGTTTCTTGCTGCTTGTTATCCTGGCCGCTCCCGGTGCCATCCAGCTTGATGTCTACGTCAGCGGTTGCACGTCTTGCAACTCCAACCCAAGTTTGTTCTGGTTTCATATATTAGTTTTTGTTTTTTCCACGGTGCCCATTTTGAGTTTTCCTTTTTGCACCGTCGCATTTTGTTCCCTCCTGTGAGGAACACCTTTTTGTGAGTACGCTACTCAAGTAAAGAACTGTTCGACTCACTTTTTGTCCATCTGCATTCTTGGGTTCCTCTGAAACTGTGATATACCGAGCCGTGACAGAATCACCAAGTCATTATGGAACGCGCAGACAAAGATCCTGTTCGACTGGCTCTCAGGGCTCATGGCCAGAAAATAAGCCATCATGAACAGAGTTTGGCTAACCTGACAACACTGGTGCAAGAGATGCACACCCGCATGTTTGTACCTCACCCGCTGCCGGCTCAGAGGTAACTCAACCTGCAGCTGGAAACTTTGGTTCCTCCGACGCCTCGACATCGGGTTTTTGTACCCGAGAACCCAGCATACCACACCCATCCAGGTATGAGGGGCACTTCGGAAAATGCAGACTTTTTTTATACCAGTGCTCCTTAGTATTTGCACAGCAGCCTCACTCGTACTCATCGGACCCCGCCTGTTTGGCATATATACTCAGTCTACTGGCTGGAAGAGCAGCACGCTGGGCTATGGAGATATGTGAGAGAAAACCAAAATTTCGTTCCAGTCTACCCTTGTCTTCTGCTGAGCTGCGCAGCGTTTTTGATCACCCTGTGAGGAAACGAGAGGCAGACAGCCGCCTCCTCGCGACTCGCCAGGGGTCCTACTCTGTAGCCGACCACTCAATCTCCTTCCGGATCCTGGCAGCGGAGAGTGGCTGGGGGAAGAGCGCATTGCGGGGAATATTCCTGGCTAGCCTTAGCCCCCGCATCTAAGATGAGCTGGCTGCCCGTGACAAAATCCAGACCCACGAGGAGCTCATTTCGCTCTCCATCCGATTGGACAACTGCCTACGAGAGCGACAAACCCAAAAGGGTCGGGATCCTCCGTCCACCAGATGGCAGTCACCTACCAGGTCTCCACAATCACCGTCCAAGCCTCAGGGAGGGTCACTTCCGCCTTCTGACTGCAGTGCCCCAGAGGAGGGGCTATAGGGCGCGATACCCATGCAGCTGGGTGACAGCCGTCTGTCATCAGCAGAGAGGATTCGACGGCTAAGGTTGCGGTTGTGCCTGTACTGTGGAGCTTCGGACCACGTCATCGTTCGCTGTCCTGCGCGCCCTACTAGGGGCCGTTTTGCTTCCACCGGAGATCTTCCTCGACCAAGATTACCACCTTTACCGCGTTCGCCATTCTCCCACAGTGTCGTTTCTGCGGCTGATTGTAGAGAAGGGGCAGGTTAAGCCAGACACAGCTAAGGTCCAAGCTGTGGTAGACTGGCCAACACCGTCATCCAGAAAGCTGTTACAACGGTTTCTAGGGTTCGCAACTTTTACCGACTTTTTATTAGAGACTTTAGTAAAGTAGCGCAGCATTTAAATAGATTAACATCCTCTAAAGTTCCGTTTGTGTGGTCCTCACAGGCTGGCCAGGCTTTTCGACGCCTTAAATCTCTTTTTACCTCTGCTCCTGTAGTAGTTCACTATAATCATGATCTCCCATTTTTTGTTGAGGTGGACGCATCTGACACCGGTTTAGGGGTTGTGTTGTCCCAGCATTCCAGTGCCGATCGGAGGCTGCACCCCTGCGCCTTCTTATCCAAACGCCTTTCACCTGCAGAGAGGAACTATGATATTTGGGAACCAAGAGCTTCCGGCAGTGGTCCTGGCCCTACAAGAATGGAGGCACTGGCTGGAGGGTGCCAAACATCCAATCATAATTTATACGGATCATCGTAATCTAGCCTACCTCCACTCTGCTCAACGCCTCATTTCCCGCTAGCCTCGTTGGGCCCTATTCCTCACAAGGTTTGATTTCTGCATCACCTTTCGCCCAGAGTCACTCAATGGTAAACCTGACGCCTTGTCGAGGATGTTCTCTCCCCCAACAGAAAACACCCCCCAGAGACCATCCTACCCCAGTCCCGGATCCTTGGCGCATTACAGTGGGAGGTTAAGGCCGTGTGTCGGAGGCTATCAAGGACTCCCCATCTCCTGTTGGCTGCCTCCCTGGTCGCCTTTTTGTACCGAGAACCCTCCGTCCAGAAGTCTTGTCTTGGGCTCACACCCACAAGATTGCCTGCCAGCCAGGTGCCAGACACACTGAGTTCCTACTCACTCATCGGTTCTGGTGGCCAACCATCCACAGGGACACGAAGAGATTTGTGGCTGCATGCGCTGTCTGCGCCAGGAGCAAGGCTTCCCATCAGGCTCCTGCGGGGTTGCTGCAGCCCCTTCCAATCCCCTCTCGTCCATGGTCGCACATTGCTCTGGACTTTGTCACAGGTGTACCCATCTCAAGGGGGTTTTCTGTCATCAGATTTTCCAAATTCACACACTTTGTCCCCCTTCGTAGACTCCCGTCCTCCCTGGAAACTGCCAAACTGCTGGTCACCCATGTGGTTCGTCTTCACGGAATCCCCATTGATGTGGTGTCAGACAGAGGTCCTCAATTTTCATCTGCTACATGGAAATCATTCTGCAACCTTTTGGGGCCCACCGTCAGTATCTCATCAGGATGCCACCCGCAATCGAATGGACAATCTGAAAGAGCCAACCAGGATGTAGGGGGGGCCTTGAGATGTGTTTGTCACCAACATCCATCATTTAGATCCACCTATCTCCCTTGGGTGGAGTATGCCCGTAACACTCTCATTTGTTCATCAACTGGCCGGTCTCCTTTTCATGTGGTGCATGGTTTCCAGCCTCCTATATTTGCCTCTCAGGAAGTAGAGTCCGCAGTCCCTTCCGTGACTGCCTTCCTGCGCCGGGCACACCGTGTTTGGCGTGATGTGGGGCGGCGTAGCTCGGTTGGTAGAGTGGCCGCGCCAGCAACTTGAGGGTTGCAGGTTCGATTCCCCCATCCGCCATCCTAGTCACTGCCGTTGTGTCCTTGGGCAAGACACTTTACCCACCTGCTCCCAGTGCCACCCACACTGGTTTAAATGTAACTTAGATATTGGGTTTCACTATGTAAAGTGCTTTGAGTCACTAGAGAAAAGCGCTATATAAATATAATTCACTTCACTTCACTACCAGTGTGCCCTATCTCGCACTGCCAGAAGAAACCAAACCATGGCAAATCGTCATCGCAGACCAGCCCCGGACTACAAACCCGGCCAAAAAGTTTGGCTATCATCCAGAGATATTACACTGCCAGAAGAGTCAAATAAACTGGCACCGAGATTCATTGGACCATACGAGGTGAAGCGGATGATTACTCCTGTCAGAGCTCGACTCAAGGTACCTAAGTCTTTCAAGTCATACCCAGTCTACCACGTCTCCCGCCTGAAGCCCGTCAAGTCGAGCGACCTTAGCCCTCCATCAGTGTCTCCCCCAGCTCCTCTGCAGGTGAAGGGTCATCCGGCCTTCATAGTCAACACCATCCTGGACGCCAGGAGGCGAGGCAGGGGTGGTGCAGTTTCTGATCGATTGGAAGGGTTACCCCCCAGAGTATCGTTCTTGGATCTCTCGTTCCCTTATCATTGATAAAACACTAATTACCTATTTTTATCATAGATTTCCTGAAAAAACAGGAGGTCTGCCAGGTGGCGTCCATTGATTAAGGGGTGGGATAATTTCACCACCTGTTGCCACCTTGTGGTTCGTATTTAGTTTTCCTTTGTTGGTGCTGTTGACCTTGTTGACCTTCACTTCATTTCTCCTTTCCCTTAGAGTTCCTGTTTCACTATAGTGGGCGGAGTTGTGAGACGTCCACAGCTGCTTCCCATTTACCCGGATGATATTTAAGCAGCACCATGGCAGCTGGATGGCACTTGGTGATTCCACTCCTCGGCTTTCCAATTCTGACCACTTCCATGTTTCGTGTTTCTTGCTGCTTGTTATCCTGGCCGCTCCCAGTGCCATCCAGCTTGGTGTCTACGTCAACGGTTGCACGTCTTGCAACTCCAACCCAAGTTTGTTCTAGTTTTATATATTAGTTTTTGTTTTTTCCATGGTGCCCATTTTGAGTTCTCCTTTTCGCACCGTCACCTTTTGTTCCCTCCTGTAAGGAGCACCTTTCTGTGAATACGCTACCCAAGTAAAGAACAGTTCGGCTCACCTTTTGTCTGTCTGCATCCTTCGGTTCCTCTTAAACTGTGATATACTGAGCCGTGACAGTTTTGATGCCTCTATGAAATTAATACGCCTCTGTATGCTTAAAATCAGCAAAAATAGGTAAATATTACATGTTATTATGAATACGTCTGCTACTACATTACATATGTACTTACAGCATGTATATAAAAGGTTGTTGGAGGTTTTTAGAGCCCTTAATTAGTTTTTAGAGCGACTTCTATTGACTCCATTGTTAGCTGATTTTTTTTAATTTACGAATTACATCCATCCATTTTCTACCGCTTGTCCCTTTCGGGGTAGCGAGGGGTCGCTGGAGCCTATCTCGGTTGCATTAAGGTGGTAGGCAGGATACACCCTGGACAAGTCGCCAGCTCATCACAGGGTCAACACAGATAGACAGACAACATTCACATGCACATTCACACACTAGGGCCAATTTAGTGTTGCCAATCAACCTATCCCCTGGTGCATGTCTTTGGAGGTAGGTGGAAGCCAAAGTACCCAGAGGGATTACACGCAGTCAAGGGGAGAACTCCACACAGAAAGATCCCAAGTGCAGGATCGAACCCAGGACCTTCGTAACGTAGAATGCATAAAAAAAGAAATGTTTTTCTTGTCTTACTTAAAGATTGTGAATGATTGAGAAGATTCCAAAAAAAGTGTAGTTCCCCTTTAACCTTCCCATGCTTTTTTTAACGTGCATCTTTGATGCACACCAGCTCTCCACCAGTGGAGTCAATACCAAGCAAAACTCAGGCTGGTATTGGCGATATCTATCCGATACCGACACTTTGTGCGAATATACCTAACGTCTGCTATAATTTTCAAAGTTGTTTTTCTTTTCAAAGAATAACATCTATCCAAAAAACAACAACAGTAAAATGTAAGAAAAAAGAGCAAAACATCGGAATAACATTTTTTTAAACTAATAATTAATAATAATATACTTAGTCATCTATAACATAAAGGTTTGTCTTTAAATATATATTACAAATGTATGATTTCAGAATTTTCTTTTTTAAATGAAAAAGATGTCAAAATGGCCCCTCTTTTCAGTATGCGCCCCTTAGTGGAAAAACTTTAGACACGCCTGATCGAAAATATTAGGAGCTCTCAAAATATAAATTAAATATACTTAAAATACAAACAAAGTTTAATTACTTGATTTAAAACCAAGTAATACTCACTTATGAATTAATTTGAAAAATTACGACAACAACAATAAACACTGTATAATGTGTAGCTGAACATTAATATTGTCATACAGGCAAAAAAAAAAGTAAACAATAGGTTATGCAGTTATACAATCATGTTATTAATATTTTATTCTATTCTTGCATGGAAAAAAACAGGATGAAAAATGTAACAGAAAAGAGCAAAAAAATCGGCATGTTATGTGAAAAAGCTGAAATTTTCTAACTAATAATTAATAATGATATACTTATAACACTTAGCTTACACGATATCTGTTTGTAGCATTTTCTTTCAATAAAAAAAATATCAATATAGCGCCCGCATACGTTGACTTTTCAATATGCGGCCTTAGGTGGAAAAGGTTTGGACACCCCTGAACTAAAGTATCGCTGTTTTGATTTAAATATCAATATTGGAACATAGAGCTCTGGTATCGGCGGTATTTATATTCTAGTATCGATCTGCACATCACTAACGACTGCACATCTTAATTTTTTTTTCAAAAAACTGTGACAACCATCCATCAGTCAGCTACCGACATGGAAGCCACTGTTTAAAAAAATAATCAGTAAATTTCACGGTTATAATAAAAGTGGCAACATTTTACAGCAATGCACTGTAAAAACAACAACCATTGATTTTACAGTTAAAAAAACTGGCAACTCAGTTGCCAGGATTTAACCGTAAAAATAATAATGGTAATGTTTTTCAATTTAAAGTAATTCAGTGTAGAATTAAAATCTTACAGAAGCAATTTGGTGATGAAACTGACAGACCGATTTGTTTTTACAGATTAGGTATGATCGTTTTGTATTTCTTTAGCGAACAGGCTAACCCACTATGCTATTTTTGTTACAATGTGAGTGTAATGTTGTTCGCATACCGTGACCTCATGCCCCATTTCTTAATGTTCTGTTTGTTTTATATGATATACAATACAGGCCAAAAGTTTGGACGCACCTTCTCATTCAATGTATTTTCTTTATTTTCAAGACTATTTACATTGTAGCACTATGAATGTGGAGTTATGTACTTAACAAAAAAAAGGTGAAATAACTGAAAACATGTGTTATATTCTAGTTTCTTCAAAACAGCCACCGTTTGCTCGTATTACTGTTTTGCACACTCTTGGCATTCTCTCGATTAGTTTTAAGAGGTAGTCACCTGAAAGGGTTTTCACTTCACAGGTGTCGTAGTTGTGATTCCTTCAGTGAAGGTTAGTGTCCGTCCTGTGATCGGTAGGTCGTGAGTTCAAATCCCGGCCGAGTCATACCAAAGACTATAAAAATGGGACCCATTACCTCACTGCTTGGCACTCAGTATTAAGGGTTGGAATTGGGTGTTAAATCCTCACCTCCCAGGGGGTGATCTAGGGTGATGGGTCAAATGCAGAGAATCATTTCGCCACACCTAGTGTGTGTGTGACAATCATTGGTAACTTTAACAATCTACAATGTAGATTGTTAAAGTTACCAATTTTTGGTGATTTAACACCCAATTCCAATCCTTAAGGGGGAACATTATCACAATTTCAAAAGGGTTAAAAACAATAAAACTGAGTTCCCAGTGGCTTGTTGTATTTTTTGAAGTTTTTTTTTCAAAAGTTTACCGGTCCCGGAATATCCCTAAAAAAAGCTTTTAAAGTGCCTTTTTTTCACTCTCTGCGAATACACTATCCATTTTCATGTGACGTCACACAGTGCTGCCAATGTAAACAAACAATGGCAAATAGCACAGCAAGATATAGCGACATTAGCTCGGATTCAGACTCGGATTTCAGCGGCTTAAGTGATTCAACAGATCACGCATGTTTTGAAACGAATGGTTGGAGTATGAAAGTATTGAAGAAGAAACTGAAGCTATTGAGAGAATAGCTATTGACGCTATTCATAGCCATAGCATGGCCGAATAGCTGCGTTAGCATCACCGGTAAAATGTGCGGACCAAACGATCACAGCTTTCGTATCTTGTGACACTGGAGGAACTTAAATCCGTCGATTGGTAAATGTTTTTTTTTATTTAAATGTGGGTGGAAGGAAACGTAATATAGTTGCAAATACATCTGCAGGTTATCCATACATCTCTGTGCCATGTCTGCTTTAGCATTGCCGGTAAATAGCATGTTAGCATTGATTAGATGGCAGTCATGCCGCGACCAAATATGTCTGATTAGCACATAAGTCAACAACAACAACAAAACTCACCTTTGTGATTTCGTTGACTTTATCGTTGCAAATGCATCTGCAGGTTATCCATACATCTCTGTGCCATGTCTGTCATCGCCAGTAAAATGTGCAGACACTGGCGGCAGTTTTCTTGCCACTTTCGCATCTTCGGGCCAGTGGTGCAACTTGAATCCCTCCCTGTTAGTGTTGTTAAACCCTCCGACAACACACCGACGAGGCATGATGTCTCCAAGGTTCCAGAAAATAGTCAAAAAAACGGAAAATAACAGAGCTGAGACCCGGTGTTTGCAATGTGTTGAAAATGAAAATGGCGGCTGTATTACCTCTGTGACGTCACGTTCTGACGTCATCGCCAAAAGAGCGATAAACAGAAAGGCGTTTAATTCGCCAAAATTCACCCATTTAGAGTTCGGAAATCGGTTAAAAAAAATATGGTCTTTTTTCTGCACCATCAAGGTATATATTGACGCTTACATAGATCTGGTGATAATGTTCCCCTTTAATACTGCGTGCCAAGCAGGGAGGTAATGGGTCCCCTTTTTATAGTCTTTGGTATGACTCGGCCGGGATTTGAACTCGGGACCTACCAATCTCAGGATGGACACTCTAACCTTCACTGAAGGAATCAAAGCTACGACACCTGTGAAGTGAAAACCCTTTCAGGTGACTACCTCTTAAAACTCATCGAGAGAATGCCAGGAGTGTGCAAAACAGTAATACGAGCAAACGGTGGCTATTTTGAAGAAAATAGAATATAAAACATGTTTTCAGTTATTACACCTTTTTTTTGTTAAGTACTTAACTCCACATTCATAGTTTTGATTTGACAATCTACAATGTAAATAGTCATGAAAATAAAGAAAACACATTGAATGAGAAGGTGCGTCCACACTTTTGGCCTGTACTGTATGATGAGATTAATTGTGTTGGATAAGTGCTGAGTTAGCTTCTTGGAGACACACTATTTCGTTGCGGACAAACGAGCTCATCAGCATTAAAGCTACCGACACTTTCTTCACCGGAAGGCTTACTAAAAGCCCCTTGAAACTGTAAATTCAAGTATAAAGGCCAGAATTTGGATGACACAATTCCAATATGGTGGAAATTACCATAACGATGAACCTTTAAATTTCAGTATTCTGTTCGTACGGTACACTTCCAGTACATTACCAGTATGATCCGTGTTATTCACAGGCACTCCAGCTCTCAGCAGCTCCAGCACTACTCTGTCCAGTCCACTACGCACCGCGCGGATCAGAACCACAGAGCCGTCCGGTCCGCACCACTCTGCTGACTGCCAACATAAGCAGTAACATATGAATGCCATAGTAATTCTGTAATTATTACTATATTATGTAAATGAGCTGACTTGCTGAGGGGGACTGAGCAGAGGTGGCGGCATGGCGTTCCTTTCCCAGCCTCCAGATGAAGCTGAAGAAGACAATTTGATGCATATTGTAACTCCCATTATGTAATGTGTATATATTTTATCAAGGTGAATAGTATGGACTTGACTCACAAGGAGCTGTCCTGCGGGGCTGCGAGCCTCCAGCCCGGTAGTGTTTCAGCTCCTGGCTCCTGCGGTCGCAGATGGAGGCGTCGTCCGGGCGATTGCCGCACCTGGCGCTGATGTCCTCCATGGAGCTCTGGGTGAAGTCTGTGTCGCTGGCGATGTCGGGATCCCTCTTGAGAGGTCTGACGAAAAAATCACGAGACATATCATTAGGTACACCTGCAGCAGCTAACGAGATCCTTCCTGCCTCCTCTTGAAAGGTCACTCACCTCATTCTCATGGCGTCCTCTCCGAGGGGTTCTCTCCTTCTTTTCTTTTCCGCTTCTTTGGCTTTCTTCTTCTTCCTCAAGCCCATCTTATCAGTCTCCCGCCCCGAACGCACTCTGGGCTCCTGCTGTGTGGCGCTGTGCGGCGTCCAGGACTTGGATTTGCCCTTCTTGTTGTAGGTGGCGGTGGAGCGGTGTCTTACCCGGGGCCCATCTCCACTGCTGCTGCCGCCGCCACTCTCTCTCTCCCTTCTCTGCTGCCTCACCCTCCTCACCACTAGGAAGACCACCATGGCCAAGGCCAGGAGCAGTCCTGCTGCTATGGCAACCACGGCCCATAACCATGCTGGGGTCGGCTCTTTAAGAAAAAGCAATATAATAATTGATTGATTTATTTGAGGTAGTGTAATATCTGCTAGTCTAAGAAATAACATGCAAGCAGCCAGGCAAATCTTGGAGACTGTGGTCCATTATCTTGGGCAGGTAACAGTGTATGACCATTACGTGGGACATGCACAGGTGGACAACATACACTTCACAAACAGGAGGCTTCGCCACGCCGTCCTTCTACTGCGAACAAGGTGGCAAGGCCAGCGGTTCACCACTACATTATGTTCATTATTGATGTTGCAGTTTGTTGCTATGTGTTTGCACGAAACAGGAGGCTGCCAGCTCTACCTTGGACTTCCTCCTTCCGCGTTTCCTCGTCCCTGCTGCCTATCTCGTCTTGCACACCTCGGACAGCGATGACGGCTTTCAGCTCCTGGAGGGCTGGATACCGGGCGGGCCTCAGCAGCATGACGGCGCGAAGGAAGCTGGCGGCCTCGGTGGCGTACGGGAAACAGGTAGAGGGCTGGCGGGAACACGGTCGGTTGTCCACTTGGAGGAAAACCAGGGAGCTAGGAAGAAACAATCATGGATAACAATGATGTAATGTAATGCAACCTTTCTACCTCTGAAACGCTGCACAAAATAGGGTGAACCTTTCTCAACACCTCTGAAACGCTGCACACAATAGGGTGAACCTTTGTCAACACATGCACGCCTACTATGTTGCTACTGTTTTTTTCTTTTTTTTTCTTTTCCAGCTACTCAGGCAAATCATAGAGTAGATGTAGATGCCCATATCGGCTGTACAGATTTACTTTACAAAAGAGAAGTTTGGGATACTTCTCTTGTTGCCTCATTTTTATTTCATCCATCCATCCATCTTCCTCCGCTTATCTGAGGTCGGGTCACGGGGGCAGCAGCCTAAGCAGGGAAGCCCAGACTTCCCTCTCCCCAACCACTTCGTCCAGCTCCTCCCGTGGGAACCCGAGGTGTTCCCAGGCAAGCCGGGAGACATACCGTATTTTTTGGACTATAAGTCGCGACATATATTCCGGAGCGACTTATGTGTGAAATTATTAACACATTTCCTGAAAATTTCAAATAATAATATTTATCTCATTCGCGGAAGAGACGTAGAAAATGTCAGCAATCGTCACATACACGTCAACCCATAAGAACTCGGCGGGGGAGGCTCATAGCAGAAGTGCATTGTGGGTCATGGAATGCTAACTGCTGTATGCCATATGCTACTGCCATAGCTATTAAAATGGATAATTTCATCGTTGGCGGTAACTTACAAAAACGTAGAAGGGCTGAACAAAAATGGCACCGAAAAGGAAATCATGTACTGCAGATTACACAATATCAAATAATACTATTTATCTCATTCGCGGAAGAGACGAAGAAAATGTCAGCAATCGTCACACACACGTCAGCAATCGTCACTTACACGTCAACCAATAAGAATTCGGTTCATGGCAGAAGTGCATTGTGGGTCATGGAATTCTAATTGCTATATGCTAAATGCTACTGTCGTAGCTATTAAAATGGATCATTTCATCGTTGGCGGTAACTTATAAAAACTGAGAAGGGCTGAACATAAATTGGACCGAAAGGAAATCATGTACTGCAGATTACAAGCTGGACGTAGTGAAATATGCAGCACAAAACGACAAGAGGAAGTGGCGCATACCTTTGGAGTTGGCAGAGTTGTTTAGAAGCGACATCGAGGAAGAAGATTTCATCGGATTTATCGATTAGGAGTGACAGATTGTTTGGTAAACGTATAACATGTTCTATATGTTATAGTTATTTGAATGACTCTTACAATAAGATGTTATGTTACATACCAGGCACGTTCTCAGTTGGTTATTTAAGCATCATATAACGTACACTTATTCAGCCTGTTGTTCACTATTCTTTATTTATTTTAAATTGCCTTTCTAATGTCTATTCTTGGTGTTGGATTTTATCAAATAAATATCCCCCAAAAATGCGACTTCTATTCCAGTGCGACGTTTATTTGTTTTTTTCCTTCTTTACTATGCATTTTCGGCTGGGGCGACGTATACTCCATAGCGATTTATAATCCGAAAAATACGGTAGTCTTCCCAACGTGTCCTGGGTCTTCTCCATGCCCGAAACACCTGGTGTTCGGGTGGCATCCTGTCCAGATGCCCAAACCACCTCATCTGGCTCCTCTCCATGTGGAGGAGCAGCGGCTTTACTTCGAGCTCCTCCCAGATGAAGGATATTCTCACCCTATCTCTAAAGGAGAGACCCGCCATCCGACGGAGGAAGCTCATTTCGGCCGCTTGTACCCGTGATCTTGTCCTTTCGGTCATAACCCAAAGCTCATGACCATAGGTGAGGATGGGGATGTAGATCAACTGGTAAATTGAGAGCTTTGCCTTCCGGTTCAGTTCCTTCTTCACCACAACAGGTCGATACAGAGCCCGCATTACTGAAGACGCCGCACCGATCAGCCTGTCGATCTCATGATCCACTCTTCCCTCATTCAGGAACAAGACTCCGAGGTCTCTGAAGTCCTCGACTTTATTAAATGGATTTATTTTATTATTTGGTGCAGCCAGGCCGGAGCAAGAGGGTTATAGAAAGGTAGAAAGGGAAAAAAAGGAAGACAGAGGGGGAAATTGCAGGGACAAGATGGGGTTAAGACAAAGAGACAACAACAACAAACACAACAACAACGGAACAGCATCATTTCTACTATTGCTACTATTTTTCTGACCCATACACCACATCGTGGCGCCGTTGGTAAACCATGTGTGTCGAATTGACTTGAAATTTCTCATACAGCTCTACAAAACACTCACAGTAACTTTTCGGCGTGACAAGCAACAGCAACAACAACATTTAAGCTCGATTGGTGGAAACAAATGGCCGTCTTTGCAGGGGCGGTACTTAACAACTAAATACGAAATGTATTTGCAGGGGTTCTTAACATCATAGCCCAAGTTTTCCACTACGGAAGGACCCGGGCCCACTCAAATATTAATACTGAATTAGTAATATTACTCTTGATTTTAATTTTTGAATTTTGAATTATATCTAACCTACCTACTTAATTTACAACTTTGTCAAATTATATGATCGCATGTGTTAGTCACAAAGATTATTATTGATTCCACACGTAAACCTTAGGCTTATGGCAGATTAATTAGAAAATAAATAATAATCAAATGTAAGAGAATCATAAATAACTCAAAAATAAAATTACTTACACTTATGCTGTGCTAAAACAAATAAGAAAAATGTATAATAAATATTTTTTTAAATAAACTCTTAATAAGATTAAAGTACAAGTGAAAATACAGCTTCACTAGTTTAGTCATAATTTTTGCGTTTGAGAAACTTCCCTGTATTACAACTGGCCCATACAGACTACAGCTGAGAAACACATATTTTTTTGGCGCCATCTCGGGGGCGCTCGCAGCCCGACATGGGGCCCCGGCCCGAAAGTTAAGAAACACTGTCTTACATCAACTCACGATTCAATATGACTCTGATTCTTGGATTCAGAATTGATTCTTAATTCAACATGATCCTGAAGTCTAAACAATTTCTTGTAATATATTATTTGGTATGTAAAAAATTAGGGATGTGCCAATCGATCAGTCACCCATCAGTATCGGCCCATCCATCCATCCATCCATTTTCTACCGCTTGTCCCTTTTGGGGTTGCGGGGGGGTCACTGGAGCCTTTCTTAGCTGCATTCAGGTGGAAGGCGGGGTACACCCTGGACAAGTCGCCACCTCATCGCAGGGCCAACACAGATAGACAGACAAAATTCATGCTCACATTCACACACGAGGGCCAATTAAGTGTTGCCAATCAACCTATCCCCAGGTTCATGTGTTTAGAGGTGGGAGGAAGCCGGAGTACCCGGAGGGTCTTCCCACGCAGTCACGGGGAGAACATGCAAACTCCATACAGAAAGATTCCGAGTCCGGGATTGAACCCAGGACTACTCAGGACCTCCGTATTGTGAGGCAGATGCACTAACCCCTCTCCCATCGTGCTGCCTCAGTATTGGCCAATTTTTGCAAAAAAAAATATGTGATCGCCATCGCTGATTAATGGCAGTCACAAAAGCCGATGCCTAAAAGCTGACGCAAATTTACTTTTAGTCTTCTGGTTGACAAGCTGCTAGCAGCTAACTATGTGTCTCCATACACAGTGTGGAGCCGTTCTGTAACTGAATAATAATCACCCCCATTACGGCAAATAAACTACATTTTTAGTAGGCTAAACACGTTTCACTCCGCGGGCAAGGCAGAAGGAGGCATGCTAATTGCTAAGCCAATCGCTAAGCTAGCTTTAAACAACAGTTTAAAAAATCTGTGTTTCGTTAAATTTAGAAAGTCCAAAGTAAGACTACACGTAAGGGGAGAGTGGATCGATCCATAAATTGGTGATGTCTATACCAAGGGTAGTCGCAGTCAGGGTTCACCCTAGGTTGCCAAGATACCTCTGGCGGTGGGGGTGTGGTTAGGGGGCAAGGTCAATATGACGTCATCAAATTATTTGCTGGGATGCATATATTTAATTAAAAAGGCAAATAGAGTATTCATACATTTTAAACAAATCTGTAATTATTAATTGTAGTATTAACATACGTGTAGGTTTTATGTGGACCGCCTATGTTTTCAGACACAGTTCCACTGTGACTAATCAAGGTTCCATTCCTTTTGGCGAAATCTCTTACCCGTTTGAATCCGCTGGTGTTGTTTGAGCCAACAGGTCAACGAGCTGCTGGGGGTCAAACTCAAACAAGTTCCTGTTGGCAGCGAGCGGGGCTGAGCCTCTCTGTTTGAGCGGCGTACGTAGGAGCACGCTGAGCGCCCAGAGCAGCGTTGTGTTGGTGAAGGAGCCGCCTTTGTGCGCGATGCTGGTGTGCACTACCAGGGTGCCCTTGGCCCACAGGGGGCTCTGGTGCGTGAAGCAGTCGCTGCCGTCCCACCCGCAGGGGGCGCTGTCGCACCCCTTGTCGCACTGAGAGTTGGCATAGTGGTTGCTGCAGTACGGGATGTGGCCCGGACTAGGATGTAGAAAGCAACGTTTTAGACTTACATTTATTCATCATTATATAAAGTAACGTAATGCAGTGATTATTAATCTGCGTACAATAATTATTGTATTTGTATGATTGTTTTTATCATCAATAACAACAAAAGTCCCATAATGTGAAATTATTGATCAACAGATGACTATTAGCAAACATAAACATGATACATCATGCGCTGCCTGGTGTTGTGCATTGTCTTACATGCCTAGTTACAGCCAGTTGGGGGCGCTCTTCAGCCAGTAGCAACTTTTTTCAGTGCCATTACTTTATTCAATGATAAACCGCACTGTCGACTTTATATGCTATATTATACACCATCTGTTTCTAAACTCAAGACCTGGGGCCAGATCTGACCCTCCACGTCATTTTATGTGGTCCAACACGTTTTTAAAATAAACTGTTAATAAGATTAAATTACAAGTGAAAATACAGCTTCACTAATTTAGTCATAATTTTTGCGCTTGAGAAACTTCCCTGTATTACAACTGGCCCATACAGACTACAGCTGAGAAACACATATTTATTCATAAATTAAACAGTCGGATTCCCCTGGTCCGCACCAGTTCTAAATCATTGATTGATTGATTGATTGAAACTTTTATTAGTAGATTGCACTGTTCAGTAAATATTCCGTACAATTGACCACCCGAATAAGTTTTTCAACTTGTTTAAGTCGGGGTCCACGTTAATTAATTCATGGTAAATGGGGCCTGCCCCGTTGTTTTCATTTGGCCTGCCACATCATTTAATATGGTCTCCCACATCGTTTAACGTGGTTTTTCACATTGTTTAATGTGGTCTTCTATGTCATTCAATGTGGTCTTCCAAATATCATTTAATGTGGTCTGCCACCTCATCTAATGTGGTCTTCTACGTCATTGATAGTGGCCCGCCACATCACTAAATGGGGCCTGCCTTGTTATTTAATGTGGTCTGCCACGTCATTTAAAGTGGTCTTCTACGTCACTCAAGTGGCCCGCCACGTATGGCGTCAACCACATCACTAAATTGGGCGTGCCCCGTTTTTAGCGTGGCCAGCCACATCATTCAATGTGGTCTGGCACGTCGTTCACCAAATCATTTAACGTGGTCTCCCACGTCATTTAATGTGGCCTGGGATGTCTTTCAACGTGGTTCGCCAAGTCGTTCAATATGGTCTTCCAAATCATTGGGTGTGGTCTTCTACATCATTTAAGTGGTTTTCCACATCATAATCAACATAATTTAACGTAGTCTTCCGCACCATTTAACACGGTCTGCCATTTAATTTAAGTTGGCTCCCCACGTAATTTAGTATGGTCCACCATGTCATTCGATGTGGTTTTCTACATCACGTAATCTGGCCTGCTACGCCATTTAACGCGGTCCGCCATTTCATTATCGTGGCCTGCCCCGTCATTCAACGTGATTTATGGGAATCTAGCAACATTGTTCCCAATACACACCTGTTGTGTTATTAGGGTTGTGTCAGTGGGAAATGTTTAATTTGAACAAGGCCACTACAATAAAATAGTGTGCCAACTTGGCCCTTTGATATCATTTTCATAAAGATCATTGAACGGATGGAGGCAAGAACATCTGGGCCTCTTTAGCCTCTCACAGTTTTATCAGACATGTCACTGATTGGGCCGTAACTTCTCTGTCTATGTTGCGCATTGCCTAGGTAATGCGCAGCAAAAAACTAAAAAGACAAAAACAAATATTTGCTGTCTATAGGCCGAATATTGATTTGCAGTGCACCCCTTTGTTGTGTTACACCTTTTACGCTAGGGGCTCTTAACCTTTCCTGCTACAAAGTGGCTCTCGGGGCCCACTCAAATATAGCAACACTGAATCTAACTCTTGATTTTATTCATATTCAATAGTTATATCTAACTTATAGTTTACAACCTTGTCACATGATATGAAACCATGTGTTAATCACAAAGATTAGTATTTGTTTAACACAAAAGTCTTAAGAAAATAAGTACAAACTCAACGAACTGCATAAGTAGGGACTCATAAATGACTGAGGAAAAATTGTGTCAAAATAAACAAAATAAATTCATAATGAACATGTTTCTTAACTAAACCGTCAACAAAATATAAGTGCAAGTTAAAATACCGCCACTTCAGTCATAATTTTTAGCGCTCAAGAAACGTTTTTTAAGCTTAAGAGTTCTTCTGTTCGATTGACACTGTCATTAGTGCCACAAGTGGTGGAAAAGTGTATTGCAACAGAGTATCACAGCGGCCTATACTGAGAAACAGATATTTTTTAGCGGGCCAACAAGTGGTTAGGAAACACTGTTTTATGCTAAATAAACAAATACATTTAATTGCATTTAAATTAACGTCAATTTAGTACAAATATGTGACCTCATTTAGATACACAAGAGTGTGGAATTGAATTAAACTGAACTGCAAACATAATCATGTTGTTCAATGCAATGTGTTCAGTGTGTGTATACTTGCATGCCTTTACTTCAAAATTGCGTATCTCGGATTTAAAGCGTGTCTACACTGAAAATATATAATTTAAAATGTGTCAAACATGGAAATTTAAAAACATAATCATTAAAATAATCATTAAAATTTGATAAGTACTATTTTAACCCTGAAAAAAAGTGATTATAAACGTGATGATGTCTCACTTGCAGGGGCCTCTGTCTTTAAGACAGTCCAGGCCGTCTCGGAGGCATTCGGGCTCCATACACTCTCTGTCACATGACCCGTCCCCAAACTTGCCCTTACACTTTCTGCTGCCAGGACACTGTGCCCACGGGTCACCAGAGGCTGCTGTGGAAAGAGAAAAACAAAATATCTTCACGGAGGCCTCTAAATGGGGTGTACGAGCCGCGGCCAGTACTGTACTTCGTCTGCTTAAGACCATCAGGACTGTTTTTCTTGGGTCTTATCGCGACATCAATAATAGCATTCATTGTTCCTGAGTAACTGCAAAGAGCAGCTCCTGAGCGTTAGAGGGGAACAGGAAAAGGGGGCCTGACATAAACAGGAAGTTTCCAGGAGAAGCGAATAGCAACAGGAAATGGAATAGGCCAGGACTCGATAAAGGTCAAAGGTTGTCGCCTTGGCAATGAGGAATGGGATGGAGCAAGACAATGGGCTTGGCAGGTGGGTACCTTAATGGTATAACCTCCTAGAGTGAACGAGGGATATTAAAATCACAGCATTTGGACCATTCATACAAATTATATATCATATTTCACCACCTCAGAAAACAATTGGCTCTCCAAGTACCACCATAATGACCAACATTAAAAGACAGTAGCGTAATAGCCCAAAGGATTCATTAAAAAAAATGCAGAGGTTTTATTTACAAAGTATATCTAATAGGGCTGTGAATCTTGGGGCACCACACGATTCGTTTCGATTCCTGGGGGTAATGATTCGATTCAGAATCGATTCTCGATTCAATATCAATACTTTTTTAATAACATTGGGTGCTAGTTCTATGATGAACTACATTCCTCCATAAAATAGATAAAAGCTCTGATAAATTTCTCTATTACTTAAAAAAATGGTTTTGTTGAATAAAATTGTACCCAATTACTTAATAATATCAAATACAAATAAGGAAGCAAGAAAATAATTTCTCTCATTTCTCTTATATTATATAAAATACATATAATTTTTTTTTATTTTTAAAGTAAATTTTTTTTTTTAATCGATTATTTTTATTTATTTTACAACCCATTTTATGTAATGGTAAATACAATGGATTGTACTCGTATAGCGCTTTTCTACCTTCAAGGTACTCAAAGCGCTTTGACACTACTTCCACATTTACCCATTCACACACACAGTCACACACAGATGGAGGGAGCTGCCATGCAAGGCGCTAACCAGCACCCATCAGGAGCAAGGTGAAGTGTCTTGCTCAGGACACAACGGACGTGACGAGGTTGGTACTAGGTGGGGATTTAAAACAGGGACCCTCGGGTTGCGCGCGGCCACGCCGTCCCAATGGGATGTTCCAAATAAGTGTTTGATGAGCATTTATCAGTATTTATTGCCACCTTTCCCAACTTCATTGTCACGTGTTGCTGGCATAAAATTCAAAAGTTAATGATTATTTGCAAAAAAAAAAAGTTTATCAGTTTGAACATCAAATATGTTGTCTTTGTAGCACATTCAACTGAATATGGGTTGAAAATGATTTGCAAATCATTGTATTCCGTTTATATTTACATCTAACACAATTTCCCAACTCCTATGGAAACGGGGTTTGCAAATGACACTTGAAGTGTATCTTTTGGAAAATTCCACAACTTTTTTCCCACTTTTTCATTCTTCATATTTACCTTTGTGCTGTTTGCTATTTTATTTTTATTTTCAATATTTTAGGCAGGTAATAAAAAAAAAAGTTATTTCCATACCCTTTCAGTCTGCACTTTAATTAATAATGACATTTATTTTCTCTTGAAACTATTTCAAGACATGAAATTTAAAAAAGGCCAGTTTCCCATATGTTGAAATTTGGACCCACCTCGTTTCGTCCAGCTCAGTCCCAGTAGAACAAACAAGTGCAGAGTCAGCATCTTCATGTCTCCCAGGGTCTAATAAGTCCAGTCCAGTAACTCTTCACACCTCTAGTCTTAGATATCCAAAGTTACAGTCGTGGACATTGTTGTCCGTGACACCAGCACCACAGACACTTTCTAAAGAAACCACTCAGCCTACTTTTTTTCACCAGACCTTTTTTTTTCTTGAGGTCTTGCGGATATGTGGATAACTTCCTGCCACTGTGTGCAGAAGAATAGGAGGGCGCTGACCGTCTGTGACGCACAATGTCAAACGCATTTGCAGTGCAACGCATTTGTTTTATGAAAAAAAGTGAATTTAGATTTTTCTTATATTAATACAAGAAAGGTGGCTCTATTGCCCTGTTGGTCTGTAACTGGTTTAAATGGAACATTTTCAATAAACTTGCCTAAAGAACTGTCAAAACATTGCGTTCTAAAGAGACGATCAGAAAGCGGCTTGAAGATGGTCTGTAAAACATAATCTATGCAACAAATTGACCCAAGAACCACCATTACATGCCCACTAATAAAGACATGATCATTCTATACTTTTAATGGTAGATGTATTCTAACATGGAGAGACAGAATATCAAAACGAAAATCCAGAAAATAACTTTCAAGAATATATTTTAATTCATTTGCATTTCATTGAGGGAAATAAGTATTTGATCCCTCTAGATAAAAGCAGTTAATACTTGATGGCAAAGGCTTTGTTTGCAAGCACAGCGGTCAGACGTTTGTGGTAGTTAACCACAAGGTTAGCACACATATCAGGGGGACTTTTGGCCCACTCTTCTTTGCAGATCCTCTCGACATCATTCAGGTTGGTGGGCTGTCGCTTGGCAACTCGGACCTTCAGCTCCCTCCATAGATTTTCAATAGGATTGAGGTCCGGAGACTGGCTGGGCCACTCCATGACCTAAATATGGTTCTTCTTGAGCCACTCCTTTGTTGCCTTTCCAGAATGCTTTGGATCGTTGTCAGGTTGGAAAACCCAGCCACGGCCCATTTTCAGCTTCCTGGCAGAGGGGAGGAGGTTGTCCCTCAAGACTGCACGGTACATGGCTCCATACATCTTCCCACTGATGCGGTGTAGTAGCCCTGTGCCCTTGGCAGAGAAACACCTCCAAAACATAATGATTCCACCTCCATGCTTGATGGTGGGCACAGTGTTCTTTGGGTCATAGGCAGCATTTTTCTTTCTCCACACAGGATGTGTAGAGTTTAGGCCAAATAGTTCAATTTTGGTCTCGTCTGACCATTGAACCTTCTCCCAATCACTTTGTGCATCTTTGAGGTGATCATTGGCATACTTTAGGCGGGCCTCCACATGTGCCTTCTTAAGCAGGGGTACCTTTCGGGCACTGCAGGATTTTAACCCATTCCGTCGCAAAGTGTTGCCAACTGTTTTCCTGGTGACTGTGGTCCCAGCTGCGTTGAGGTCATTCACTAACTCCTGCTGAGTGGTTGCAGGACGATTTCTCACAGTTCTCATGATCATTGCAACCCCACGAGGTGAAATCTTCTGTGGAGCACCAGATCGAGGTCTGTTGATGGTCATGTTATACTTTTTAAATTTTCTAACAGTTGCACCGATGGTTGTTACTTTGATTCCCAGCATCTTGCTAATGTTTTTGTAGCCCATTCCAGATTTGTGCAGGTCAACAATCCTGTCTCTGAGGTCCTGAGAGAGTTCTTTTGTCTCACCCATGTTGGAGAGCTTGGAATCCGTCTGAGTCTCTGATCAGGTGTCTTTTATACAGGTGATTAGTTAGAACAGGTGTCTTCAATTCAGTCTTCAATTCCCAAGTTGATTGGGAGTGTCTAACTGCTCTGTGAAAGCCAGAAATCCTAATGCACACTAGGGGATAAAATACTTTTTTCCCTCAATGAAATACAAATCAATTAAAATATATTCCTTAAAGTTATTTTCTGGATTTTATTTTTGATATTCTATCTCACCATGTTTAAATACATCTACCATTAAAAGTATAGAATGATCATGTCTTTATTAGTGGGCAAACCAACAAAGTCAGCAAGGGATCAAATACTTTTTACTCTCACTATATATATATATATATATATATATATATATATATATATATATATACATTTCTCGCGCACTAATTGACTGAAAGAGTGCGCACTTGCTACGTGCTCGCCCGACACTGCAGCGTGAGCGCAATGATGTTACGCTATCGATGAGAAAATGCATTTTTAGACAGTGTGATATGCCTGAGCAGCTAGGAGACACCGAGAGTAACAAGGTGGTGGTAAATGGATTAGAAAGGACAGATTTAAAAAATAATAGTTAGAATAAGAATGCGGATGTTGTGGATAGGTGGAAGGAATACTTCGAAGACCTCCTCAATCCCACCAACACGTCTTCCTATGAGGAAGCAGTGCCTGGGGAATCTGTGGTGGACTCTCCTATTTCTGGGGCTGAGGTCGCTGAGGTAGTTAAAAAGCTCCTCGGTGGCAAGGCCCCAGGGGTGGACGAGATCCGCGCGGAGTTCCTTAAGGCTCTGGATGCTGTGGGGCTGTCTTGGTTGACAAGACTTTGCAGCATCGCGTGGACATCGGGGGCGGTACCTCTGGATTGGCAGACCGGGGTGGTGGTTCCTCTCTTTAAGAAGGGGGACCGGAGGGTGTGTTCCAACTATCGTGGGATCACACTCCTCAGCCTTCCCGGTAAGGTTTATTCAGGTGTACTGGAGAGGAGGCTACGTCGGATAGTCGAACCCCGGATTCAGGAGGAACAGTGTGGTTTTCGTCCTGGTCGTGGAACTGTGGACCAGCTCTATACTCTCGGCAGGGTTCTTGAGGGTGCATGGGAGTTTGCCCAACCAGTCTACATGTGCTTTGTGGACTTGGAGAAGGCATTCGACCGTGTCCCTCGGGAAGTCCTGTGGGGAGTGCTCAGAGAGTATGGGGTATCGGACTGTCTTATTGTGGCGGTCCGTTCCCTGTACGATCAGTGCCAGAGCTTGGTCCGCATTGCCGGCAATAAGTCGAACACATTTCCAGTGAGGGTTGGACTCCGCCAAGGCTGTCCTTTGTCACCCATTCTGTTCATAACTTTTATGGACAGAATTTCTAGGCGCAGTCAAGGCGTTGAGGGGTTCCGGTTTGGTAACCGCAGGATTAGGTCTCTGCTTTTTGCAGATGATGTGGTCCTGATGGCTTCATCTGACCGGGATCTTCAGCTCTCGCTGGATCGGTTCGCAGCCGAGTGTGAAGCGACCGGAATGAGAATCAGCACCTCCAAGTCCGAGTCCATGGTTCTCGCCCGGAAAAGGGTGGAGTGCCATCTCCGGGTTGGGGAGGAGACCCTGCCCCAAGTGGAGGAGTTCAAGTACCTAGGAGTCTTGGTCACGAGTGAGGGAAGAGTGGATCGTGAGATCGATAGGCGGATCGGTGCGGCGTCTTCAGTAATGCGGACGTTGTACCGGTCCGTTGTGGTGAAGAAGGAGCTGAGCCGGAAGGCAAAGCTCTCAATTTACCGGTCGATCTACGTTCCCATCCTCACCTATGGTCATGAGCTTTGGGTCATGACCGAAAGGATAAGATCACGGGGACAAGCGGCCGAAATGAGTTTCCTCCGCCGTGTGGCGGGGCTCTCCCTTAGAGATAGGGTGAGAAGCTCTGCCATCCGGGAGGAACTCAAAGTAAAGCCGCTGCTCCTTCACATCGAGAGGAGCCAGATGAGGTGGTTCGGGCATCTGGTCAGGATGCCACCCGAACGCCTCCCTAGGGAGGTGTTTAGGGCACGTCCAACCGGTAGGAGGCCACGGGGAAGACCCAGGACACGTTGGGAAGACTATGTCTCCCGGCTGGCCTGGGAACGCCTCGGGATCCCCCGGGAAGAGCTAGACGCAGTGGCTGGGGAGAGGGAAGTCTGGGTTTCCCTGCTTAGGCTGTTGCCTCCGCGACCCGACCTCGGATAAGCGGAAGATGATGGATGGATGAAGAATAAGAATTTTTATTTTTTCTTGGGACTTCCAGCGGCCTGGATTTTACACACTGGCGGGCCGCATTCGTAGTTTGGGTACCTCTGCTCTAGATTAATAAAGTATTTCTGATTCTGAAACCCATATGTGCTGAAACTGTCATGACCTGTCATTCAGGTCTGACTGGGTGTATTCGTTTTCCTGTGATCGGTCTATGTTCCCTGTTTTGCTCTCCTTTTTTCTGTTCTATTACCTGTTTGTGTCATGCTACAGTGACGTAATCACTGCTACTCACCTGCCTCTGATTAGTGATCAGAAGACTCATCTGCCTCTGATCGCTAATCAGAGGGCTTAAAAAGCCAGCCCCACGCCATGGTCCAGGCTGGATCTTCGTATGAGTTGTACTGCATTGTTTATTCCATAAGTGTTTAAGCTGTGTTGTGCTTCTTGTGCACTTCCCAGCTGCACTTTTCCTGAGTAGTGGTTATAAAAGACTGTTTTTACCTGCATGTCATGTTTTGGAAATTTCCTTGGTCAATGAAAGAAATGTCCTGAGAAAGCTAACCCAGCAGGCACAAGACATCAAAACAACATTGGGAACTTGTTGAATTAGGTCCTGATGTTGGGCAACTCAAACCTAACGTTGAAACAACATGCTTTTTCACTACGTTTAATGAATGTCGGGTTCCGACGATGATTTGACCATTGAATTTTGGCCATTTCCCAACAAACAATGTGGAATTAACGTTTGACTTCAACATTGTCTCAATTTACAAATATAATTATTTTTCAAAGTCAGTTTTAAAGGCCTCCGGAAATGAGATTTTCTTATTTAAACGGGGATAGCAGGTCCATTCTACGTGTAATACTTGATCATTTCGAGATATTGCCATATTTTTGCTGAAAGGATTTAGTAGAGAACATCGACGATAAAGTTTGCAACTTTTGGTCGCTAATAAAAAAGCCTTGTCTGTACCGGAAGTCGCAGACAATGACGTCCCCCGTGTCAGGGCTCCTCACATTGTTTATAATGGGAGCCTCCAACAAAAAGAGCTATTCGGACCGAGAAAACGACAATTTCCCCATTCATTTGAGTGAGGATGAAAGATTTGTGGCTGAGGATATTGATAGCGAAGGACTAGAAAAAATAAATAAATAAATAAAGTAAAATAATGAAATAAAAAGGCGATTGCATTGTCAGCGATTCAGATGTTTTTAGACACATTTACTAGGATAATTCTGGAAGATCCCTTACCTGCTTATTGTTTTAATTGTGTTATAGTGAGATTTTAAAAATTGTAAAGACATACCTCGAGGTCAGATGGCTGCGGTGAACACGCAGTGTCTCCGAGAGAAGCCGAGGAGCCAAGCTCACAGCTGCCTTTTTTGACATGAAAGCTGCTTCAAGACGACGAATAATCCATTGATGTCTCCGGTAAGATATATATCACAATTTCCCCACCCAAAAACATGCTGGTTGACGAAGAGAAAACATGTTCGCTTGACCGCTGCGCTTCACAACCAACAAAGAAACACCGGCTGTGTCTCGGTGCTAAAGACAGCTGCAATCCACCGCTTTCCACCAACAGCATTGTTCTCTATAGTCTCCATTATTAAATGAACAAATTGCAAAAGATTCAGCAACACAAATGTCCAAAATACTGTTTAATTACGCCATGAACAGAAACGACTTTTAGCCGTGTTTGGTGCAGCGCTAATATTTCCTTACAGTCCGTGACGTCACGCGTACGCGTCATCATTCCGCGACGTTTTCAACAAGAAACTCGCGGGAAATTTAAAATTGCAATTTAGTAAACTAAAAAGGCCGTATTGGCATGTGTTGCAATGTTAATATTTCATCATTGATATATAAACTATCAGACTGCGTGGTCGGTAGTAGTGGGTTTCAGTAGGCCTTTAAAAGACATGTATGTATAATATATGTTATATATATGTCTTGTGCCTGCTAGGAAGGTCTTTTAAGTATTTAGTTGAGATCTCAAATAAACATCCGATTACAGAGGGGTAAGGTTACGCTGCTTCCGAGAAAAAAAACAAGAGAGAGAGATAAAGAAAACTTTTAAGATCTTTATGGAATAAGTAAGGATGGAGGGTTGGGGTTGGGTGAATTGTCCCGTCCTTAAGTTGGGGTGAGGAAGAGAGAAGAGAAAGAGGGTAAGCAAATACAAACTATCTGATTGGGGATATTTTGGCTGAGCATTGGTTAAGGCAATTAAGACATCACAGTCGTCTTTATCCTATGCTCGGATAAGATGGAGTAGAGCTGTCTCCGGTGGGCTCCAGTAATGCATCAGGGCCACAAAGATGTTCTTTACCTTTGGAAAAACGCAGTTGTAGTGAATCAACACTACACAAGCACCTATACTAATATACTAATATACACCTATACTTGTGGTTTAGACAAGTGATATATGAAATATAATTTTGCCACAACAGTAATCTCCACTCTCCGTATCTTGAGGTCAACCAACTACCGCCATCCATCCATCCATTTTCTACCGCTTATTCCCTTTTGGTATTGCGGGGGGCGCTGGTGCCTATCTCAGCTACAATCGGGCGGAAGGCGGTGTACACCCTGGACAAGTCGCCACCTCATCGCAGGGCCAACACAGATAGACAGACAACATTCACACTTACACGCACACACTAGGGCCAATTTAGTGTTGCCAATCAACCTATCCCCAGGTGCATGTCTTTGGAAGTGGGAGGAAGCCGGAGTACCCGGAGGCAACCCACGCATTCACGGGGAGAACATGCAAACTCCACACAGAAAGATCACCAGCCTGGGATTGAACCCAGGACTGCAGGACCTTCGTATTGTGAGGCAGACGCACTAACCCCTCTGCCACCCTGAAGCCCAACTACCTCATACGGAATCGTAAAACAAACTAAGTAAGAAGGCGACCACAGTCATGGTACTAACTAAATAGTAAAAAGAAAACCCCCAAAAATCAAAGTACTTGTACCTTATGTAGTTTCTGAAATTTCCGTCAAACCATTCCCAAACAGACAAACCCCAGCGTATTAACAACGTTTATGAACATAGAGTCACGAAAATAAAACTCACTTTGTATTGAAACGGAAAATAAACGGGAGCAAACAAATAATAGCCTGGTACAGTTAAAAACTGTTGCGCCCCCACTCAAAAACACCTGAGCATGATAAAAGCCCCTCTCCAAGTAAACTTTCATGTGGCCTTGAGCCAGCCTCTTAGTGACGTCATGAACTTGACAGACAGAAAACTATAAACTATAAACTATAAATCAGTCAAATTTTCCTTTTACTTTAGAGAACAATATTAATCAATATTAGCTAATACACATAGGATTATCATCAGTGGCGCATACAAATCATGATAATAGATACTGGAGTTTATCATTTACTTTGCCTATGCAAAAGTACATTTTGGAAATCTCTTTCCCCTATGCAGCCACAAATAAATTGATTGTATTTTAATTTATTTTTTTTCCTATGACCTCATCCTTGGTCCAAAATGTTGGTTGGTTTCGTGTTGTAAAGCCTAAATGCGAGCTTTGAAGTAGTGTTGTGTCGTTCGCGAACGCTTCGTTCGAAAGAACGAATTTTTTGAGTGAACGTACTGAACCGAATCACTACCTGAACTGATTCGTTCCTTTTTCAGTTCAGTTAAGCTCCGCCGCGACCATGCCGGTATGAGTGGAACTGGAGTGAATTACGTGGATCACGTTCGCGAACGTACTTACGCAGGGAACTGACTGTGTCGCGACGTGACTAACGTAATTCGCGCCAGTTCCACTCATACCGGCATGGTCGCGGTGGAGCTTAACTGAACTGAGAAAGGAACGAATCAGTTAAGGAAGTGATTACTGCTACTACTACTGTGAAAACGATGATGCTGTGTTCCAAATTTAAGTTGTTTAATGAATCTGAATGAGCCTATGGCTTTGCACTTTGTTTATTATATATACATTTTTGTATTTTATTTTTGTTATTCTGAATTTACAACCTCTTGGCGCTGTTTTGTACTGTTTTCAAAATGTTTTATAATGTTTTATATTGTTGTTTGACTTACTGTTTGTAATTGTTGAAATTTATTAATAAACATACAAATAAAAAACAAAAAAAGAATCATGTTCGCGAACATACTGACGCAGGGAACTGACTCTGTTGCATCGTGAATCACGTTCGCGAACGTACTGACGCAGGGAACTGACTGTGTTGCGACGTGAATCACGTGAATCACATGAATCACGTTCGCCGACGTACTGACGCAGGGAACTGACTGTGTTGCAACGTTAATCACATGAATCACGTTCGTGGACGAATTGACGCAGGGAACTGACTCTGTTGCGACGTGAATCACGTTCGCAAACGTACTGACTCAGGGAACTGACTCTGTTGCGACGTGAATCACATGAATCACGTTCGCCGACGTACTGACGCAGGGAACTGACTGTGTTGCAACGTTAATCACATGAATCACGTTCGTGGACGTATTGACGCAGGGAACTGACTCTGTTGCGAAGTGAATCACGTTCGCGAACGTACTGACACAGGAAACTGACTGTGTTGCGACGTGAATCACATGAATCACGTTCGAGAACGTACTGACGCAGGGAACTGACTGTGTTGCGACGTGAATCACATGAATCACGTTCGCGGACGTACTGACGCAGGGAACTGACTCTGTTGCGACGTGAATCACATGAATCACGTTCGCGGACGTACTGACGCAGGGAACTGACTGTGTTGCGACGTTAATCACATGAATCACGTTCGCGGACGTACTGACGCAGGGAACTGACTCACTGACTCTGTTGCGACGTGAATCACATGAATCACGTTCGCGGACGTACTGACGCAGGGAACTGACTGTGTTGCGACGTTGATCACATGAATCACGTTCGCGGACGTACTGACGCAGGGAACTGACTCTGTTGCGACGTGAATCACGTTCGCGAACGTACTGACGCAGGGAACTGACTGTGTTGCGACGTGAATCACATGAATCACGTTCGCGAACGTACTGACGCAGGGAACTGACTCTGTTGCGACGTGAATCATGTTCGCGAACGTACTGACGCAGGGAACTGACTCTGTTGCGACGTGAATCACGTTCACGAACGTACTGACGCAGGGAACTGACGGTAATGCGACGTGAATCACATGAATCACGTTCGCGAACGTACTGACGCAGGGAATTGACTCTGTTGTGACGTGAATCACGTTCGCGAACGTACTGACGCAGGGAACTGACTCTGTTGCGACGTGAATCACGTTCGCGGACGTACTGACGCAGGGAACTGACTGTATTGCGACGTAAATCACATGAATCACGTTCGCGAACGTACTGACGCAGGGAATTGACTCTGTTGCGACGTGAATCACGTTCGCAAACGTACTGACGCAGGGAACTGACTCTGTTGCGACGTGAATCACGTTCGCGAACATACTGACGCAGGGAACTGACTGTGTTGCGACGTGAATCACATGAATCATGTTTGCGGACGTACTGACGCAGGGAACGGACTCTGTTGCGACGAGAATCATGTTCGCGAACGTACTGACGCAGGGAACTGACTGTAATGCGACGTGAATCACATGAATCACGTTCGCGGACGTACTGACGCAGGGAACTGACTCTGTTGCGACGTGAATCACGTTCGCGAACGTACTGACGCAGGAAACTGACTCTGTTGCGACGTGAATCACGTTCGTGAACGTACTGACGCAAAGAACTGACTGTGTTGCGACGTGAATCACATGAATCACGTTCGCGAACGCACTGACGCAGGAAACTGACTGTGTTGCGACGTGAATCACATGAATCACGTTCGCGAACCTACTGACTCAGGGAACTGACTCTGTTGCGACGTGAATCACGTTCGCGAACGTACTGACGCAGGGAACTGACTGTGTTGCAACTTGAATCACATGAATCACGTTCGCGAACGTACTGACGCAGGGAACTGACTCTGTTGCGACGTGAATCACGTTCGCGAACGTACTGACGCAGGGAACTGACTCTGTTGCGACGTGAATCATGTTCGCGAACGTACTGACGCAGGGAACTGACTCTGTTGCGACGTGAATCACGTTCGCGAACGTACTGACGCAGGGAACTGACTGTAATGCGACGTGAATAACATGAATCACGTTCGCGAACGTACTGACGCAGGGAACTGACTGTGTTGCGACGTGAATCACGTTCGCGAACGTACTGACACAGGGAACTGACTCTGTTGCGACGTGAATCATGTTCGCGAACGTACTGACACAGGGAACTGACTCTGTAGCGACGTGAATGTCGTTCGCGAACGTACTGACGCAGGGAACTGACTCTGTTGCGACGTGAATCACGTTCGCGAACGTACTGACGCAGGGAACTGACTGTAATGCGACGTGAATCACATGAATCACGTTCGCGAACGTACTGATGCAGGGAACTGACTCTGTTGCGACGTGAATCACGTTCGCGAACGTACTGACGCAGGGAACTGACTCTGTTGCGACGTGAATCACGTTCTCGAACGTACTGACGCAGAGAACTGACTCTGTTGCGACGTGAATCACGTTCGCGAACGTACTGACGCAGGGAACAGACTGTAATGCGACGTGAATCACATGAATCACGTTCGCGAACGTACTGATGCAGGGAACTGACTCTGTTGCGACGTGAGTCACATGAATCACGTTCGCGGACGTACTGATGCAGGGAACTGACTGTGTTGCGACGTGAATCACGTTCGCGAACGTACTGATGCAGGGAAGTGACTGTGTTGCGACGTGAATCACGTTCGCGAACGTACTGACGCAGGGAACTGACTGTGTTGCGACATGAATCACATGAATCACATTCGTGAACGTACTGACACAGAGAACTGACCGTGTTGCGACGTGAATCACGTTCGCGAACGTACTGACGCAGGGAACTGACTTTGTTGAAACGTGAATCACATGAATCACGTTCGCGAACGTACTGACGCAGGGAACTGACTGTGTTGCGACGTGAATCACGTTCACGAATGTACTGACGCAGGGAACTGACTGTGCTGCGACGTGAATCACATGAATCACATTCGCGAACGTACTGACACAGGGAACTGACCGTCTTGCGACGTGAATCACATGAATCACGTTCGCGGACGTAGTGACGCAGGGAACTGACTCTGTTGCGACGTGAATCATGTTCGCGAACGTACTGACGCAGGGAACTGACTATAATGCGACGTGAATCACATGAATCACGTTCGCGGACGTACTGACGCAGGGAACTGACTCTGTTGCGACGTGAATCACGTTCGCGAACGTACTGACGCAGGGAACTGACTGTATTGCGACGTAAATCACATGAATCACGTTCGCGAACGTACTGACGCAGGGAATTGACTCTGTTGCGACGTGAATCACGTTCGCGAACGTACTGACGCAGGGAACTGACTCTGTTGCGACGTGAATCACGTTTGCGAACGTACTGACGAAGGGAACTGACTGTAATGCGACGTGAATCACATGAATCACGTTCGCGAACGTACTGACGCAGGGATTTGACTCTGTTGCGACGTGAATCACGTTCGCGAACATACTGACGCAGGGAACTGACCGTGTTGCGACGTGAATCACATGAATCATGTTTGCGGACGTACTGACGCAGGGAACGGACTCTGTTGCGACGAGAATCATGTTCGCGAACGTACTGACGCAGGGAACTGACTGTAATGCGACGTGAATCACATGAATCACGTTCGTGGACGTACTGACGCAGGGAACTTACTCTGTTGCGACGTGAATCACGTTCGCGAACGTACTGACGCAGGAAACTGACGCTGTTGCGACGTGAATCACGTTCGTGAACGTACTGACGCAAGGAACTGACTGTGTTGCGACGTGAATCACATGAATCACGTTCGCGAACGCACTGACGCAGGAAACTGACTGTGTTGCGACGTGAATCACATGAATCACGTTCGCGAACGTACTGACTCAGGGAACTGACTCTGTTGCGACGTGAATCACGTTCGCGAACGTACTGACGCAGGAAACTGACTCTGATGCGACGTGAATCACGTTCGCGAACGTACTGACGCAGGGAACTGACTGTAATGCGACGTGAATCACATGAATCACGTTCGCAAACGTACTGACGCAGGGAATTGACTCTGTTGCGACGTGAATCACGTTCGCGAACGTACTGACGCAGGGAACTTACTGTTGCGACGTGAATCACATGAATCACGTTCGCGAACGTAAAGACGCAGGGAACTGGCTCTGTTGCGACGTGAATCACATGAATCACGTTCGCGGACGTACTGACGCAGGGAACTGACTCTGTTGCGACGTGAATCACGTTCGCGAACATACTGACTCAGGGAACTGACTGTGCTGCGACGTGAATCACATGAATCACGTTCGCGAACGTACTGACGCAAGGAACTGACTCTGTTGCGACGTGAATCACGTTCGCGAACGTACTGACCTAGGGAACTGACTGTAATGCGACGTGAATCACATGAATCACGTTCGCGAACGTACTGACGCAGGGAATTGACTCTGTTGCGACGTGAATCACGTTCGCGAACGTACTGACGCAGGGAACTGACTGTTGCGACGTGAATCACATGAATCCCGTTCGCGGACGTACTGACGCAGGGAACTTACTCTGTTGCGATGTGAATCACGTTCGCGAATGTACTGACCTAGGGAACTGACTGTAATGCGACGTGAATCACATGAATCACGTTCGCGAACGTACTGACGCAGGGAATTGACTCTGTTGCGACGTGAATCACGTTCGCGAACGTACTGACGCAGGGAACTGACTCTGTTGCGACGTGAATCACATGAATCACGTTCGCGGACGTACTGACGCAGGGAACTGACTCTGTTGCGACGTGAATCACGTTCGCGAACATACTGACTCAGGGAACTGACTGTGCTGCGACGTGAATCACATGAATCACGTTCGCGAACGTACTGATAAAGGGAACTGACTCCGTTGCGACGTGAATCACCTTCGCAAACGTACTGACGCAGGGAACTGACTGTAATGCGACGTGAATCACATGAATTGTGTTCGCGAACGTACTGACGCAGGGAATTGACTCTGTTGCGACGTGAATCACGTTCGCGAACGTACTGACGCAGGGAACTGACTGTGTTGCAACGTGAGTCACATGAATCACGTTCTCGGACGTACTGATTCAGGGAACTGACTGTGTTGCGACGTGAATCACGTTCGCAAACGTACAGATGCAGGAAAGTGACTGTGTTGCGACGTAAATCACGTTCGCGAACGTACTGACGCAGGGAACTGACTTTGTTGCGACGTGAATCACATGAATCACATTCGCCAACGTACTGACGCAGGGAACTGACTGTGTTGCGACGTGAATCACGTGAATCACATGAATCACATGAATCACGTTCGCGAACGTACTGATGCAGGGAACTGACTCTGTTGCGACGTGAATCACGTTCGCAAACGTACTGACGCAGGGAACTGACTGTAATGCGACGTGAATCACATGAATCACGTTCGACAACGTACTGACGCAGGGAATTGACTCTGTTGCGACGTGAATCACGTTCGCGAACGTACTGACGCAGGGAACTGACTGTGTTGCGACGTGAGTCACATGAATCACGTTCGCGGACGTACTGATGCAGGGAACTGACTCTGTTGCGACGTGAGTCACATGAATCACGTTCGCGGACGTACTGATGCAGGGAACTGACTGTGTTGCGACGTGAATCACGTTCGCGAACGTACTGATGCAGGGAAGTGACTGTGTTGCGACGTGAATCACGTTCGCGAACGTACTGACGCAGGGAACTGACTGTGTTGCGACATGAATCACATGAATCACATTCGCGAACGTACTGACACAGAGAACTGACCGTGTTGCGACGTGAATCACGTTCGCGAACGTACTGACGCAGGGAACTGACTTTGTTGAAACGTGAATCACATGAATCACGTTCGCGAACGTACTGACGCAGAGAACTGACTGTGTTACGACGTGAATCACGTTCACGAATGTACTGACGCAGGGAACTGACTGTGCTGCGACGTGAATCACATGAATCACATTCGCGAACGTACTGACACAGGGAACTGACCGTGTTGCGACGTGAATCACATGAATCACGTTCGCGGACGTAGTGACGCAGGGAACTGACTCTGTTGCGACGTGAATCATGTTCGCGAACGTACTGACGCAGGGAACTGACTGTAATGCGACGTGAATCACATGAATCACGTTCGCGGACGTACTGACGCAGGGAACTGACTCTGTTGCGACGTGAATCACGTTCGCGAACGTACTGACGCAGGAAACTGACTGTGTTGCGACGTCAATCACATTAATCACGTTCGCGAACGTACTGACGCACGAAACTGACTGTGTTGCGACGTCAATCACATGAATCACGTTCGCGAACGTACTGACGCAGGGAACTGACTCTGTTGCGACGTGAATCACGTTCGCGAACGTACTGACGCAGGGAACTGACTGTAATGCGACGTGAATCACATGAATCACGTTCGCGAACGTACTGACGCAGGGAACTGACTGTAATGCGACGTGAATCACATGAATTGTGTTCGCGAACGTGCTGACCCAGGGAACTGACTCTGTTGCGACGTGAATCACGTTCGCGAACGTACTGACGCAGGGAACTGACTGTGTTGCGACGTGAGTCACATGAATCACGTTCTCGGACGTACTGATTCAGGGAACTGACTGTGTTGCGACGTGAATCACGTTCGCGAACGTACTGATGCAGGGAAGTGACTGTGTTGCGACGTGAATCACGTTCGCAAACGTACTGACGCAGGGAACTGACTGTAATGCGACGTGAATCACATGAAGTGTGTTCGCGAACGTACTGACCCAGGGAACTGACTCTGTTGCGACGTGAATCACGTTCGCGAACGTACTGACGCAGGGAACTGACTGTGTTGCGACGTGAGTCACATGAATCACGTTCTCGGACGTACTGATTCAGGGAACTGACTGTGTTGCGACGTGAATCACGTTCGCGAACGTACTGATGCAGGGAAGTGACTGTGTTGCGACGTGAATCACGTTTGCGAATGTACTGACGCAGGGAACTGACTGTGTTGCGACGTGAATCACGTTCGCGAATGTACTGACGCAGGGAACTGACTGTGTTGCGACATGAATCACATGAATCACATTCGCGAACGTACTGACACAGGAAACTGACTCTGTTGCGACGTGAATCACGTTCGCGAACGTACTGACGCAGGGAACTGACTGTGTTGCGACGTGAATCACATGAATCACGTTCGCGAACGTACTGATGCAGGGAACTGACTCTGTTGCGACGTGAATCACGGTCGCAAACGTACTGACGCAGGGAACTGACTGTAATGCGACGTGAATCACATGAATCACGTTCGAGAACGTACTGACGCAGGGAATTGACTCTGTTGCGACGTGAATCACGTTCGCGAACGTGCTGACGCAGGGAACTGACTGTGTTGCGACGTGAGTCACATGAATCACGTTCGCGGACTTACCGAATCAGGGAACTGACTATGTTGCGACGTGAATCACGTTCGCGAACGTACTGATGCAGGGAAGTGACTGTGTTGCGACGTGAATCACCTTCGCGGACGTACTGACGCAGGGAACTGACTTTGTTGCGACGTGAATCACATGAATCACGTTCGCGAACGTACTGACGCAGAGAACTGACTGTGTTGCGACGTGAATCACGTTCGCGAATGTACTGACGCAGGGAGCTGACTGTGTTGCGACATGAATCACATGAATCACATTAGCGAACGTACTGACACAGGAAACTGACTCTGTTGCGACGTGAATCAAGTTCGCGAACGTACTGACGCAGGGAATTGACTCTGTTGCGACGTGAATCACATGAATCACGCTCGCGAACGTACTGACGCAGGGAACTGACTCTGTTGCGACTTGAATCACGTTCGCGAACGTACTGACGCAGGGAATTGACTCTGTTGCGGCGTGAATCACGTTCGCGAACGTACTGACGCAGGGAACTGACTGTTGCGACGTGAATCACATGAATCACGTTCGCGAACGTAAAGACGCAGGGAACTGACTCTGTTGCGACGTGAATCACGTTCGCGAACGTACTGACGCAAGGAACTGACTCTGTTGCGACGTGAATCACATGAATCCCGTTCGCGGACGTACTGACGCAGGGAACTAACTCTGTTGCGACGTGAATCACGTTCGCGAACGTACTGACCTAGGGAACTGACTGTAATGCAACGTGAATCACATGAATCACGTTCGCGAACGTACTGACGCAGGGAACTGACTCTGTTGCGACGTGAATCACGTTCGCGAATGTACTGACCTAGGGAACTGACTGTAATGCGACGTGAATCACATGAATCACGTTCGCGAACGTACTGACCCAGGGAATTGACTCTGTTGCGACGTGAATCACGTTCGCGAACGTACTGACGCAGGGAACTGACTGTGTTGCGACGTGAGTCACATGAATCATGTTCGTGAACGTACTAACGCAGGGAACTGACTCTGTTGCCACGTGAATCACGTTCGCGAACGTACTGACGCAGGGAACTGACTCTGTTGCGACGTGAATCACATGAATCACGTTCGCGGACGTACTGACGCAGGGAACTGACTGTGTTGCGACGTGAATCACATGGATCACGTTCGCGAACGTACTGATGCAGGGAACTGACTCTGTTGCGACGTGAATCACGTTCGCAAACGTACTGACGCAGGGAACTGACTGTAATGCGACGTGAATCACATGAATTGTGTTCGCGAACGTACTGACGCAGGGAATTGACTCTGTTGCGACGTGAATCACGTTCGCGAACGTACTGACGCAGGGAACTGACTGTTGCGACGTGAATCACATGAATCACGTTCGCGAACGTAAAGACGCAGGGAACTGACTCTGTTGCGACGTGAATCACGTTCGCGAACGTACTGACGCAGGGAACTGACTGTGTTGCGACGTGAGTCACATGAATCACGTTCGTGAACGTACTGACGCAGGGAACTTACTCTGTTGCCCCGTGAATCACGTTCGCGAACGTACTGACGCAGGGAACTGACTCTGTTGCGACGTGAATCACATGAATCACGTTCGCGGACGTACTGACGCAGGGAACTGACTCTGTTGCGACGTGAATCACGTTCGCGAACATACCGACGCAGGGAACTGACTGTGTTGCGACGTGAATCACATGAATCACGTTCGCGAACGTACTGATGCAGGGAACTGACTCTGTTGCGACGTGAATCACGTTCGCAAACGTACTGACGCAGGGAACTGACTGTAATGCGACGTGAATCACATGAATTGTGTTCGCGAACGTACTGACGCAGGGAATTGACTCTGTTGAGACGTGAATCACGTTCGCGAACGTACTGACGCAGGGAACTGACTGTGTTGCGACGTGAGTCACATGAATCACGTTCTCGGACGTACTGATTCAGGGAACTGACTGTGTTGCGATGTGAATCACGTTCGCGAACGTACTGATGCAGGGAAGTGACTGTGTTGCGACGTGAATCACGTTCGCGAACGTACTGACGCAGGGAATTGACTCTGTTGCGACGTGAATCACATGAATCACGCTCGCGAACGTACTGACGCAGGGAACTGACTCTGTTGCGACGTGAATCTTGTTCGCGAACGTACTGACGCAGGGAACTGACTGTAATGCGACGTGAATCACATGAATCACGTTCGCGAACGTACTGACTCAGGGAATTGACTCTGTTGCGACGTGAATCACGTTCGCGAACGTACTGACGCAGGGAACTGAGAGTTTTGCGACGTGAATCACATGAATCACGTTCGCGAACTTACTGACGCAGGGAACTGACTCTGTTGCGACGTGAATCACGTTCGCGAACTTACTGACGCAGGGAACTGACTGTGTTGCGACGTGAATCACGTTCGCGAACGTACTGACGCAAGGAACTGACTGTGTTGCGACGTGAATCACATGAATCATTTTCGCGAATGTACTGACGCAGGGAACTGACTGTGTTGCGACGTGAATCACATGAATCCCGTTCGCGGACGTACTGACGCAGGGAACTGACTCTGTTGCGACGTGAATCACGTTCGCGAGCGTACTGACGCAGGGAACTGACTCTGTTGCGACGTGAATCACGTTCGCGAACATACTGACGCAGGGAACTGACTGTGTTGCGACGTGAATCACATGAATCACGTTCGCGAACGTACTGACACAGGAAACTGACTGTGTTGCGACGTGAATCACGTGCGCGAACGCACTGACGCAGGGAACTGACTGTGTTGCGACGTGAATCACATGAATCACGTTCGCGAACGTACTGACGCAGGGAACCGACTATGTTGCGACGTGAATCACGTTCGCGAATGTACTGAGACAGGGAACTGACTGTGTTGCGACATGAATCACATGAATCACATTCGCGAACGTACTGACGCAGAGAACTGACTCTGTTGCGACGTGAATCACGTTCGCGAATGTACTGACGCAGGGAACTGACTGGGTTGCGACATGAATCACATGAATCACGTTCGCGAACATTCTGACGCAGGGAACTGACTCTGTTGCGACGTGAATCATGTTCGCGAACGTACTGACGCAGGGAACTGACTCTGTTGCGACATGAATCACATGAATCACATTCGCGAACGTACTGACGCAGGGGAACTGACTCTTGCAACTTGACTCACGTTCGCGAACGTACTGACGCAGGGAACTGACTGTGTTGCGACGTGAATCACATGAATCACGTTCGCAAACTTACAGACGCAGGGAACTTACTCTGTTGCGACGTGAATCACGTTCGCGAACGTACTGACGCAGGAAACTGACTGTGTTGCGACGTGAATCACATGAATCACGTTCGCGAACGTACTGACGCACGAAACTGACTGTGTTGCGACGTCAATCACATGAATCACATTCGTGAACGTACTGAATCAGGGAACTGACTCTGTTGCGACGTGAATCACGTTCGCAAACGTACTGACGCAGGGAACTGACTGTAATGCGACGTGAATCACATGAATCACGTTCGCGAACGTACTGACGCATGGATTTGACTCTGTTGCGACGTGAATCACGTTCGCGAACATACTGACGCAGGGAACTGACCGTGTTGCGACGTGAATCACATGAATCACGTTCGCGGACATACTGACGCAGGGAACTGACTCTGTTGTGACGTGAATCATGTTCGCGAACGTACTGACGAAGGGAACTGACTGTAATGCGACCTGAATCACATGAATCACGTTCGCGGACGTACTGACGCAGGAAACTGACTCTGTTGCGACGTGAATCACGTTCGCGAACGTACTGACGCAAGGAACTGACTGTGTTGCGACGTGAATCACATGAATCACGTTCGCGAACGCACTGACGCAGGAAACTGACTGTGTTGCCACGTGAATCACATGAATTACGTTCGCGGACGTACTGACGCAGGGAACTGACTCTGTTGCGACGTGAATCACGTTTACGAACGTACTGACGCAGGGAACTGACTGTTGCAACGTGAATCACATGAATCACGTTCGCGAACGTAAAGACGCAGGGAACTGACTCTGTTGCGACGTGAATCACATGAATCACGTTCGCGAACGTACTGACGCAGGAAACTGACTGTGTTGCGACGTGAATCACGTGCGCGAACGCACTGACGCAGGGAACTGACTGTGTTGCGACGTGAATCACATGAATCACGTTCGCGAACGTACTGACGCAGGGAACTGTCTGTGTTGCGACGTGAATCACATGCATCACGTTGGTGAACGTACTGACGCAGGGAACTGACTCTGTTGCGACGTGAATCACATGAATCACGTTCGCGAACGTACTGACGCAGGAAACTGACTGTGTTGCGACGTGAATCACGTGCGCGAACGCACTGACGCAGGGAACTGACTGTGTTGCGACGTGAATCACATGAATCTCGTTCGCGAACGTACTGACGCAGGGAACTGTCTGCGTTGCCACGTGAATCACGTTCGCGAACGTACTGACGCAGGGAACTGACTCTGTTGCGACGTGAATCACATGAATCACGTTCGCGGACGTACTGACGCAGGGAACTGACTCTGTTGCGACGTGAATCACGTTCGCGAACATACCGACGCAGGGAACTGACTGTGTTGCGACGTGAATCACATGAATCACGTTCGCGAACGTACTGATGCAGGGAACTGACTCTGTTGCGACGTGAATCACGTTCGCAAACGTACTGACGCAGGGAACTGACTGTAATGCGACGTGAATCACATGAATTGTGTTCGCGAACGTACTGACGCAGGGAATTGACTCTGTTGCGACGTGAATCACGTTCGCGAACGTACTGACGCAGGGAACTGACTGTGTTGCGACGTGAGTCACATGAATCACGTTTTCGGACGTACTGATGCAGGGAAGTGACTGTGTTGCGACGTGAATCACGTTCGCGAACGTACTGACGCAGGGAATTGACTCTGTTGCGACGTGAATCACGATCGCGAACGTACTGACACAGGGAACTGACTCAGTTGCGACGTGAATCACATGAATCACGTTCGCGAACGTACTGACGCAGGAAACTGACTCTGTTGCGACGTGAATCACGTTCGCGAACGTACTGACGCAGGGAACTGACTCTGTTGCGACGTGAATCACGTTCGCGAACGTACTGACGCAGAGAACTGACTCTGTTGCGACGTGAATCACGTTCGCGAACGTACTGACGCAGGGAACTGACTCTGTTGCGACGTGAATCACGTTCGCGAACGTACTGACGCAGGGAACTGACTCTGTTGCGACGTGAATCACGTTCGCGAACGTACTGACGCAGGGAACTGACTCTGTTGCGACGTGAATCACGTTCGCGAACGTACTGACGCAGGGAACTGACTCTGTTGCGACGTGAATCACATGAATCACGTTCGCGAACTTACTGACGCAGGAAACTGACTGTGTTGCGACGTGAATCACGTGCGCGAACGCACTGACGCAGGGAACTGACTGTGTTGCGACGTGAATCACATGAATCTCGTTCGCGAACGTACTGACGCAGGGAACTTTCTGCGTTGCCACGTGAATCACGTTCGCGAACGTACTGACGCAGGGAACTGACTCTGTTGCGACGTGAATCACATGAATCACGTTCGCGGACGTACTGACGCAGGGAACTGACTCTGTTGCGACGTGAATCACGTTCGCGAACATACCGACGCAGGGAACTGACTGTGTTGCGACGTGAATCACATGAATCACGTTCGCGAACGTACTGATGCAGGGAACTGACTCTGTTGCGACGTGAATCACGTTCGCAAACGTACTGACGCAGGGAACTGACTGTAATGCGACGTGAATCACATGAATTGTGTTCGCGAACGTACTGACGCAGGGAATTGACTCTGTTGCGACGTGAATCACGTTCGCGAACGTACTGACGCAGGGAACTGACTGTGTTGCGACGTGAGTCACATGAATCACGTTCTCGGACGTACTGATGCAGGGAAGTGACTGTGTTGCGACGTGAATCACGTTCGCGAACGTACTGACGCAGGGAATTGACTCTGTTGCGACGAGAATCACGATCGCGAACGTACTGACACAGGGAACTGACTCAGTTGCGACGTGAATCACATGAATCACGTTCGCGAACGTACTGACGCAGGGAACTGACTCTGTTGCGACGTGAATCACGTTCGCGAACGTACTGACGCAGGGAACTGACTCTGTTGCGACGTGAATCACGTTCGCGAACGTACTGACGCAGAGAACTGACTCTGTTGCGACATGAATCACGTTCGCGAACGTACTGACGCAGGGAACTGACTGTAATGCGACGTGAATCACATGAATCACGTTCGCGAACTTACTGACGCAGGGAACTGACTCTGTTGCGACGTGAGTCACATGAATCACGTTCGCGGACGTACTGATGCAGGGAACTGACTGTGTTGCGACGTGAATCACGTTCGCGAATGTACTGATGCAGGGAAGTGACTGTGTTGCGACGTGAATCACGTTCGCGAACGTACTGACGCAGGGAACTGACTGTGTTGCGACATCAATCACATGAATCACATTCGCGAACGTACTGACACAGAGAACTGACCGTGTTGCGACGTGAATCACGTTCGCGAACGTACTGACGCAGGGAACTGACTTTGTTGAAACGTGAATCACATGAATCACGTTCGCGAACGTACTGACGCAGGGAACTGACTGTGTTGCGACGTGAATCACGTTCACGAATGTACTGACGCAGGGAACTGACTGTGTTGCGACATGAATCACATGAATCACATTCGCGAACGTACTGACACAGGGAACTGACCGTGTTGCGACGTGAATCACATGAATCACGTTCGCGGACGTACTGACGCAGGGAACTGACTCTGTTGCGACGTGAATCATGTTCGCGAACGTACTGACGCAGGGAACTGACTTTAATGCGACGTGAATCACATGAATCACGTTCGCGGACGTACTGACGCAGGGAACTGACTCTGTTGCGACGTGAATCACGTTCGCGAACGTACTGACGCAGGGAACTGACTCTGTTGCGACGTGAATCACGTTCGCGAACGTACTGACGCAGGGAACTGACTGTATTGCGACGTAAATCACATGAATCACGTTCGCGAACGTACTGACGCAGGGAATTGACTCTGTGGCGACGTGAATCACGTTCGCGAACGTACTGACGCAGGGAATTGACTCTGTTGCGACGTGAATCACGTTCGCGAACGTACTGACCTAGGGAACTGACTGTAATGCGACGTGAATCACATGAATCACGTTCGCGAACGTACTGACGCAGGGATTTGACTCTGTTGCGACGTGAATCACGTTCGCGAACATACTGATGCAGGGAACTGACCGTGTTGCGACGTGAATCACATGAATCATGTTTGCGGACGTACTGACGCAGGGAAAGGACTCTGTTGCGACGAGAATCATGTTCGCGAACGTACTGACGCAGGGAACTGACTGTAATGCGACGTGAATCACATGAATCACGTTCGCGGTTGTACTGACGCAGGGAACTGACTCTGTTGCGACGTGAATCACGTTCGCGAACGTACTGACGCAGGAAACTGACTCTGTTGCGACGTGAATCACGTTCGTGAACGTACTGACGCAAAGAACAGACTGTGTTGCGACGTGAATCACTTGAATCACGTTCGCGAACGCACTGACGCAGGAAACTGACTGTGTTGCGACGTGAATCCCATGAATCACGTTCGCGAACCTACTGACTCAGGGAACTGACTCTGTTGCGACGTGAATCACGTTCGCGAACGTACTGACGCAGGGAACTGACTGTGTTGCAACTTGAATCACATGAATCACGTTCGCGAACGTACTGACGCAGGGAACTGACTCTGTTGCGACGTGAATCACCTTCGAGAACGTACTGACGCAGGGAACTGACTGTAATGCGACGTGAATCAGATGAATCACGTTCGCGAACGTACTGATGCAGGGAACTGACTCTGTTGCGACGTGAATCATGTTCGCGAACTTACTGACGCAGGGAACTGACTCTGTTGCGACGTGAATCACGTTCGCGAACGTACTGACGCAGGGAACTGACTCTGTTGCGACGTGAATCACGTTCGCGAACGTACTGACGCAGAGAACTGACTCTGTTGCGACGTGAATCACGTTCGCGAACGTACTGACGCAGGGAACTGACTGTAATGCGACGTGAATGACATGAATCACGTTCGCGAACGTACTGATGCAGGGAACTGACTCTGTTGCGACGTGAGTCACATGAATCACGTTCGCGGACGTACTGATGCAGGGAACTGACTGTGTTGCGACGTGAATCACGTTCGCGAACGTACTGACGCAGGGAACTGACTTTGTTGAAACGTGAATCACATGAATCACGTTCGCGAACGTACTGACGCAGGGAACTGACTGTGTTGCGACGTGAATCACGTTCACGAATGTACTGACGCAGGGGACTGACTGTGCTGCGACGTGAATCACATGAATCACATTCGCGAACGTACTGACACAGGGAACTGACCGTGTTGCGACGTGAATCACATGAATCACGTTCGCGGACGTAGTGACGCAGGGAACTGACTCTGTTGCGACGTGAATCATGTTCGCGGACGTACTGACGCAGGGAACTGACTCTGTTGCGACGTGAATCACGTTCGCGAACGTACTGACGCAGGGAACTGACTGTATTGCGACGTAAATCACATGAATCACGTTCGCGAACGTACTGACGCAGGGAATTGACTCTGTTGCGACGTGAATCACGTTCGCGAACGTACTGACGCAGGGAACTGACTCTGTTGCGACGTGAATCACGTTTGCGAACGTACTGACGAAGGGAACTGACTGTAATGCGACGTGAATCACATGAATCACGTTCGCGAACGTACTGACGCAGGGATTTGACTCTGTTGCGACGTGAATCACGTTCGCGAACATACTGACGCAGGGAACTGACCGTGTTGCGACGTGAATCACATGAATCACATTCGCGAACGTACTGACACAGGGAACTGACCGTGTTGCGACGTGAATCACATGAATCACGTTCGCGGACGTAGTGACGCAGGGAACTGACTCTGTTGCGACGTGAATCATGTTCGCGGACGTACTGACGCAGGGAACTGACTCTGTTGCGACGTGAATCACGTTCGCGAACGTACTGACGCAGGGAACTGACTGTATTGCGACGTAAATCACATGAATCACGTTCGCGAACGTACTGACGCAGGGAATTGACTCTGTTGCGACGTGAATCACGTTCGCGAACGTACTGACGCAGGGAACTGACTCTGTTGCGACGTGAATCACGTTTGCGAACGTACTGACGAAGGGAACTGACTGTAATGCGACGTGAATCACATGAATCACGTTCGCGAACGTACTGACGCAGGGATTTGACTCTGTTGCGACGTGAATCACGTTCGCGAACATACTGACGCAGGGAACTGACCGTGTTGCGACGTAAATCACATGAATCATGTTTGCGGACGTACTGACGCAGGGAACGGACTCTGTTGCGACGAGAATCATGTTCGCGAACGTACTGACGCAGGGAACTGACTGTAATGCGACGTGAATCACATGAATCACGTTCGTGGACGTACTGACGCAGTTAACTGACTCTGTTGCGACATGAATCACGTTCGCGAACGTACTGACGCAGGAAACTGACTCTGTTGCGACGTGAATCACGTTCGTGAACGTACTGACGCAAGGAACTGACTGTGTTGCGACGTGAATCACATGAATCACGTTCGCGAACGCACTGACGCAGGAAACTGACTGTGTTGCGACGTGAATCACATGAATCACGTTCGCGAACGTACTGACTCAGGGAACTGACTCTGTTGCAACGTGAATCACGTTCGCGAACGTACTGACGCAGGAAACTGACTCTGATGCGACGTGAATCACGTTCGCGAACGTACTGACGCAGGGAACTGACTGTAATGCGACGTGAATCACATGAATCACGTTCGCAAACGTACTGACGCAGGGAATTGACTCTGTTGCGACGTGAATCACGTTCGCGAACGTACTGACGCAGGGAACTTACTGTTGCGACGTGAATCACATGAATCACGTTCGCGAACGTACTGACTCAGGGAACTGACTCTGTTGCGACGTGAATCACGTTCGCGAACGTACTGACGCAGGGAACTGACTCTGTTGCGACGTGAATCACGTTCGCGAACGTACTGACGCAGGGAACTGACTGTATTGCGACGTAAATCACATGAATCACGTTCGCGAACGTACTGACGCAGGGAATTGACTCTGTTGCGACGTGAATCACGTTCGCGAACGTACTGACGCAGGGAATTGACTCTGTTGCGACGTGAATCACGTTCGCGAACGTACTGACCTAGGGAACTGACTGTAATGCGACGTGAATCACATGAATCACGTTCGCGAACGTACTGACGCAGGGATTTGACTCTGTTGCGACGTGAATCACGTTCGCGAACATACTGACGCAGGGAACTGACCGTGTTGCGACGTGAATCACATGAATCATGTTTGCGGACGTACTGACGCAGGGAAAGGACTCTGTTGCGACGTGAATCACATGAATCACGTTCGCGGTTGTACTGACGCAGGGAACTGACTCTGTTGCGACGTGAATCACGTTCGCGAACGTACTGACGCAGGAAACTGACTCTGTTGCGACGTGAATCACGTTCGTGAACGTACTGACGCAAAGAACTGACTGTGTTGCGACGTGAATCACATGAATCACGTTCGCGAACGCACTGACGCAGGAAACTGACTGTGTTGCGACGTGAATCACATGAATCACGTTCGCGAACGTACTGACTCAGGGAACTGACTCTGTTGCAACGTGAATCACGTTCGCGAACGTACTGACGCAGGAAACTGACTCTGATGCGACGTGAATCACGTTCGCGAACGTACTGACGCAGGGAACTGACTGTAATGCGACGTGAATCACATGAATCACGTTCGCAAACGTACTGACGCAGGGAATTGACTCTGTTGCGACGTGAATCACGTTCGCGAACGTACTGACGCAGGGAACTTACTGTTGCGACGTGAATCACATGAATCACGTTCGCGAACGTACTGACTCAGGGAACTGACTCTGTTGCGACGTGAATCACGTTCGCGAACGTACTGACGCAGGGAACTGACTCTGTTGCGACGTGAATCACGTTCGCGAACGTACTGACGCAGGGAACTGACTGTATTGCGACGTAAATCACATGAATCACGTTCGCGAACGTACTGACGCAGGGAATTGACTCTGTTGCGACGTGAATCACGTTCGCGAACGTACTGACGCAGGGAATTGACTCTGTTGCGACGTGAATCACGTTCGCGAACGTACTGACCTAGGGAACTGACTGTAATGCGACGTGAATCACATGAATCACGTTCGCGAACGTACTGACGCAGGGATTTGACTCTGTTGCGACGTGAATCACGTTCGCGAACATACTGACGCAGGGAACTGACCGTGTTGCGACGTGAATCACATGAATCATGTTTGCGGACGTACTGACGCAGGGAAAGGACTCTGTTGCGACGTGAATCACATGAATCACGTTCGCGGTTGTACTGACGCAGGGAACTGACTCTGTTGCGACGTGAATCACGTTCGCGAACGTACTGACGCAGGAAACTGACTCTGTTGCGACGTGAATCACGTTCGTGAACGTACTGACGCAAAGAACTGACTGTGTTGCGACGTGAATCACATGAATCACGTTCGCGAACGCACTGACGCAGGAAACTGACTGTGTTGCGACGTGAATCCCATGAATCACGTTCGCGAACCTACTGACTCAGGGAACTGACTCTGTTGCGACGTGAATCACGTTCGCGAACGTACTGACGCAGGGAACTGACTGTGTTGCAACTTGAATCACATGAATCACGTTCGCGAACGTACTGACGCAGGGAACTGACTCTGTTGCGACGTGAATCACGTTCGCGAACATACTGACGCAGGGAACTGACTCTGTTGCGACGTGAATCATGTTCGCGAACGTACTGACGCAGGGAACTGACTCTGTTGCGACGTGAATCACGTTCGCGAACGTACTGACGCAGGGAACTGACTGTAATGCGACGTGAATAACATGAATCACGTTCGCGAACGTACTGACGCAGGGAACTGACTCTGTTGCAACGTGAATCACGTTCGCGAACGTACTGACGCAGGGAACTGACTGTGTTGCGACGTCAATCACGTTCGCGAACGTACTGACACAGGGAACTGACTCTGTTGCGACGTGAATCATGTTCGCGAACGTACTGACGCAGAGAACTGACTCTGTAGCGACGTGAATGACGTTCGCGAACGTACTGACGCAGGGAACTGACTCTGTTGCGACGTGAATCACGTTCGAGAACGTACTGACGCAGGGAACTGACTGTAATGCGACGTGAATCAGATGAATCACGTTCGCGAACGTACTGATGCAGGGAACTGACTCTGTTGCGACGTGAATCATGTTCGCGAACTTACTGACGCAGGGAACTGACTCTGTTGCGACGTGAATCACGTTCGCGAACGTACTGACGCAGGGAACTGACTCTGTTGCGACGTGAATCACGTTCGCGAACGTACTGACGCAGAGAACTGACTCTGTTGCGACGTGAATCACGTTCGCGAACGTACTGACGCAGGGAACTGACTGTAATGCGACGTGAATGACATGAATCACGTTCGCGAACGTACTGATGCAGGGAACTGACTCTGTTGCGACGTGAGTCACATGAATCACGTTCGCGGACGTACTGATGCAGGGAACTGACTGTGTTGCGACGTGAATCACGTTCGCGAACGTACTGATGCAGGGAAGTGACTGTGTTGCGACGTGAATCACGTTCGCGAACGTACTGACGCAGGGAACTGACTGTGTTGCGACATGAATCACATGAATCACATTCGCGAACGTACTGACACAGAGAACTGACCGTGTTGCGACGTGAATCACGTTCGCGAACGTACTGACGCAGGGAACTGACTTTGTTGAAACGTGAATCACATGAATCACGTTCGCGAACGTACTGACGCAGGGAACTGACTGTGTTGCGACGTGAATCACGTTCACGAATGTACTGACGCAGGGAACTGACTGTGCTGCGACGTGAATCACATGAATCACATTCGCGAACGTACTGACACAGGGAACTGACCGTGTTGCGACGTGAATCACATGAATCACGTTCGCGGACGTAGTGACGCAGGGAACTGACTCTGTTGCGACGTGAATCATGTTCGCGGACGTACTGACGCAGAGAACTGACTCTGTTGCGACGTGAATCACGTTCGCGAACGTACTGACGCAGGGAACTGACTGTATTGCGACGTAAATCACATGAATCACGTTCGCGAACGTACTGACGCAGGGAATTGACTCTGTTGCGACGTGAATCACGTTCGCGAACGTACTGACGCAGGGAACTGACTCTGTTGCGACGTGAATCACGTTTGCGAACGTACTGACGAAGGGAACTGACTGTAATGCGACGTGAATCACATGAATCACGTTCGCGAACGTACTGACGCAGGGATTTGACTCTGTTGCGACGTGAATCACGTTCGCGAACATACTGACGCAGGGAACTGACCGTGTTGCGACGTGAATCACATGAATCACATTCGCGAACGTACTGACACAGGGAACTGACCGTGTTGCGACGTGAATCACATGAATCACGTTCGCGGACGTAGTGACGCAGGGAACTGACTCTGTTGCGACGTGAATCATGTTCGCGGACGTACTGACGCAGGGAACTGACTCTGTTGCGACGTGAATCACGTTCGCGAACGTACTGACGCAGGGAACTGACTGTATTGCGACGTAAATCACATGAATCACGTTCGCGAACGTACTGACGCAGGGAATTGACTCTGTTGCGACGTGAATCACGTTCGCGAACGTACTGACGCAGGGAACTGACTCTGTTGCGACGTGAATCACGTTTGCGAACGTACTGACGAAGGGAACTGACTGTAATGCGACGTGAATCACATGAATCACGTTCGCGAACGTACTGACGCAGGGATTTGACTCTGTTGCGACGTGAATCACGTTCGCGAACATACTGACGCAGGGAACTGACCGTGTTGCGACGTAAATCACATGAATCATGTTTGCGGACGTACTGACGCAGGGAACGGACTCTGTTGCGACGAGAATCATGTTCGCGAACGTACTGACGCAGGGAACTGACTGTAATGCGACGTGAATCACATGAATCACGTTCGTGGACGTACTGACGCAGTTAACTGACTCTGTTGCGACATGAATCACGTTCGCGAACGTACTGACGCAGGAAACTGACTCTGTTGCGACGTGAATCACGTTCGTGAACGTACTGACGCAAGGAACTGACTGTGTTGCGACGTGAATCACATGAATCACGTTCGCGAACGCACTGACGCAGGAAACTGACTGTGTTGCGACGTGAATCACATGAATCACGTTCGCGAACGTACTGACTCAGGGAACTGACTCTGTTGCAACGTGAATCACGTTCGCGAACGTACTGACGCAGGAAACTGACTCTGATGCGACGTGAATCACGTTCGCGAACGTACTGACGCAGGGAACTGACTGTAATGCGACGTGAATCACATGAATCACGTTCGCAAACGTACTGACGCAGGGAATTGACTCTGTTGCGACGTGAATCACGTTCGCGAACGTACTGACGCAGGGAACTTACTGTTGCGACGTGAATCACATGAATCACGTTCGCGAACGTAAAGACGCAGGGAACTGGCTCTGTTGCGACGTGAATCACGTTCGCGAACGTACTGACGCAAGGAACTGACTCTGTTGCGACGTGAATCACGTTCGCGAACGTACTGACCTAGGGAACTGACTGTAATGCGACGTGAATCACATGAATCACGTTCGCGAACGTACTGACGCAGGGAATTGACTCTGTAGCGACGTGAATCACGTTCGCGAACGTACTGACGCAGGGAACTGACTGTTGCGACGTGAATCACATGAATCCCGTTCGCGGACGTACTGACGCAGGGAACTTACTCTGTTGCGACGTGAATCACGTTCGCGAATGTACTGACCTAGGGAACTGACTGTAATGCGACGTGAATCACATGAATCCCGTTCGCGAACGTACTGACGCAGGGAACTGACTGTGTTGCGACGTGAATCACGTTCGCGAACGTACTGACGCAGGGAACTGACTCTGTTGCGACGTGAATCACATTAATCACGTTCGCGGACGTACTGACGCAGGGAACTGACTCTGTTGCGACGTGAATCACATTCGCGAACATACTGACTCAGGGAACTGACTGTGCTGCGACGTGAATAACATGAATCACGTTCGCGAACGTACTGATGCAGGGAACTGACTCCGTTGCGACGTGAATCACCTTCGCAAACGTATGGACGCAGGGAACTGACTGTAATGCGACGTGAATCACATGAATTGTGTTCGCGAACGTACTGACGCAGGGAATTGACTCTGTTGCGACGTGAATCACATGAATCACGTTCGCGGTTGTACTGACGCAGGGAACTGACTCTGTTGCGACGTGAATCACGTTCGCGAACGTACTGACGCAGGAAACTGACTCTGTTGCGACGTGAATCACGTTCGTGAACGTACTGACGCAAAGAACTGACTGTGTTGCGACGTGAATCACATGAATCACGTTCGCGAACGCACTGACGCAGGAAACTGACTGTGTTGCGACGTGAATCCCATGAATCACGTTCGCGAACCTACTGACTCAGGGAACTGACTCTGTTGCGACGTGAATCACGTTCGCGAACGTACTGACGCAGGGAACTGACTGTGTTGCAACTTGAATCACATGAATCACGTTCGCGAACGTACTGACGCAGGGAACTGACTCTGTTGCGACGTGAATCACGTTCGCGAACATACTGACGCAGGGAACTGACTCTGTTGCGACGTGAATCATGTTCGCGAACGTACTGACGCAGGGAACTGACTCTGTTGCGACGTGAATCACGTTCGCGAACGTACTGACGCAGGGAACTGACTGTAATGCGACGTGAATAACATGAATCACGTTCGCGAACGTACTGACGCAGGGAACTGACTCTGTTGCAACGTGAATCACGTTCGCGAACGTACTGACGCAGGGAACTGACTGTGTTGCGACGTCAATCACGTTCGCGAACGTACTGACACAGGGAACTGACTCTGTTGCGACGTGAATCATGTTCGCGAACGTACTGACGCAGAGAACTGACTCTGTAGCGACGTGAATGACGTTCGCGAACGTACTGACGCAGGGAACTGACTCTGTTGCGACGTGAATCACGTTCGAGAACGTACTGACGCAGGGAACTGACTGTAATGCGACGTGAATCAGATGAATCACGTTCGCGAACGTACTGATGCAGGGAACTGACTCTGTTGCGACGTGAATCATGTTCGCGAACTTACTGACGCAGGGAACTGACTCTGTTGCGACGTGAATCACGTTCGCGAACGTACTGACGCAGGGAACTGACTCTGTTGCGACGTGAATCACGTTCGCGAACGTACTGACGCAGAGAACTGACTCTGTTGCGACGTGAATCACGTTCGCGAACGTACTGACGCAGGGAACTGACTGTAATGCGACGTGAATGACATGAATCACGTTCGCGAACGTACTGATGCAGGGAACTGACTCTGTTGCGACGTGAGTCACATGAATCACGTTCGCGGACGTACTGATGCAGGGAACTGACTGTGTTGCGACGTGAATCACGTTCGCGAACGTACTGATGCAGGGAAGTGACTGTGTTGCGACGTGAATCACGTTCGCGAACGTACTGACGCAGGGAACTGACTGTGTTGCGACATGAATCACATGAATCACATTCGCGAACGTACTGACACAGAGAACTGACCGTGTTGCGACGTGAATCACGTTCGCGAACGTACTGACGCAGGGAACTGACTTTGTTGAAACGTGAATCACATGAATCACGTTCGCGAACGTACTGACGCAGGGAACTGACTGTGTTGCGACGTGAATCACGTTCACGAATGTACTGACGCAGGGAACTGACTGTGCTGCGACGTGAATCACATGAATCACATTCGCGAACGTACTGACACAGGGAACTGACCGTGTTGCGACGTGAATCACATGAATCACGTTCGCGGACGTAGTGACGCAGGGAACTGACTCTGTTGCGACGTGAATCATGTTCGCGGACGTACTGACGCAGAGAACTGACTCTGTTGCGACGTGAATCACGTTCGCGAACGTACTGACGCAGGGAACTGACTGTATTGCGACGTAAATCACATGAATCACGTTCGCGAACGTACTGACGCAGGGAATTGACTCTGTTGCGACGTGAATCACGTTCGCGAACGTACTGACGCAGGGAACTGACTCTGTTGCGACGTGAATCACGTTTGCGAACGTACTGACGAAGGGAACTGACTGTAATGCGACGTGAATCACATGAATCACGTTCGCGAACGTACTGACGCAGGGATTTGACTCTGTTGCGACGTGAATCACGTTCGCGAACATACTGACGCAGGGAACTGACCGTGTTGCGACGTGAATCACATGAATCACATTCGCGAACGTACTGACACAGGGAACTGACCGTGTTGCGACGTGAATCACATGAATCACGTTCGCGGACGTAGTGACGCAGGGAACTGACTCTGTTGCGACGTGAATCATGTTCGCGGACGTACTGACGCAGGGAACTGACTCTGTTGCGACGTGAATCACGTTCGCGAACGTACTGACGCAGGGAACTGACTGTATTGCGACGTAAATCACATGAATCACGTTCGCGAACGTACTGACGCAGGGAATTGACTCTGTTGCGACGTGAATCACGTTCGCGAACGTACTGACGCAGGGAACTGACTCTGTTGCGACGTGAATCACGTTTGCGAACGTACTGACGAAGGGAACTGACTGTAATGCGACGTGAATCACATGAATCACGTTCGCGAACGTACTGACGCAGGGATTTGACTCTGTTGCGACGTGAATCACGTTCGCGAACATACTGACGCAGGGAACTGACCGTGTTGCGACGTAAATCACATGAATCATGTTTGCGGACGTACTGACGCAGGGAACGGACTCTGTTGCGACGAGAATCATGTTCGCGAACGTACTGACGCAGGGAACTGACTGTAATGCGACGTGAATCACATGAATCACGTTCGTGGACGTACTGACGCAGTTAACTGACTCTGTTGCGACATGAATCACGTTCGCGAACGTACTGACGCAGGAAACTGACTCTGTTGCGACGTGAATCACGTTCGTGAACGTACTGACGCAAGGAACTGACTGTGTTGCGACGTGAATCACATGAATCACGTTCGCGAACGCACTGACGCAGGAAACTGACTGTGTTGCGACGTGAATCACATGAATCACGTTCGCGAACGTACTGACTCAGGGAACTGACTCTGTTGCAACGTGAATCACGTTCGCGAACGTACTGACGCAGGAAACTGACTCTGATGCGACGTGAATCACGTTCGCGAACGTACTGACGCAGGGAACTGACTGTAATGCGACGTGAATCACATGAATCACGTTCGCAAACGTACTGACGCAGGGAATTGACTCTGTTGCGACGTGAATCACGTTCGCGAACGTACTGACGCAGGGAACTTACTGTTGCGACGTGAATCACATGAATCACGTTCGCGAACGTAAAGACGCAGGGAACTGGCTCTGTTGCGACGTGAATCACGTTCGCGAACGTACTGACGCAAGGAACTGACTCTGTTGCGACGTGAATCACGTTCGCGAACGTACTGACCTAGGGAACTGACTGTAATGCGACGTGAATCACATGAATCACGTTCGCGAACGTACTGACGCAGGGAATTGACTCTGTAGCGACGTGAATCACGTTCGCGAACGTACTGACGCAGGGAACTGACTGTTGCGACGTGAATCACATGAATCCCGTTCGCGGACGTACTGACGCAGGGAACTTACTCTGTTGCGACGTGAATCACGTTCGCGAATGTACTGACCTAGGGAACTGACTGTAATGCGACGTGAATCACATGAATCCCGTTCGCGAACGTACTGACGCAGGGAACTGACTGTGTTGCGACGTGAATCACGTTCGCGAACGTACTGACGCAGGGAACTGACTCTGTTGCGACGTGAATCACATTAATCACGTTCGCGGACGTACTGACGCAGGGAACTGACTCTGTTGCGACGTGAATCACATTCGCGAACATACTGACTCAGGGAACTGACTGTGCTGCGACGTGAATAACATGAATCACGTTCGCGAACGTACTGATGCAGGGAACTGACTCCGTTGCGACGTGAATCACCTTCGCAAACGTATGGACGCAGGGAACTGACTGTAATGCGACGTGAATCACATGAATTGTGTTCGCGAACGTACTGACGCAGGGAATTGACTCTGTTGCGACGTGAATCACGTTCGCGAACGTACTGACGCAGGGAACTGACTGTGTTGCGACGTGAGTCACATGAATCACGTTCTCGGACGTACTGATTCAGGGAACTGACTGTGTTGCGACGTGAATCACGTTCGCGAACGTACAGATGCAGGAAAGTGACTGTGTTGCGACGTAAATCACGTTCGCGAACGTACTGACGCAGGGAACTGACTTTGTTGCGACGTGAATCACATGAATCACATTCGCGAACGTACTGACGTAGGGAACTGACTGTGTTGCGACGTGAATCACGTGAATCACATGAATCACATGAATCACGTTCGCGAACGTACTGATGCAGGGAACTGACTCTGTTGCGACGTGAATCACGTTCGCAAACGTACTGACGCAGGGAACTGACTGTAATGCGACGTGAATAACATGAATCACGTTCGACAACGTACTGACGATGGGAATTGACTCTGTTGCGACGTGAATCACGTTCGCGAACGTACTGACGCAGGGAACTGACTCTGTTGCGACGTGAATCACGTTCGCAAACGTACTGACGCAGGGAACTGACTGTAATGCGACGTGAATAACATGAATCACGTTCGACAACGTACTGACGATGGGAATTGACTCTGTTGCGACGTGAATCACGTTCGCGAACGTACTGATTCAGGGAACTGACTGTGTTGCGACGTGAATCACGTTCGCGAACGTACTGATGCACGGAAGTGACTGTGTTGCGACGTGAATCACCTTTGCGAACGTACTGACGCAGGGAACTGACTTTGTTGCGACGTGAATCACATGAATCACGTTCGCGAACGTACTGACGCAGGGAACTGACTGTGTTGCGACATGAATCACATGAATCACATTCGCGAACGTACTGACACAGGAAACTGACTCTGTTGCGACGTGAATCACGTTCGCGAACGTACTGACGCAGGGATTTGACTCTGTTGCGACGTGAATCACATGAATCACATTCGCGAACGTACTGACACAGGGAACTGACCGTGTTGCGACGTGAATCACATGAATCACGTTCGCGGACGTACTGACGCAGGGAACTGACTCTGTTGCGACGTGAATCATGTTCGCGAACGTACTGACGCAGGGAACTGACTGTAATGCGACGTGAATCACATGAATCACGTTCGCGGACGTACTGACGCAGGGAACTGACTCTGTTGCGACGTGAATCACGTTCGCGAACGTACTGACTCAGGGAACTGACTCTGTTGCGATGTGAATCACGTTCGCGAACGTACTGACGCAGGGAACTGACTCTGTTGCGACGTGAATCACGTTCGCGAACGTACTGACGCAGGGAACTGACTGTAATGCGACGTGAATCACATGAATCACGTTCGCGAACGTACTGACGCAGGGATTTGACTCTGTTGCGACGTGAATCACGTCCGCGAACATACTGACGCAGGGAACTGACTCTGTTGCGACGTGAATCACGTTCGCGAACGTACTGACGCAGGGAACTGACTGTGTTGCGACGTGAATCACATGAATCACGTTCGCGAACGTACTGACGCAGGGAACTGATTCTGTTGCGACGTGAATCACGTTCGCGAACGTACTGACGCAGGGAACTGACTCTGTTGCGACGTGAATCACGTTTGCGAACGTACTGACGCAGGGAACTGACTGTAATGCGACGTGAATCACATGAATCACGTTCGCGAACGTACTGACGCAGGGAATTGACTCTGTTGCGACGTGAATCACGTTCGCGAACGTACTGACGCAAGGAACTGACTTTGTTGCGACGTGAGTCACATGAATCACGTTCGCGGACGTACTGATGCAGGGAACTGACTGTGTTGCGACGTGAACCACGTTCGCGGACGTACTGATGCAGGGAAGTGACTGTGTTGCGACGTGAATCACGTTCGCGAACGTACTGACGCAGGGAACTGACTCTGTTGCGACGTTAATCACATGAATCACGTTCGCGGACGTAGTGACGCAGGGAACTGACTCTGTTGCGACGTGAATCACGTTCGCGAACGTACTGACGCAGGGAACTGACTGTTTTGCGACGTGAATCACATGAATCACGTTCGCGAACGTACTGACGCAGGGATTTGACTCTGTTGCGACGTGAATCACGTTCGCGAACATACTGACGCAGGGAACTGACCGTGTTGCGACGTGAATCACATGAATCATGTTTGCGGACGTACTGACGCAGGGAACGGACTCTGTTGCGACGTGAATCACGTTCGCGAACGTACTGACGCAAGGAACTGACTTTGTTGCGACGTGAGTCACATGAATCACGTTCGCGGACGTACTGATGCAGGGAACTGACTGTGTTGCGACGTGAACCACGTTCGCGGACGTACTGATGCAGGGAAGTGACTGTGTTGCGACGTGAATCACGTTCGCGAACGTACTGACGCAGGGAACTGACTCTGTTGCGACGTTAATCACATGAATCACGTTCGCGGACGTAGTGACGCAGGGAACTGACTCTGTTGCGACGTGAATCACGTTCGCGAACGTACTGACGCAGGGAACTGACTGTTTTGCGACGTGAATCACATGAATCACGTTCGCGAACGTACTGACGCAGGGATTTGACTCTGTTGCGACGTGAATCACGTTCGCGAACATACTGACGCAGGGAACTGACCGTGTTGCGACGTGAATCACATGAATCATGTTTGCGGACGTACTGACGCAGGGAACGGACTCTGTTGCGACGAGAATCATGTTCGCGAACGTACTGACGCAGGGAACTGACTGTAATGCGACGTGAATCACATGAATCACGTTCGCGGACGTACTGACGCAGGGAACTGACTCTGTTGCGACGTGAATCACGTTCACGAACGTACTGACGCAGGAAACTGACTCTGTTGCGACGTGAATCACGTTCGTGAACGTACTGACGCAAAGAACTGACTGTGTTGCGACGTGAATCACATGAATCACGTTCGCGAACGCACTGACGCAGGAAACTGACTGTGTTGCGACGTGAATCACATGAATCACGTTCGCGAACCTACTGACTCAGGGAACTGACTCTGTTGCGACGTGAATCACGTTCGCGAACGTACTGACGCAGGGAACTGACTGTGTTGCAACTTGAATCACATGAATCACGTTCGCGAACGTACTGACGCAGGGAACTGACTCTGTTGCGACGTGAATCACGTTCGCGAACGTACTGACGCAGGGAACTGACTCTGTTGCGACGTGAATCACGTTCGCGAACGTACTGACGCAGGGAACTGACTGTAATGCGACGTGAATAACATGAATCACGTTCGCGAACGTACTGACGCAGGGAACTGACTCTGTTGCGACGTGAATCACGTTCGCGAACGTACTGACGCAGGGAACTGACTGTGTTGCGACGTGAATCACGTTCGCGAACGTACTGACACAGGGAACTGACTCTGTTGCGACGTGAATCATGTTCGCGAACGTACTGACGCAGAGAACTGACTCTGTAGCGACGTGAATGTCGTTCGCGAACGTACTGACGCAGGGAACTGACTCTGTTGCGACGTGAATCACGTTCGCGAACGTACTGACGCAGGGAACTGACTGTAATGCGACGTGAATCACATGAATCACGTTCGCGAACGTACTGATGCAGGGAACTGACTCTGTTGCGACGTGAATCACGTTCGCGAACGTACTGACGCAGGGAACTGACTCTGTTGCGACGTGAATCACGTTCGCGAACGTACTGACGCAGAGAACTGACTCTGTTGCGACGTGAATCACGTTCGCGAACGTACTGACGCAGGGAACAGACTGTAATGCGACGTGAATCACATGAATCACGTTCGCGAACGTACTGATGCAGGGAACTGACTCTGTTGCGACGTGAGTCACATGAATCACGTTCGCGGACGTACTGATGCAGGGAACTGACTGTGTTGCGACGTGAATCACGTTCGCGAACGTACTGATGCAGGGAAGTGACTGTGTTGCGACGTGAATCACGTTCGCGAACGTACTGACGCAGGGAACTGACTGTGTTGCGACATGAATCACATGAATCACATTCGCGAACGTACTGACACAGAGAACTGACCGTGTTGCGACGTGAATCACGTTCGCGAACGTACTGACGCAGGGAACTGACTTTGTTGAAACGTGAATCACATGAATCACGTTCGCGAACGTACTGACGCAGGGAACTGACTGTGTTGCGACGTGAATCACGTTCACGAATGTACTGACGCAGGGAACTGACTGTGCTGCGACGTGAATCACATGAATCACATTCGCGAACGTACTGACACAGGGAACTGACCGTGTTGCGACGTGAATCACATGAATCACGTTCGCGGACGTAGTGACGCAGGGAACTGACTCTGTTGCGACGTGAATCATGTTCGCGAACGTACTGACGCAGGGAACTGACTATAATGCGACGTGAATCACATGAATCACGTTCGCGGACGTACTGACGCAGGGAACTGACTCTGTTGCGACGTGAATCACGTTCGCGAACGTACTGACGCAGGGAACTGACTGTATTACGACGTAAATCACATGAATCACGTTCGCGAACGTACTGACGCAGGGAATTGACTCTGTTGCGACGTGAATCACGTTCGCGAACGTACTGACGCAGGGAACTGACTCTGTTGCGACGTGAATCACGTTTGCGAACGTACTGACGAAGGGAACTGACTGTAATGCGACGTGAATCACATGAATCACGTTCGCGAACGTACTGACGCAGGGATTTGACTCTGTTGCGACGTGAATCACGTTCGCGAACATACTGACGCAGGGAACTGACCGTGTTGCGACGTGAATCACATGAATCATGTTTGCGGACGTACTGACGCAGGGAACGGACTCTGTTGCGACGAGAATCATGTTCGCGAACGTACTGACGCAGGGAACTGACTGTAATGCGACGTGAATCACATGAATCACGTTCGTGGACGTACTGACGCAGGGAACTTACTCTGTTGCGACGTGAATCACGTTCGCGAACGTACTGACGCAGGAAACTGACTCTGTTGCGACGTGAATCACGTTCGTGAACGTACTGACGCAAGGAACTGACTGTGTTGCGACGTGAATCACATGAATCACGTTCGCGAACGCACTGACGCAGGAAACTGACTGTGTTGCGACGTGAATCACATGAATCACGTTCGCGAACGTACTGACTCAGGGAACTGGCTCTGTTGCGACGTGAATCACGTTCGCGAACGTACTGACGCAAGGAACTGACTCTGTTGCGACGTGAATCACGTTCGCGAACGTACTGACCTAGGGAACTGACTGTAATGCGACGTGAATCACATGAATCACGTTCGCGAACGTACTGACGCAGGGAATTGACTCTGTTGCGACGTGAATCACGTTCGCGAACGTACTGACGCAGGGAACTGACTGTTGCGACGTGAATCACATGAATCCCGTTCGCGGACGTACTGACGCAGGGAACTTACTCTGTTGCGATGTGAATCACGTTCGCGAATGTACTGACCTAGGGAACTGACTGTAATGCGACGTGAATCACATGAATCACGTTCGCGAACGTACTGACGCAGGGAATTGACTCTGTTGCGACGTGAATCACGTTCGCGAACGTACTGACGCAGGGAACTGACTCTGTTGCGACGTGAATCACATGAATTACGTTCGCGGACGTACTGACGCAGGGAACTGACTCTGTTGCGACGTGAATCACGTTCGCGAACATACTGACTCAGGGAACTGACTGTGCTGCGACGTGAATCACATGAATCACGTTCGCGAACGTACTGATGCAGGGAACTGACTCCGTTGCGACGTGAATCACCTTCGCAAACGTACTGACGCAGGGAACTGACTGTAATGCGACGTGAATCACATGAATTGTGTTCGCGAACGTACTGACGCAGGGAATTGACTCTGTTGCGACGTGAATCACGTTCGCGAACGTACTGACGCAGGGAACTGACTGTGTTGCAACGTGAGTCACATGAATCACGTTCTCGGACGTACTGATTCAGGGAACTGACTGTGTTGCGACGTGAATCACGTTCGCAAACGTACAGATGCAGGAAAGTGACTGTGTTGCGACGTAAATCACGTTCGCGAACGTACTGACGCAGGGAACTGACTTTGTTGCGACGTGAATCACATGAATCACATTCGCGAACGTACTGACGCAGGGAACTGACTGTGTTGCGACGTGAATCACGTGAATCACATGAATCACATGAATCACGTTCGCGAACGTACTGATGCAGGGAACTGACTCTGTTGCGACGTGAATCACGTTCGCAAACGTACTGACGCAGGGAACTGACTGTAATGCGACGTGAATCACATGAATCACGTTCGACAACGTACTGACGCAGGGAATTGACTCTGTTGTGACGTGAATCACGTTCGCGAACGTACTGACGCAGGGAACTGACTGTGTTGCGACGTGAGTCACATGAATCACGTTCGCGGACGTACTGATGCAGGGAACTGACTGTGTTGCGACGTGAATCACGTTCGCGAACGTACTGATGCAGGGAAGTGACTGTGTTGCGACGTGAATCACGTTCGCGAACGTACTGACGCAGGGAACTGACTGTGTTGCGACATGAATCACATGAATCACATTCGCGAACGTACTGACACAGAGAACTGACCGTGTTGCGACGTGAATCACGTTCGCGAACGTACTGACGCAGGGAACTGACTTTGTTGAAACGTGAATCACGTTCGCGAACGTACTGACGCAGGGAACTGACTGTGTTGCGACGTGAATCACGTTCACGAATGTACTGACGCAGGGAACTGACTGTGCTGCGACGTGAATCACATGAATCACATTCGCGAACGTACTGACACAGGGAACTGACCGTGTTGCGACGTGAATCACATGAATCACGTTCGCGGACGTAGTGACGCAGGGAACTGACTCTGTTGCGACGTGAATCATGTTCGCGAACGTACTGACGCAGGGAACTGACTGTAATGCGACGTGAATCACATGAATCACGTTCGCGGACGTACTGACGCAGGGAACTGACTCTGTTGCGACGTGAATCACGTTCGCGAACGTACTGACGCAGGAAACTGACTGTGTTGCGACGTCAATCACATTAATCACGTTCGCGAACGTACTGACGCACGAAACTGACTGTGTTGCGACGTCAATCACATGAATCACATTCGCGAACGTACTGACTCAGGGAACTGACTCTGTTGCGATGTGAATCACGTTCGCGAACGTACTGACGCAGGGAACTGACTCTGTTGCGACGTGAATCACGTTCACGAACGTACTGACGCAGGGAACTGACTGTAATGCGACGTGAATCACATGAATCACGTTCGCGAACGTACTGACGCAGGGAACTGACTGTAATGCGACGTGAATCACATGAATTGTGTTCGCGAACGTACTGACCCAGGGAACTGACTCTGTTGCGACGTGAATCACGTTCGCGAACGTACTGACGCAGGGAACTGACTGTGTTGCGACGTGAGTCACATGAATCACGTTCTCGGACGTACTGATTCAGGGAACTGACTGTGTTGCGACGTGAATCACGTTCGCGAACGTACTGATGCAGGGAAGTGACTGTGTTGCGACGTGAATCACGTTCGCAAACGTACTGACGCAGGGAACTGACTGTAATGCGACGTGAATCACATGAATTGTGTTTGCGAACGTACTGACCCAGGGAACTGACTCTGTTGCGACGTGAATCACGTTCGCGAACGTACTGACGCAGGGAACTGACTGTGTTGCGACGTGAGTCACATGAATCACGTTCTCGGACGTACTGATTCAGGGAACTGACTGTGTTGCGACGTGAATCACGTTCGCGAACGTACTGATGCAGGGAAGTGACTGTGTTGCGACGTGAATCACGTTTGCGAATGTACTGACGCAGGGAACTGACTGTGTTGCGACGTGAATCACGTTCGCGAATGTACTGACGCAGGGAACTGACTGTGTTGCGACGTGAATCACGTTCGCGAACGTACTGACGCAGGGAATTGACTCTGTTGCGACGTGAATCACGTTCGCGAACGTACTGACGCAGGGAACTGACTGTGTTGCGACGTGAGTCACATGAATCACGTTCTCGGACGTACTGATTCAGGGAACTGACTGTGTTGCGATGTGAATCACGTTCGCGAACGTACTGATGCAGGGAACTGACTGTGTTGCGACGTGAATCACGTTCGCGAACGTACTGACGCAGGGAATTGACTCTGTTGCGACGTGAATCACATGAATCACGCTCGCGAACGTACTGACGCAGGGAACTGACTCTGTTGCGACGTGAATCTTGTTCGCGAACGTACTGACGCAGGGAACTGACTGTAATGCGACGTGAATCACATGAATCACGTTCGCGAACGTACTGACTCAGGGAATTGACTCTGTTGCGACGTGAATCACGTTCGCGAACGTACTGACGCAGGGAACTGAGAGTTTTGCGACGTGAATCACATGAATCACGTTCGCGAACTTACTGACGCAGGGAACTGACTCTGTTGCGACGTGAATCACGTTCGCGAACTTACTGACGCAGAGAACTGACTGTGTTGCGACGTGAATCACGTTCGCGAACGTACTGACGCAAGGAACTGACTGTGTTGCGACGTGAATCACATGAATCATTTTCGCGAATGTACTGACGCAGGGAACTGACTGTGTTGCGACGTGAATCACATGAATCACGTTCGCGGACGTACTGACGCAGGGAACTGACTCTGTTGCGACGTGAATCACGTTCGCGAGCGTACTGACGCAGGGAACTGACTCTGTTGCGACGTGAATCACGTTCGCGAACATACTGACGCAGGGAACTGACTGTGTTGCGACGTGAATCACATGAATCACGTTCGCGAACGTACTGACACAGGAAACTGACTGTGTTGCGACGTGAATCACGTGCGCGAACGCACTGACGCAGGGAACTGACTGTGTTGCGACGTGAATCACATGAATCACGTTCGCAAACGTACTGACGCAGGGAACCGACTCTGTTGCGACGTGAATCACGTTCGCGAATGTACTGAGACAGGGAACTGACCGTGTGGCGACATGAATCACATGAATCACATTCGCGAACGTACTGACGCAGAGAACTGACTCTGTTGCGACGTGAATCACGTTCGCGAATGTACTGACGCAGGGAACTGACTGGGTTGCGACATGAATCACATGAATCACGTTCGCGAACATTCTGACGCAGGGAACTGACTCTGTTGCGACGTGAATCATGTTCGCGAACGTACTGACGCAGGGAACTGACTCTGTTGCGACATGAATCACATGAATCACATTCGCGAACGTACTGACGCAGGGGAACTGACTCTTGCAACTTGACTCACGTTCGCGAACGTACTGACGCAGGGAACTGACTGTGTTGCGACGTGAATCACATGAATCACGTTCGCAAACTTACAGACGCAGGGAACTTACTCTGTTGCGACGTGAATCACGTTCGCGAACGTACTGACGCAGGAAACTGACTGTGTTGCGACGTGAATCACATGAATCACGTTCGCGAACGTACTGACGCACGAAACTGACTGTGTTGCGACGTCAATCACATGAATCACATTCGTGAACGTACTGAATCAGGGAACTGACTCTGTTGCGACGTGAATCACGTTCGCGAACGTACTGACGCAGGGAACTGACTGTAATGCGACGTGAATCACATGAATCACGTTCGCGAACGTACTGACGCAGGGAATTGACTCTGTTGCGACGTGAATCACGTTCGCGAACGTACTGACGCAGGGAATTGACTCTGTTGCGACGTGAATCACGTTCGCAAACGTACTGACCTAGGGAACTGACTGTAATGCGACGTGAATCACATGAATCACGTTCGCGAACGTACTGACGCAGGGATTTGACTCTGTTGCGACGTGAATCACGTTCGCGAACATACTGACGCAGGGAACTGACCGTGTTGCGACGTGAATCACATGAATCATGTTTGCGGACGTACTGACGCAGGGAACGGACTCTGTTGCGACGAGAATCATGTTCGCGAACGTACTGACGCAGGGAACTGACTGTAATGCGACGTGAATCACATGAATCACGTTCGCGGTTGTACTGACGCAGGGAACTGACTCTGTTGCGACGTGAATCACGTTCGCGAACGTACTGACGCAGGGAACTGACTATGTTGCGACGTTAATCACGTTCGCGAACGTACTGACGCAGAGAACTGACTCTGTTGCGACGTGAATCACGTTCGCGAACGTACTGACGCAGGGAACTGACGTTGTTGCGACGTGAATCACGTTCGCGAACGTACTGACGCAGGGAACTGACTGTAGTGCGACGTGAATCACATGAATCACGTTCGCGAACTTACTGACGCAGGGAACTGACTCTGTTGCGACGTGAATCACGTTCGCGAACGTACTGACGCAGAGAACTGACTCTGTTGCGACGTGAATCACGTTCGCGAACCTACTGACGCAGGGAACTGACGTTGTTGCGACGTGAATCACGTTCGCGAACGTACTGACGCAGGGAACTGACTGTAATGCGACGTGAATCACATGAATCACGTTCGCGGACGTACTGACGCAGGGAACTGACTCTGTTGCGACGTGAATCACGTTCGCGAACGTACTGATGCATGGAAGTGACTGTGTTGCGACGTGAATCACATTAATCACGTTCGCGAACGTACTGACGCACGAAACTGACTGTGTTGCGACGTCAATCACATGAATCACATTCGCGAACGTACTGACTCAGGGAACTGACTCTGTTGCGATGTGAATCACGTTCGCGAACGTACTGACGCAGGGAACTGACTCTGTTGCGACGTGAATCACGTTCGCGAACGTACTGACGCAGGGAACTGACTGTAATGCGACGTGAATCACATGAATCACGTTCGCGAACGTACTGACGCAGGGATTTGACTCTGTTGCGACGTGAATCACGTCCGCGAACATACTGACGCAGGGAACTGACTCTGTTGCGACGTGAATCACGTTCGCGAACGTACTGACGCAGGGAACTGACTGTGTTGCGACGTGAATCACATGAATCACGTTCGCGAACGTACTGACGCAGGGAACTGATTCTGTTGCGACGTGAATCACGTTCGCGAACGTACTGACGCAGGGAACTGACTCTGTTGCGACGTGAATCACGTTCGCGAACGTACTGACGCAGGGAACTGACTGTAATGCGACGTGAATCACATGAATCACGTTCGCGAACGTACTGACGCAGGGAATTGACTCTGTTGCGACGTGAATCACGTTCGCGAACGTACTGACGCAAGGAACTGACTTTGTTGCGACGTAAGTCACATGAATCACGTTCGCGGACGTACTGATGCAGGGAACTGACTGTGTTGCGACGTGAACCACGTTCGCGGACGTACTGATGCAGGGAAGTGACTGTGTTGCGACGTGAATCACGTTCGCGAACGTACTGACGCAGGGGACTGACTGTGTTGCGACATGAATCACATGAATCACATTCGCGAACGTACTGACGCAGGGAATTGACTCTGTTGCGACGTGAATCACTATCGCGAATGTACTGACGCAGGGAACTGACTGTGTTGCGACATGAATCACATGAATCACATTCGCGAACGTACTGACGCAGGGAACTGACTCTTGCAACGTGACTCACGTTCGCGAACGTACTGACGCAGGGAACTGACTGTGTTGCGACGTGAATCACATGAATCACGTTCGCGAACGTAATGATGCAGGGAACTGACTGTGTTGCGACGTGAATCACGTTCACGAACGTACTGATGCAGGGAAGTGACTGTGTTGCGACGTGAATCACGTTCGCGAACGTACTGACGCAGGGAACTGACTGTGTTGCGACATGAATCACATGAATCACGTTCGCGGACGTACTGATGCAGGGAACTGACTGTGTTGCGACGTGAACCACGTTCGCGGACGTACTGATGCAGGGAAGTGACTGTGTTGCGACGTGAATCACGTTCGCGAACGTACTGACGCAGGGAACTGACTCTGTTGCGACGTTAATCACATGAATCACGTTCGCGGACGTACTGACGCAGGGAACTGACTCTGTTGCGACGTGAATCACGTTCGCGAACGTACTGACGCAGGGAACTGACTGTTTTGCGACGTGAATCACATGAATCACGTTCGCGAACGTACTGACGCAGATAACTCACTCTGTTGCGACGTGAATCACATTCTCGAACGTACTGACGCAGGGAACTGACTCTGTTGCGACGTGAATCACGTTCGCGAACGTACTGACGCAGGGAACTGACTCTGTTGCGACGTGAATCACGTTCGCGAACGTACTGACGCAGAGAACTGACTGTAATGCGACGTGAATCACATGAATCACGTTCGCGAACGTACTGACGCAGGGAACTGACTCTGTTGCGACGTGAATCACGTTCGCGAACGTACTGACGCAGGGAACTGACTATGTTGCGACGTTAATCACGTTCGCGAACGTACTGACGCAGAGAACTGACTCTGTTGCGACGTGAATCACGTTCGCGAACGTACTGACGCAGGGAACTGACGTTGTTGCGACGTGAATCACGTTCGCGAACGTACTGACGCAGGGAACTGACTGTAATGCGACGTGAATCACATGAATCACGTTCGCGAACTTACTGACGCAGGGAACTGACTCTGTTGCGACGTGAATCACGTTCGCGAACGTACTGACGCAGAGAACTGACTCTGTTGCGACGTGAATCACGTTCGCGAACCTACTGACGCAGGGAACTGACGTTGTTGCGACGTGAATCACGTTCGCGAACGTACTGACGCAGGGAACTGACTGTAATGCGACGTGAATCACATGAATCACGTTCGCGGACGTACTGACGCAGGGAACTGACTCTGTTGCGACGTGAATCACGTTCGCGAACGTACTGATGCATGGAAGTGACTGTGTTGCGACGTGAATCACATTAATCACGTTCGCGAACGTACTGACGCACGAAACTGACTGTGTTGCGACGTCAATCACATGAATCACATTCGCGAACGTACTGACTCAGGGAACTGACTCTGTTGCGATGTGAATCACGTTCGCGAACGTACTGACGCAGGGAACTGACTCTGTTGCGACGTGAATCACGTTCGCGAACGTACTGACGCAGGGAACTGACTGTAATGCGACGTGAATCACATGAATCACGTTCGCGAACGTACTGACGCAGGGATTTGACTCTGTTGCGACGTGAATCACGTCCGCGAACATACTGACGCAGGGAACTGACTCTGTTGCGACGTGAATCACGTTCGCGAACGCACTGACGCAGGGAACTGACTGTGTTGCGACGTGAATCACATGAATCACGTTCGCGAACGTACTGACGCAGGGAACTGATTCTGTTGCGACGTGAATCACGTTCGCGAACGTACTGACGCAGGGAACTGACTCTGTTGCGACGTGAATCACGTTCGCGAACGTACTGACGCAGGGAACTGACTGTAATGCGACGTGAATCACATGAATCACGTTCGCGAACGTACTGACGCAGGGAATTGACTCTGTTGCGACGTGAATCACGTTCGCGAACGTACTGACGCAAGGAACTGACTTTGTTGCGACGTAAGTCACATGAATCACGTTCGCGGACGTACTGATGCAGGGAACTGACTGTGTTGCGACGTGAACCACGTTCGCGGACGTACTGATGCAGGGAAGTGACTGTGTTGCGACGTGAATCACGTTCGCGAACGTACTGACGCAGGGAACTGACTCTGTTGCGACGTTAATCACATGAATCACGTTCGCGGACGTAGTGACGCAGGGAACTGACTCTGTTGCGACGTGAATCACGTTCGCGAACGTACTGACGCAGGGAACTGACTGTTTTGCGACGTGAATCACATGAATCACGTTCGCGAACGTACTGACGCAGGTAACTGACTCTGTTGCGACGTGAATCACATTCGCGAACGTACTGACGCAGGGAACTGACTCTGTTGCGACGTGAATCACGTTCGCGAACGTACTGACGCAGGGAACTGACTCTGTTGCGACGTGAATCACGTTCGCGAACGTACTGACGCAGGGAACTGACTGTAATGCGACGTGAATCACATGAATCACGTTCGCGAACGTACTGACGCAGGGAACTGACTCTGTTGCGACGTGAATCGCGTTCGCGAACGTACTGACGCAGGGAACTGACTCTGTTGCGACGTTAATCACGTTCGCGAACGTACTGACGCAGAGAACTGACTCTGTTGCGACGTGAATCACGTTCGCGAACGTACTGACGCAGGGGACTGACTGTGTTGCGACATGAATCACATGAATCACATTCGCGAACGTACTGACGCAGGGAATTGACTCTGTTGCGACGTGAATCACTATCGCGAATGTACTGACGCAGGGAACTGACTGTGTTGCGACATGAATCACATGAATCACATTCGCGAACGTACTGACGCAGGGAACTGACTCTTGCAACGTGACTCACGTTCGCGAACGTACTGACGCAGGGAACTGACTGTGTTGCGACGTGAATCACATGAATCACGTTCGCGAACGTAATGATGCAGGGAACTGACTGTGTTGCGACGTGAATCACGTTCACGAACGTACTGATGCAGGGAAGTGACTGTGTTGCGACGTGAATCACGTTCGCGAACGTACTGACGCAGGGAACTGACTGTGTTGCGACATGAATCACATGAATCACGTTCGCGGACGTACTGATGCAGGGAACTGACTGTGTTGCGACGTGAACCACGTTCGCGGACGTACTGATGCAGGGAAGTGACTGTGTTGCGACGTGAATCACGTTCGCGAACGTACTGACGCAGGGAACTGACTCTGTTGCGACGTTAATCACATGAATCACGTTCGCGGACGTACTGACGCAGGGAACTGACTCTGTTGCGACGTGAATCACGTTCGCGAACGTACTGACGCAGGGAACTGACTGTTTTGCGACGTGAATCACATGAATCACGTTCGCGAACGTACTGACGCAGATAACTCACTCTGTTGCGACGTGAATCACATTCTCGAACGTACTGACGCAGGGAACTGACTCTGTTGCGACGTGAATCACGTTCGCGAACGTACTGACGCAGGGAACTGACTCTGTTGCGACGTGAATCACGTTCGCGAACGTACTGACGCAGAGAACTGACTGTAATGCGACGTGAATCACATGAATCACGTTCGCGAACGTACTGACGCAGGGAACTGACTCTGTTGCGACGTGAATCACGTTCGCGAACGTACTGACGCAGGGAACTGACTATGTTGCGACGTTAATCACGTTCGCGAACGTACTGACGCAGAGAACTGACTCTGTTGCGACGTGAATCACGTTCGCGAACGTACTGACGCAGGGAACTGACGTTGTTGCGACGTGAATCACGTTCGCGAACGTACTGACGCAGGGAACTGACTGTAATGCGACGTGAATCACATGAATCACGTTCGCGAACTTACTGACGCAGGGAACTGACTCTGTTGCGACGTGAATCACGTTCGCGAACGTACTGACGCAGAGAACTGACTCTGTTGCGACGTGAATCACGTTCGCGAACCTACTGACGCAGGGAACTGACGTTGTTGCGACGTAAATCACGTTCGCGAACGTACTGACGCAGGGAACTGACTGTAATGCGACGTGAATCACATGAATCACGTTCGCGGACGTACTGACGCAGGGAACTGACTCTGTTGCGACGTGAATCACGTTCGCGAACGTACTGATGCATGGAAGTGACTGTGTTGCGACGTGAATCACATTAATCACGTTCGCGAACGTACTGACGCACGAAACTGACTGTGTTGCGACGTCAATCACATGAATCACATTCGCGAACGTACTGACTCAGGGAACTGACTCTGTTGCGATGTGAATCACGTTCGCGAACGTACTGACGCAGGGAACTGACTCTGTTGCGACGTGAATCACGTTCGCGAACGTACTGACGCAGGGAACTGACTGTAATGCGACGTGAATCACATGAATCACGTTCGCGAACGTACTGACGCAGGGATTTGACTCTGTTGCGACGTGAATCACGTCCGCGAACATACTGACGCAGGGAACTGACTCTGTTGCGACGTGAATCACGTTCGCGAACGCACTGACGCAGGGAACTGACTGTGTTGCGACGTGAATCACATGAATCACGTTCGCGAACGTACTGACGCAGGGAACTGATTCTGTTGCGACGTGAATCACGTTCGCGAACGTACTGACGCAGGGAACTGACTCTGTTGCGACGTGAATCACGTTCGCGAACGTACTGACGCAGGGAACTGACTGTAATGCGACGTGAATCACATGAATCACGTTCGCGAACGTACTGACGCAGGGAATTGACTCTGTTGCGACGTGAATCACGTTCGCGAACGTACTGACGCAAGGAACTGACTTTGTTGCGACGTAAGTCACATGAATCACGTTCGCGGACGTACTGATGCAGGGAACTGACTGTGTTGCGACGTGAACCACGTTCGCGGACGTACTGATGCAGGGAAGTGACTGTGTTGCGACGTGAATCACGTTCGCGAACGTACTGACGCAGGGAACTGACTCTGTTGCGACGTTAATCACATGAATCACGTTCGCGGACGTAGTGACGCAGGGAACTGACTCTGTTGCGACGTGAATCACGTTCGCGAACGTACTGACGCAGGGAACTGACTGTTTTGCGACGTGAATCACATGAATCACGTTCGCGAACGTACTGACGCAGGTAACTGACTCTGTTGCGACGTGAATCACATTCGCGAACGTACTGACGCAGGGAACTGACTCTGTTGCGACGTGAATCACGTTCGCGAACGTACTGACGCAGGGAACTGACTCTGTTGCGACGTGAATCACGTTCGCGAACGTACTGACGCAGGGAACTGACTGTAATGCGACGTGAATCACATGAATCACGTTCGCGAACGTACTGACGCAGGGAACTGACTCTGTTGCGACGTGAATCGCGTTCGCGAACGTACTGACGCAGGGAACTGACTCTGTTGCGACGTTAATCACGTTCGCGAACGTACTGACGCAGAGAACTGACTCTGTTGCGACGTGAATCACGTTCGCGAACGTACTGACGCAGGGAACTGACGTTGTTGCGACGTGAATCACGTTCGCGAACGTACTGACGCAGGGAACTGACTGTAATGCGAAGTGAATCACATGAATCACGTTCGCGAACGTACTGACGCAGGGAACTGACTCTGTTGCGACGTGAATCACGTTCGCGAACGTACTGACGCAGGGAACTGACTCTGTTACGACGTGAATCACGTTCGCGAACGTACTGACGCAGAGAACTGACTCTGTTGCGACGTGAATCACGTTCGCGAACGTACTGACGCAGGGAACTGACTGTAATGCGACGTGAATCACATGAATCACGTTCGCGAACGTACTGACGCAGGGAATTGACTCTGTTGCGACATGAATCACGTTTGCGAACGTACTGACGCAGGGAACTGACTGTGTTGCGACGTGAGTCACATGAATCACGTTCGCGGACGTAATGATAAAGGGAACTGACTGTGTTGCGACGTGAATCACGTTCACGAACGTACTGATGCAGGGAAGTGACTGTGTTGCGACTTGAATCACGTTCGCGAACGTACTGACGCAGGGGACTGACTGTGTTGCGACATGAATCACATGAATCACATTCGCGAACGTACTGACGCAGGGAATTGACTCTGTTGCGACGTGAATCACTATCGCGAATGTACTGACGCAGGGAACTGACTGTGTTGCGACGTGAATCACATGAATCACGTTCGCGAACGTACTGACGCAGGGAACTGACTCTGTTGCGACGTGAATCATGTTCGCGAACGTACTGACGCAGGGAACTGACTGTGTTGCGACATGAATCACGTTTGCGAACGTACTGACGCAGGGAACTGACTGTGTTGCGACGTGAGTCACATGAATCACGTTCGCGGACGTAATGATAAAGGGAACTGACTGTGTTGCGACGTGAATCACATTCGCGAACGTACTGACGCAGGGAACTGACTCTTGCAACGTGACTCACGTTCGCGAACGTACTGACGCAGGGAACTGACTGTGTTGCGACGTGAATCACATGAATCACGTTCGCGAACGTAATGATGCAGGGAACTGACTGTGTTGCGACGTGAATCACGTTCACGAACGTACTGATGCAGGGAAGTGACTGTGTTGCGACGTGAATCACGTTCGCGAACGTACTGACGCAGGGAACTGACTGTGTTGCGACATGAATCACATGAATCACATTCGCGAACGTACTGACGCAGGGAATTGACTCTGTTGCGACGTGAATCACTATCGCGAATGTACTGACGCAGGGAACTGACTGTGTTGCGACGTGAATCACATGAATCACGTTCGCGAACGTACTGACGCAGGGAACTGACTCTGTTGCGACGTGAATCATGTTCGCGAACGTACTGACGCAGGGAATTGACTCTGTTGCGACATGAATCACGTTTGCGAACGTACTGACGCAGGGAACTGACTGTGTTGCGACGTGAGTCACATGAATCACGTTCGCGGACGTAATGATGCAGGGAACTGACTGTGTTGCGACGTGAATCACGTTCACGAACGTACTGATGCAGGGAAGTGACTGTGTTGCGACGTGAATCACGTTCGCGAACGTACTGACGCAGGGAACTGACTGTGTTGCGACATGAATCACATGAATCACATTCGCGAACGTACTGACATAGGGAATTGACTCTGTTGCGACGTGAATCACTATCGCGAATGTACTGACGCAGGGAACTGACTGTGTTGCGACGTCAATCACATGAATCACGTTCGCAAACGTACTGACGCAGGGAACTGACTCTGTTGCGACGTGAATCATGTTCGCGAACGTACTGACGCAGGGAACTGACTGTGTTGCGACATGAATCACATGAATCACATTCGCGAACGTACTGACGCAGGGAACTGATTCTGTTGCGACGTGAATCACGTTCGCGAACATACTGACGAAGGGAACTGACTCTGTTGCGAAGTGAATCACGTTCGCGAACGTACTGACGCAGGGAACCGACTGTGTTGCGACGTGAATCACATGAATCACGTTCGCGAACGTACTGACGCAGGGAATTGACTCTTTTGCGACGTGAGTAACGTTCGCGAACGTACTGACGCAGGGAACTGACTGTGTTGCGACGTGAATCACATGAATCACGTTGGTGAACGTACTGACGCAGGGAACTGACTCTGTTGCGACGTGAATCACGTTCGCGAACGTACTGACGCAGGGAACTGACTGTGTTGCGATGTGAATCACGTTCGCGAGCGTACTGACGCAGGGAACTGACTCTGTTGCAATGTGAATCACGTTCGCGAACGTACTGACGCAGGGAACTGACTGTGTTGCGTCGTGAATCACATGAATCACGTTCGCGAACGTACTGACGCAGGAAACTGACTGTGTTGCGACGTGAATCACGTTCGCGAGCGTACTGACGCAGGGAACTGACTCTGTTGCGACGTGAATCACGTTCGCGAACATACTGACGCAGGGAACTGACTGTGTTGCGACGTGAATCACATGAATCACGTTCGCGAACGTACTGACACAGGAAACTGACTGTGTTGCGACGTGAATCACGTGCGCGAACGCACTGACGCAGGGAACTGACTGTGTTGCGACGTGAATCACATGAATCACGTTCGCGAACGTACTGACGCAGGGAACCGACTCTGTTGCGACGTGAATCACGTTCGCGAATGTACTGAGACAGGGAACTGACTGTGTTGCGACATGAATCACATGAATCACATTCGCGAACGTACTGACGCAGAGAACTGAGTCTGTTGCGACGTGAATCACGTTCGCGAATGTACTGACGCAGGGAACTGACTGGGTTGCGACATGAATCACATGAATCACGTTCGCGGACGTACTGACGCAGGGAACTGACTCTGTTGCGACGTGAATCACGTTCGTGAACGTACTGACGCAGGGAACTGACTCTGTTGCGACGTGAATCACGTTCGCGAACGTACTGACGCAGGGAACTGACTCTGTTGCGATGTGAATCACATGAATCACGTTCGCGGACGTGCTGACGCAGGGAACTGACTCTGTTGCGACGTGAATCACGTTCGCGAACATACTGACGCAGGGAACTGACTGTGTTGCGACGTGAATCACATGAATCACGTTCGCGAACGTACTGATGAAGGGAACTGACTCTGTTGCGACGTGAATCACGTTCGCGAACGTACTGACGCAGGGAACTGACTCTGTTGCGACGTGAATCACATGAGTCACGTTTGCGGACGTACTTACGCAGGGAACTGACTCTGTTGCGACGTGAATCACGTTCGCGAACATACTGACGCAGGGAACTGACTGTGTTGCGACGTGAATCACATGAATCACGTTCGCGAACGTACTGATGCGGGGAACTGACTCTGTTGCGACGTGAATCACGTTCGCAAACGTACTGACGCAGGGAACTGACTGTAATGCGACGTGAATCACATGAATCACGTTCGCGAACGTACTGACGCAGGGAACTGACTGTGTTGCGCATGAATCACATGAATCACGTTCGCGAACGTACTGACGCAGGGAACTGATTCTGTTGCGACGTGAATCACGTTCGCGAACGTACTGACGAAGGGATCTGACTCTGTTGCGAAGTGAATCACGTTCGCGAACGTACTGACGCAGGGAACCGACTGTAATGCGACGTGAATCACATGAATCACGTTCGCGAACGTACTGACGCAGGGAATTGACTCTGTTGCGACGTGAATCACGTTCGCGAACGTACTGACGCAAGGAACTGACTTTAATGCGACGTGAGTCACATGAATCACGTTCGCGGACGTACTGATGCAGGGAACTGACTGTGTTGCGACGTGAATCACGTTCGCGGACGTACTGATGCAGGGAAGTGACTGTGTTGCGACGTGAATCACGTTCGCGAACGTACTGACGCAGGGAACTGACTCTGTTGCGACGTTAATCACATGAATCACGTTCACGGACGTACTGACGCAGGGAACTGACTCTGTTGCGACGTGAATCACGTTCGCGAACGTACTGACGCAGGGAACTGACTGTTTTGCGACGTGAATCACATGAATCACGTTCGCGAACGTACTGACGCAGGGAACTGACTCTGTTGCGACGTAAATCAGGTTCGCGAACGTACTGATGCAGGGAACGGACACTGTTGCGACGTGAATCACGTTCGCGAACGTACTGACGCAGGGAACTGACTGTGTTGCGACGTGAATCACGTTCGCGGACGTACTGATGCAGGGAAGTGACTGTGTTGCGACGTGAATCCCGTTCGCGAACGTACTGACGCAGGGAACTGACTCTAGCGACGTGAATCACATGAATCACGTTCGCGAACGTAAAGACGCAGGGAACTGACTCTAGCGACGTGAATCACATGAATCACATTCGCGAACGTACTGATGCAGGGAACTGACTGTGTTGCGACGTGAATCACGTTCGCGGACGTACTGATGCAGGGAAGTGACTGTGTTGCGACGTCAATCACGTTCGCGAACGTACTGACGCAGGGAACTGACTCTAGCGACGTGAATCACATGAATCACGTTCGCGAACGTAAAGACGCAGGGAACTGACTCTGTTGCGACGTGAATCACGTTCGCGAACGTACTGACGCAGGGAACTGACTGTGTTGCGACATGAATCACATGAATCACGTTCGCGAACGTAAAGACGCAGGAAACTGACTCTGTTGCGACGTGAATCACGTTCGCGAACGTACTGACGCAGGGAACTGACTCTAGCGACGTGATTCACATGAATAACATTCGCGAACGTACTGACGCAGGGAATTGACTCTGTTGCGACGTGAATCACGTTCGCGAACGTACTGACGCAGGGAACTGACTGTGTTGCGACTTGAATCACATGAATCACTTTCGCGGACGTACTGACGCGGGGAACTGACTGTTGCGACGTGAATCACGTTCGCGAACGTACGGACGCAGGGAACTGACTGTGTTGCGACGCGAATCACATGAATCACGTTCGCGAACGTACTGACGCAGGGAACTGATTCTGTTGCGACGTGAATCACGTTCGCGAACGTACTGACGAAGGGAACTGACTGTGTTGCGAAGTGAATCACGTTCGCGAACGTACTGACGCAGGGAACTGACTCTGTTGCGATGTGAATCACGTTCGCGAACGTACGGACGCAGGGAACTGACTGTGTTGTGACGCGAATCACATGAATCACGTTCGCGGACGTACTGACGCAGGGAACTGACTCTGTTGCGACGTGAATCACGTTCGCGAACGTACGGACGCAGGGAACTGACTGTAATGCGACGTGAATCACATGAATCACGTTCGCGAACGTACTGACGCAGGGAATTGACTCTGTTGCGACATGAATCACGTTTGCGAACGTACTGACGCAGGGAACTGACTGTGTTGCGACGTGAGTCACATGAATCACGTTCGCGGACGAAATGATGTAGGGAACTGACTGTGTTGCGACGTGAATCAAATTCGCGAACGTACTGATGCAGGGAAGTGACTGTGTTGCGACGTGAATCACGTTCGCGAACGTACTGACGCAGGGAACTGACTGTGTTGCGACTTGAATCACATGAATCACGTTCGCGGACGTACTGACGCAGGGAACTGACTCTGTTGCGACGTGAATCACGTTCGCGAACGTACGGACGCAGGGAACTGACTGTGTTGCGACGCGAATCACATGAATCACGTTCGCGGACGTACTGACGCAGGGAACTGACTCTGTTGCGACGTGAATCACGTTCGCGAACGTAGTGACGCAGGGAACTGACTGTGTTGCGCATGAATCACATGAATCACGTTCGCGAACGTACTGACGCAGGGAACTGATTCTGTTGCGACGTGAATCACGTTCGCGAACGTACTGACGAAGGGATCTGACTCTGTTGCGAAGTGAATCACGTTCGCGAACGTACTGACGCAGGGAACCGACTGTAATGCGACGTGAATCACATGAATCACGTTCGCGAACGTACTGACGCAGGGAATTGATTCTGTTGCGACGTGATTCACGTTCGCGAACGTACTGACGCAAGGAACTGACTTTGTTGCGACGTGAGTCACATGAATCACGTTCGCGGACGTACTGATGCAGGGAACTGACTGTGTTGCGACGAGAATCACGTTCGCGGACGTACTGATGCAGGGAAGTGACTGTGTTGCGACGTGAATCACGTTCGCGAACGTACTGACGCAGGGAACTGACTCTGTTTCGACGTTAATCACATGAATCACGTTCACGGACGTACTGACGCAGGGAACTGACTCTGTTGCGACGTGAATCACGTTCGCGAACGTACTGACGCAGGGAACTGACTGATTTGCGACGTGAATCACATGAATCACGTTCGCGAACGTACTGACGCAGGGAACTGACTCTGTTGCGACGTGAATCACGTTCGCGAACGTACTGACGCAGGGAACTGACTCTGTTGCGACGTGAATCACGTTCGCGAACGTACTGACGCAGGGAACTGACTCTGTTGCGACGTGAATCACGTTCGCGAACGTACTGACGCAGGGAACTGACTGTAATGCGACGTGAATCACATGAATCACGTTCGCGAACGTACTGACGCAGGGAACTGACTCTGTTGCGACGTGAATCACGTTCGCGAACGTACTGACGCAGGGAACTGACTCTGTTGCGACGTGAATCACGTTCGCGAACGTACTGACGCAGGGAACTGACTCTGTTGCGACGTGAATCACGTTCGTGAACGTACTGACGCAGAGAACTGACTCTGTTGCGACGTGAATCACGTTCGCGAACGTACTGACGTAGGGAACTGACGTTGTTGCGACGTGAATCACGTTCGCAAACGTACTGACGCAGGGAACTGACTGTAATGCGACGTGAATCACATGAATCACGTTCGCGAACGTACTGACGCAGGGAACTGACTCTGTTGCGACGTGAATCACGTTCGCGAACGTACTGACGCAGGGAACTGACTCTGTCACGACGTGAATCTCGTTCGCCAACGTACTGACGCAGAGAACTGACTCTGTTGCGACGTGAATCACGTTCGCGAACGTACTGACGCAGGGAACTGACTGTAATGCGACGTGAATCACATGAATCACGTTCGCGAACGTACTGACGCAGGGAATTGACTCTGTTGCGACGTGAATCACGTTTGCGAACGTACTGACGCATGGAACTGACTGTGTTGCGACGTGAGTCACATGAATCACGTTCGCGGACGTAATGATGCAGGGAACTGACTGTGTTGCGACGTGAATCACGTTCGCGAACGTACTGATGCAGGGAAGTGACTGTGTTGCGACGTGAATCACGTTCGCGAACGTACTGACGCAGGGAACTGACGTTGTTGCGACGTGAATCACGTTCGCGAACGTAATGACGCAGGGAACTGACTGTGTTGCGACATGAATCACATGAATCACATTCGCGAACGTACTGACACAGAGAATTGACCGTGTTGCGACGTGAATCACGTTCGCGAACGTACTGACGCAGGGAACTGACTTTGTTGAAACGTGAATCACATGAATCACGTTCGCGAACGTACTGACGCAGGGAACTGACTGTGTTGCGACGTGAATCACGTTCGCGAATGTACTGACGCAGGGAACCGACTGTGTTGCGACATGAATCACATGAATCACATTCGCGAACGTACTGACACAGGAACCTGACCGTGTTGCGACGTGAATCACATGAATCACGTTCGCGGACGTACTGACGCAGGGAACTGACTCTGTTGCGACGTGAATCAAGTTCGCGAACGTACTGACGCAGGGAACTGACTGTGTTGCGCCGTGAATCACGTTCGCGAATGTACTGACGCAGGGAACCGACTGTGTTGCGATGTGAATCACATGAATCACGTTCGCGAACGTACTGACGCACGAAACTGACTGTGTTGCGACGTCAATCACATGAATCACATTCGCGAACGTACTGACTCAGGGAACTGACTTTGTTGCGACGTGAATCACGTTCGCGAACGTACTGATGCAGGGAACTGACTGTGTTGCGAAGTGAATCACATGAATCACGTTCGCGGACGTACTGACGCAGGGAACTGACTCTGTTGCGACGTGAATCACGTTCGCGAACGTAGTGACGCAGGGAACTGACTGTGTTGCGCATGAATCACATGAATCACGTTCGCGAACGTACTGACGCAGGGAACTGACTGTAATGCGACGTGAATCAGATGAATCACGTTCGCGAACGTACTGATGCAGGGAACTGACTCTGTTGCGACGTGAATCATGTTCGCGAACTTACTGACGCAGGGAACTGACTCTGTTGCGACGTGAATCACGTTCGCGAACGTACTGACGCAGGGAACTGACTCTGTTGCGACGTGAATCACGTTCGCGAACGTACTGACGCAGAGAACTGACTCTGTTGCGACGTGAATCACGTTCGCGAACGTACTGACGCAGGGAACTGACTGTAATGCGACGTGAATGACATGAATCACGTTCGCGAACGTACTGATGCAGGGAACTGACTCTGTTGCGACGTGAGTCACATGAATCACGTTCGCGGACGTACTGATGCAGGGAACTGACTGTGTTGCGACGTGAATCACGTTCGCGAACGTACTGATGCAGGGAAGTGACTGTGTTGCGACGTGAATCACGTTCGCGAACGTACTGACGCAGGGAACTGACTGTGTTGCGACATGAATCACATGAATCACATTCGCGAACGTACTGACACAGAGAACTGACCGTGTTGCGACGTGAATCACGTTCGCGAACGTACTGACGCAGGGAACTGACTTTGTTGAAACGTGAATCACATGAATCACGTTCGCGAACGTACTGACGCAGGGAACTGACTGTGTTGCGACGTGAATCACGTTCACGAATGTACTGACGCAGGGAACTGACTGTGCTGCGACGTGAATCACATGAATCACATTCGCGAACGTACTGACACAGGGAACTGACCGTGTTGCGACGTGAATCACATGAATCACGTTCGCGGACGTAGTGACGCAGGGAACTGACTCTGTTGCGACGTGAATCATGTTCGCGGACGTACTGACGCAGGGAACTGACTCTGTTGCGACGTGAATCACGTTCGCGAACGTACTGACGCAGGGAACTGACTGTATTGCGACGTAAATCACATGAATCACGTTCGCGAACGTACTGACGCAGGGAATTGACTCTGTTGCGACGTGAATCACGTTCGCGAACGTACTGACGCAGGGAACTGACTCTGTTGCGACGTGAATCACGTTTGCGAACGTACTGACGAAGGGAACTGACTGTAATGCGACGTGAATCACATGAATCACGTTCGCGAACGTACTGACGCAGGGATTTGACTCTGTTGCGACGTGAATCACGTTCGCGAACATACTGACGCAGGGAACTGACCGTGTTGCGACGTGAATCACATGAATCACATTCGCGAACGTACTGACACAGGGAACTGACCGTGTTGCGACGTGAATCACATGAATCACGTTCGCGGACGTAGTGACGCAGGGAACTGACTCTGTTGCGACGTGAATCATGTTCGCGGACGTACTGACGCAGGGAACTGACTCTGTTGCGACGTGAATCACGTTCGCGAACGTACTGACGCAGGGAACTGACTGTATTGCGACGTAAATCACATGAATCACGTTCGCGAACGTACTGACGCAGGGAATTGACTCTGTTGCGACGTGAATCACGTTCGCGAACGTACTGACGCAGGGAACTGACTCTGTTGCGACGTGAATCACGTTTGCGAACGTACTGACGAAGGGAACTGACTGTAATGCGACGTGAATCACATGAATCACGTTCGCGAACGTACTGACGCAGGGATTTGACTCTGTTGCGACGTGAATCACGTTCGCGAACATACTGACGCAGGGAACTGACCGTGTTGCGACGTAAATCACATGAATCATGTTTGCGGACGTAGTGACGCAGGGAACGGACTCTGTTGCGACGAGAATCATGTTCGCGAACGTACTGACGCAGGGAACTGACTGTAATGCGACGTGAATCACATGAATCACGTTCGTGGACGTACTGACGCAGTTAACTGACTCTGTTGCGACATGAATCACGTTCGCGAACGTACTGACGCAGGAAACTGACTCTGTTGCGACGTGAATCACGTTCGGGAACGTACTGACGCAAGGAACTGACTGTGTTGCGACGTGAATCACATGAATCACGTTCGCGAACGCACTGACGCAGGAAACTGACTGTGTTGCGACGTGAATCACATGAATCACGTTCGCGAACGTACTGACTCAGGGAACTGACTCTGTTGCAACGTGAATCACGTTCGCGAACGTACTGACGCAGGAAACTGACTCTGATGCGACGTGAATCACGTTCGCGAACGTACTGACGCAGGGAACTGACTGTAATGCGACGTGAATCACATGAATCACGTTCGCAAACGTACTGACGCAGGGAATTGACTCTGTTGCGACGTGAATCACGTTCGCGAACGTACTGACGCAGGGAACTTACTGTTGCGACGTGAATCACATGAATCACGTTCGCGAACGTAAAGACGCAGGGAACTGGCTCTGTTGCGACGTGAATCACGTTCGCGAACGTACTGACGCAAGGAACTGACTCTGTTGCGACGTGAATCACGTTCGCGAACGTACTGACCTAGGGAACTGACTGTAATGCGACGTGAATCACATGAATCACGTTCGCGAACGTACTGACGCAGGGAATTGACTCTGTAGCGACGTGAATCACGTTCGCGAACGTACTGACGCAGGGAACTGACTGTTGCGACGTGAATCACATGAATCCCGTTCGCGGACGTACTGACGCAGGGAACTTACTCTGTTGCGACGTGAATCACGTTCGCGAATGTACTGACCTAGGGAACTGACTGTAATGCGACGTGAATCACATGAATCCCGTTCGCGAACGTACTGACGCAGGGAACTGACTGTGTTGCGACGTGAATCACGTTCGCGAACGTACTGACGCAGGGAACTGACTCTGTTGCGACGTGAATCACATTAATCACGTTCGCGGACGTACTGACGCAGGGAACTGACTCTGTTGCGACGTGAATCACATTCGCGAACATACTGACTCAGGGAACTGACTGTGCTGCGACGTGAATAACATGAATCACGTTCGCGAACGTACTGATGCAGGGAACTGACTCCGTTGCGACGTGAATCACCTTCGCAAACGTACTGACGCAGGGAACTGACTGTAATGCGACGTGAATAACATGAATTGTGTTCGCGAACGTACTGACGCAGGGAATTGACTCTGTTGCGACGTGAATCACGTTCGCGAACGTACTGACGCAGGGAACTGACTGTGTTGCGACGTGAGTCACATGAATCACGTTCTCGGACGTACTGATTCAGGGAACTGACTGTGTTGCGACGTGAATCACGTTCGCGAACGTACAGATGCAGGAAAGTGACTGTGTTGCGACGTAAATCACGTTCGCGAACGTACTGACGCAGGGAACTGACTTTGTTGCGACGTGAATCACATGAATCACATTCGCGAACGTACTGACGTAGGGAACTGACTGTGTTGCGACGTGAATCACGTGAATCACATGAATCACATGAATCACGTTCGCGAACGTACTGATGCAGGGAACTGACTCTGTTGCGACGTGAATCACGTTCGCAAACGTACTGACGCAGGGAACTGACTGTAATGCGACGTGAATAACATGAATCACGTTCGACAACGTACTGACGATGGGAATTGACTCTGTTGCGACGTGAATCACGTTCGCGAACGTACTGACGCAGGGAACTGACTCTGTTGCGACGTGAATCACGTTCGCAAACGTACTGACGCAGGGAACTGACTGTAATGCGACGTGAATAACATGAATCACGTTCGACAACGTACTGACGATGGGAATTGACTCTGTTGCGACGTGAATCACGTTCGCGAACGTACTGATTCAGGGAACTGACTGTGTTGCGACGTGAATCACGTTCGCGAACGTACTGATGCACGGAAGTGACTGTGTTGCGACGTGAATCACCTTTGCGAACGTACTGACGCAGGGAACTGACTTTGTTGCGACGTGAATCACATGAATCACGTTCGCGAACGTACTGACGCAGGGAACTGACTGTGTTGCGACATGAATCACATGAATCACATTCGCGAACGTACTGACACAGGAAACTGACTCTGTTGCGACGTGAATCACGTTCGCGAACGTACTGACGCAGGGATTTGACTCTGTTGCGACGTGAATCACATGAATCACATTCGCGAACGTACTGACACAGGGAACTGACCGTGTTGCGACGTGAATCACATGAATCACGTTCGCGGACGTACTGACGCAGGGAACTGACTCTGTTGCGACGTGAATCATGTTCGCGAACGTACTGACGCAGGGAACTGACTGTAATGCGACGTGAATCACATGAATCACGTTCGCGGACGTACTGACGCAGGGAACTGACTCTGTTGCGACGTGAATCACGTTCGCGAACGTACTGACTCAGGGAACTGACTCTGTTGCGATGTGAATCACGTTCGCGAACGTACTGACGCAGGGAACTGACTCTGTTGCGACGTGAATCACGTTCGCGAACGTACTGACGCAGGGAACTGACTGTAATGCGACGTGAATCACATGAATCACGTTCGCGAACGTACTGACGCAGGGATTTGACTCTGTTGCGACGTGAATCACGTCCGCGAACATACTGACGCAGGGAACTGACTCTGTTGCGACGTGAATCACGTTCGCGAACGTACTGACGCAGGGAACTGACTGTGTTGCGACGTGAATCACATGAATCACGTTCGCGAACGTACTGACGCAGGGAACTGATTCTGTTGCGACGTGAATCACGTTCGCGAACGTACTGACGCAGGGAACTGACTCTGTTGCGACGTGAATCACGTTTGCGAACGTACTGACGCAGGGAACTGACTGTAATGCGACGTGAATCACATGAATCACGTTCGCGAACGTACTGACGCAGGGAATTGACTCTGTTGCGACGTGAATCACGTTCGCGAACGTACTGACGCAAGGAACTGACTTTGTTGCGACGTGAGTCACATGAATCACGTTCGCGGACGTACTGATGCAGGGAACTGACTGTGTTGCGACGTGAACCACGTTCGCGGACGTACTGATGCAGGGAAGTGACTGTGTTGCGACGTGAATCACGTTCGCGAACGTACTGACGCAGGGAACTGACTCTGTTGCGACGTTAATCACATGAATCACGTTCGCGGACGTAGTGACGCAGGGAACTGACTCTGTTGCGACGTGAATCACGTTCGCGAACGTACTGACGCAGGGAACTGACTGTTTTGCGACGTGAATCACATGAATCACGTTCGCGAACGTACTGACGCAGGGATTTGACTCTGTTGCGACGTGAATCACGTTCGCGAACATACTGACGCAGGGAACTGACCGTGTTGCGACGTGAATCACATGAATCATGTTTGCGGACGTACTGACGCAGGGAACGGACTCTGTTGCGACGAGAATCATGTTCGCGAACGTACTGACGCAGGGAACTGACTGTAATGCGACGTGAATCACATGAATCACGTTCGCGGACGTACTGACGCAGGGAACTGACTCTGTTGCGACGTGAATCACGTTCACGAACGTACTGACGCAGGAAACTGACTCTGTTGCGACGTGAATCACGTTCGTGAACGTACTGACGCAAAGAACTGACTGTGTTGCGACGTGAATCACATGAATCACGTTCGCGAACGCACTGACGCAGGAAACTGACTGTGTTGCGACGTGAATCACATGAATCACGTTCGCGAACCTACTGACTCAGGGAACTGACTCTGTTGCGACGTGAATCACGTTCGCGAACGTACTGACGCAGGGAACTGACTGTGTTGCAACTTGAATCACATGAATCACGTTCGCGAACGTACTGACGCAGGGAACTGACTCTGTTGCGACGTGAATCACGTTCGCGAACGTACTGACGCAGGGAACTGACTCTGTTGCGACGTGAATCACGTTCGCGAACGTACTGACGCAGGGAACTGACTGTAATGCGACGTGAATAACATGAATCACGTTCGCGAACGTACTGACGCAGGGAACTGACTCTGTTGCGACGTGAATCACGTTCGCGAACGTACTGACGCAGGGAACTGACTGTGTTGCGACGTGAATCACGTTCGCGAACGTACTGACACAGGGAACTGACTCTGTTGCGACGTGAATCATGTTCGCGAACGTACTGACGCAGAGAACTGACTCTGTAGCGACGTGAATGTCGTTCGCGAACGTACTGACGCAGGGAACTGACTCTGTTGCGACGTGAATCACGTTCGCGAACGTACTGACGCAGGGAACTGACTGTAATGCGACGTGAATCACATGAATCACGTTCGCGAACGTACTGATGCAGGGAACTGACTCTGTTGCGACGTGAATCACGTTCGCGAACGTACTGACGCAGGGAACTGACTCTGTTGCGACGTGAATCACGTTCGCGAACGTACTGACGCAGAGAACTGACTCTGTTGCGACGTGAATCACGTTCGCGAACGTACTGACGCAGGGAACAGACTGTAATGCGACGTGAATCACATGAATCACGTTCGCGAACGTACTGATGCAGGGAACTGACTCTGTTGCGACGTGAGTCACATGAATCACGTTCGCGGACGTACTGATGCAGGGAACTGACTGTGTTGCGACGTGAATCACGTTCGCGAACGTACTGATGCAGGGAAGTGACTGTGTTGCGACGTGAATCACGTTCGCGAACGTACTGACGCAGGGAACTGACTGTGTTGCGACATGAATCACATGAATCACATTCGCGAACGTACTGACACAGAGAACTGACCGTGTTGCGACGTGAATCACGTTCGCGAACGTACTGACGCAGGGAACTGACTTTGTTGAAACGTGAATCACATGAATCACGTTCGCGAACGTACTGACGCAGGGAACTGACTGTGTTGCGACGTGAATCACGTTCACGAATGTACTGACGCAGGGAACTGACTGTGCTGCGACGTGAATCACATGAATCACATTCGCGAACGTACTGACACAGGGAACTGACCGTGTTGCGACGTGAATCACATGAATCACGTTCGCGGACGTAGTGACGCAGGGAACTGACTCTGTTGCGACGTGAATCATGTTCGCGAACGTACTGACGCAGGGAACTGACTATAATGCGACGTGAATCACATGAATCACGTTCGCGGACGTACTGACGCAGGGAACTGACTCTGTTGCGACGTGAATCACGTTCGCGAACGTACTGACGCAGGGAACTGACTGTATTACGACGTAAATCACATGAATCACGTTCGCGAACGTACTGACGCAGGGAATTGAATCTGTTGCGACGTGAATCACGTTCGCGAACGTACTGACGCAGGGAACTGACTCTGTTGCGACGTGAATCACGTTTGCGAACGTACTGACGAAGGGAACTGACTGTAATGCGACGTGAATCACATGAATCACGTTCGCGAACGTACTGACGCAGGGATTTGACTCTGTTGCGACGTGAATCACGTTCGCGAACATACTGACGCAGGGAACTGACCGTGTTGCGACGTGAATCACATGAATCATGTTTGCGGACGTACTGACGCAGGGAACGGACTCTGTTGCGACGAGAATCATGTTCGCGAACGTACTGACGCAGGGAACTGACTGTAATGCGACGTGAATCACATGAATCACGTTCGTGGCCGTACTGACGCAGGGAACTTACTCTGTTGCGACGTGAATCACGTTCGCGAACGTACTGACGCAGGAAACTGACTCTGTTGCGACGTGAATCACGTTCGTGAACGTACTGACGCAAGGAACTGACTGTGTTGCGACGTGAATCACATGAATCACGTTCGCGAACGCACTGACGCAGGAAACTGACTGTGTTGCGACGTGAATCACATGAATCACGTTCGCGAACGTACTGACTCAGGGAACTGACTCTGTTGCGACGTGAATCACGTTCGCGAACGTACTGACGCAGGAAACTGACTCTGATGCGACGTGAATCACGTTCGCGAACGTACTGACGCAGGGAACTGACTGTAATGCGACGTGAATCACATGAGTCACGTTCGCAAACGTACTGACGCAGGGAATTGACTCTGTTGCGACGTGAATCACGTTCGCGAACGTACTGACGCAGGGAACTTACTGTTGCGACGTGAATCACATGAATCACGTTCGCGAACGTAAAGACGCAGGGAACTGGCTCTGTTGCGACGTGAATCACGTTCGCGAACGTACTGACGCAAGGAACTGACTCTGTTGCGACGTGAATCACGTTCGCGAACGTACTGACCTAGGGAACTGACTGTAATGCGACGTGAATCACATGAATCACGTTCGCGAACGTACTGACGCAGGGAATTGACTCTGTTGCGACGTGAATCACGTTCGCGAACGTACTGACGCAGGGAACTGACTGTTGCGACGTGAATCACATGAATCCCGTTCGCGGACGTACTGACGCAGGGAACTTACTCTGTTGCGATGTGAATCACGTTCGCGAATGTACTGACCTAGGGAACTGACTGTAATGCGACGTGAATCACATGAATCACGTTCGCGAACGTACTGACGCAGGGAATTGACTCTGTTGCGACGTGAATCACGTTCGCGAACGTACTGACGCAGGGAACTGACTCTGTTGCGACGTGAATCACATGAATCACGTTCGCGGACGTACTGACGCAGGGAACTGACTCTGTTGCGACGTGAATCACGTTCGCGAACATACTGACTCAGGGAACTGACTGTGCTGCGACGTGAATCACATGAATCACGTTCGCGAACGTACTGATGCAGGGAACTGACTCCGTTGCGACGTGAATCACCTTCGCAAACGTACTGACGCAGGGAACTGACTGTAATGCGACGTGAATCACATGAATTGTGTTCGCGAACGTACTGACGCAGGGAATTGACTCTGTTGCGACGTGAATCACGTTCGCGAACGTACTGACGCAGGGAACTGACTGTGTTGCAACGTGAGTCACATGAATCACGTTCTCGGACGTACTGATTCAGGGAACTGACTGTGTTGCGACGTGAATCACGTTCGCAAACGTACAGATGCAGGAAAGTGACTGTGTTGCGACGTAAATCACGTTCGCGAACGTACTGAAGCAGGGAACTGACTTTGTTGCGACGTGAATCACATGAATCACATTCGCGAACGTACTGACGCAGGGAACTGACTGTGTTGCGACGTGAATCACGTGAATCACATGAATCACATGAATCACGTTCGCGAACGTACTGATGCAGGGAACTGACTCTGTTGCGACGTGAATCACGTTCGCAAACGTACTGACGCAGGGAACTGACTGTAATGCGACGTGAATCACATGAATCACGTTCGACAACGTACTGACGCAGGGAATTGACTCTGTTGTGACGTGAATCACGTTCGCGAACGTACTGACGCAGGGAACTGACTGTGTTGCGACGTGAGTCACATGAATCACGTTCGCGGACGTACTGATGCAGGGAACTGACTGTGTTGCGACGTGAATCACGTTCGCGAACGTACTGATGCAGGGAAGTGACTGTGTTGCGACGTGAATCACGTTCGCGAACGTACTGACGCAGGGAACTGACTGTGTTGCGACATGAATCACATGAATCACATTCGCGAACGTACTGACACAGAGAACTGACCGTGTTGCGACGTGAATCACGTTCGCGAACGTACTGACGCAGGGAACTGACTTTGTTGAAACGTGAATCACATGAATCACGTTCGCGAACGTACTGACGCAGGGAACTGACTGTGTTGCGACGTGAATCACGTTCACGAATGTACTGACGCAGGGAACTGACTGTGCTGCGACGTGAATCACATGAATCACATTCGCGAACGTACTGACACAGGGAACTGACCGTGTTGCGACGTGAATCACATGAATCACGCTCGCGGACGTAGTGACGCAGGGAACTGACTCTGTTGCGACGTGAATCATGTTCGCGAACGTACTGACGCAGGGAACTGACTGTAATGCGACGTGAATCACATGAATCACGTTCGCGGACGTACTGACGCAGGGAACTGACTCTGTTGCGACGTGAATCACGTTCGCGAACGTACTGACGCAGGAAACTGACTGTGTTGCGACGTCAATCACATTAATCACGTTCGCGAACGTACTGACGCACGAAACTGACTGTGTTGCGACGTCAATCACATGAATCACATTCGCGAACGTACTGACTCAGGGAACTGACTCTGTTGCGATGTGAATCACGTTCGCGAACGTACTGACGCAGGGAACTGACTCTGTTGCGACGTGAATCACGTTCGCGAACGTACTGACGCAGGGAACTGACTGTAATGCGACGTGAATCACATGAATCACGTTCGCGAACGTACTGACGCAGGGAACTGACTGTAATGCGACGTGAATCACATGAATTGTGTTCGCGAACGTACTGACCCAGGGAACTGACTCTGTTGCGACGTGAATCACGTTCGCGAACGTACTGACGCAGGGAACTGACTGTGTTGCGACGTGAGTCACATGAATCACGTTCTCGGACGTACTGATTCAGGGAACTGACTGTGTTGCGACGTGAATCACGTTCGCGAACGTACTGATGCAGGGAAGTGACTGTGTTGCGACGTGAATCACGTTCGCAAACGTACTGACGCAGGGAACTGACTGTAATGCGACGTGAATCACATGAATTGTGTTTGCGAACGTACTGACCCAGGGAACTGACTCTGTTGCGACGTGAATCACGTTCGCGAACGTACTGACGCAGGGAACTGACTGTGTTGCGACGTGAGTCACATGAATCACGTTCTCGGACGTACTGATTCAGGGAACTGACTGTGTTGCGACGTGAATCACGTTCGCGAACGTACTGATGCAGGGAAGTGACTGTGTTGCGACGTGAATCACGTTTGCGAATGTACTGACGCAGGGAACTGACTGTGTTGCGACGTGAATCACGTTCGCGAATGTACTGACGCAGGGAACTGACTGTGTTGCGACGTGAATCACGTTCGCGAACGTACTGACGCAGGGAATTGACTCTGTTGCGACGTGAATCACGTTCGCGAACGTACTGACGCAGGGAACTGACTGTGTTGCGACGTGAGTCACATGAATCACGTTCTCGGACGTACTGATTCAGGGAACTGACTGTGTTGCGATGTGAATCACGTTCGCGAACGTACTGATGCAGGGAACTGACTGTGTTGCGACGTGAATCACGTTCGCGAACGTACTGACGCAGGGAATTGACTCTGTTGCGACGTGAATCACATGAATCACGCTCGCGAACGTACTGACGCAGGGAACTGACTCTGTTGCGACGTGAATCTTGTTCGCGAACGTACTGACGCAGGGAACTGACTGTAATGCGACGTGAATCACATGAATCACGTTCGCGAACGTACTGACTCAGGGAATTGACTCTGTTGCGACGTGAATCACGTTCGCGAACGTACTGACGCAGGGAACTGAGAGTTTTGCGACGTGAATCACATGAATCACGTTCGCGAACTTACTGACGCAGGGAACTGACTCTGTTGCGACGTGAATCACGTTCGCGAACTTACTGACGCAGGGAACTGACTGTGTTGCGACGTGAATCACGTTCGCGAACGTACTGACGCAAGGAACTGACTGTGTTGCGACGTGAATCACATGAATCATTTTCGCGAATGTACTGACGCAGGGAACTGACTGTGTTGCGACGTGAATCACATGAATCACGTTCGCGGACGTACTGACGCAGGGAACTGACTCTGTTGCGACGTGAATCACGTTCGCGAGCGTACTGACGCAGGGAACTGACTCTGTTGCGACGTGAATCACGTTCGCGAACATACTGACGCAGGGAACTGACTGTGTTGCGACGTGAATCACATGAATCACGTTCGCGAACGTACTGACACAGGAAACTGACTGTGTTGCGACGTGAATCACGTGCGCGAACGCACTGACGCAGGGAACTGACTGTGTTGCGACGTGAATCACATGAATCACGTTCGCAAACGTACTGACGCAGGGAACCGACTCTGTTGCGACGTGAATCACGTTCGCGAATGTACTGAGACAGGGAACTGACTGTGTGGCGACATGAATCACATGAATCACATTCGCGAACGTACTGACGCAGAGAACTGACTCTGTTGCGACGTGAATCACGTTCGCGAATGTACTGACGCAGGGAACTGACTGGGTTGCGACATGAATCACATGAATCACGTTCGCGAACATTCTGACGCAGGGAACTGACTCTGTTGCGACGTGAATCATGTTCGCGAACGTACTGACGCAGGGAACTGACTCTGTTGCGACATGAATCACATGAATCACATTCGCGAACGTACTGACGCAGGGGAACTGACTCTTGCAACTTGACTCACGTTCGCGAACGTACTGACGCAGGGAACTGACTGTGTTGCGACGTGAATCACATGAATCACGTTCGCAAACTTACAGACGCAGGGAACTTACTCTGTTGCGACGTGAATCACGTTCGCGAACGTACTGACGCAGGAAACTGACTGTGTTGCGACGTGAATCACATGAATCACGTTCGCGAACGTACTGACGCACGAAACTGACTGTGTTGCGACGTCAATCACATGAATCACATTCGTGAACGTACTGAATCAGGGAACTGACTCTGTTGCGACGTGAATCACTTTCGCGAACGTACTGACGCAGGGAACTGACTGTAATGCGACGTGAATCACATGAATCACGTTCGCGAACGTACTGACGCAGGGAATTGACTCTGTTGCGACGTGAATCACGTTCGCGAACGTACTGACGCAGGGAATTGACTCTGTTGCGACGTGAATCACGTTCGCAAACGTACTGACCTAGGGAACTGACTGTAATGCGACGTGAATCACATGAATCACGTTCGCGAACGTACTGACGCAGGGATTTGACTCTGTTGCGACGTGAATCACGTTCGCGAACATACTGACGCAGGGAACTGACCGTGTTGCGACGTGAATCACATGAATCATGTTTGCGGACGTACTGACGCAGGGAACGGACTCTGTTGCGACGAGAATCATGTTCGCGAACGTACTGACGCAGGGAACTGACTGTAATGCGACGTGAATCACATGAATCACGTTCGCGGTTGTACTGACGCAGGGAACTGACTCTGTTGCGACGTGAATCACGTTCGCGAACGTACTGACGCAGGGAACTGACTATGTTGCGACGTTAATCACGTTCGCGAACGTACTGACGCAGAGAACTGACTCTGTTGCGACGTGAATCACGTTCGCGAACGTACTGACGCAGGGAACTGACGTTGTTGCGACGTGAATCACGTTCGCGAACGTACTGACGCAGGGAACTGACTGTAATGCGACGTGAATCACATGAATCACGTTCGCGAACTTACTGACGCAGGGAACTGACTCTGTTGCGACGTGAATCACGTTCGCGAACGTACTGACGCAGAGAACTGACTCTGTTGCGACGTGAATCACGTTCGCGAACCTACTGACGCAGGGAACTGACGTTGTTGCGACGTGAATCACGTTCGCGAACGTACTGACGCAGGGAACTGACTGTAATGCGACGTGAATCACATGAATCACGTTCGCGGACGTACTGACGCAGGGAACTGACTCTGTTGCGACGTGAATCACGTTCGCGAACGTACTGATGCATGGAAGTGACTGTGTTGCGACGTGAATCACATTAATCACGTTCGCGAACGTACTGACGCACGAAACTGACTGTGTTGCGACGTCAATCACATGAATCACATTCGCGAACGTACTGACTCAGGGAACTGACTCTGTTGCGATGTGAATCACGTTCGCGAACGTACTGACGCAGGGAACTGACTCTGTTGCGACGTGAATCACGTTCGCGAACGTACTGACGCAGGGAACTGACTGTAATGCGACGTGAATCACATGAATCACGTTCGCGAACGTACTGACGCAGGGATTTGACTCTGTTGCGACGTGAATCACGTCCGCGAACATACTGACGCAGGGAACTGACTCTGTTGCGACGTGAATCACGTTCGCGAACGTACTGACGCAGGGAACTGACTGTGTTGCGACGTGAATCACATGAATCACGTTCGCGAACGTACTGACGCAGGGAACTGATTCTGTTGCGACGTGAATCACGTTCGCGAACGTACTGACGCAGGGAACTGACTCTGTTGCGACGTGAATCACGTTCGCGAACGTACTGACGCAGGGAACTGACTGTAATGCGACGTGAATCACATGAATCACGTTCGCGAACGTACTGACGCAGGGAATTGACTCTGTTGCGACGTGAATCACGTTCGCGAACGTACTGACGCAAGGAACTGACTTTGTTGCGACGTAAGTCACATGAATCACGTTCGCGGACGTACTGATGCAGGGAACTGACTGTGTTGCGACGTGAACCACGTTCGCGGACGTACTGATGCAGGGAAGTGACTGTGTTGCGACGTGAATCACGTTCGCGAACGTACTGACGCAGGGGACTGACTGTGTTGCGACATGAATCACATGAATCACATTCGCGAACGTACTGACGCAGGGAATTGACTCTGTTGCGACGTGAATCACTATCGCGAATGTACTGACGCAGGGAACTGACTGTGTTGCGACATGAATCACATGAATCACATTCGCGAACGTACTGACGCAGGGAACTGACTCTTGCAACGTGACTCACGTTCGCGAACGTACTGACGCAGGGAACTGACTGTGTTGCGACGTGAATCACATGAATCACGTTCGCGAACGTAATGATGCAGGGAACTGACTGTGTTGCGACGTGAATCACGTTCACGAACGTACTGATGCAGGGAAGTGACTGTGTTGCGACGTGAATCACGTTCGCGAACGTACTGACGCAGGGAACTGACTGTGTTGCGACATGAATCACATGAATCACGTTCGCGGACGTACTGATGCAGGGAACTGACTGTGTTGCGACGTGAACCACGTTCGCGGACGTACTGATGCAGGGAAGTGACTGTGTTGCGACGTGAATCACGTTCGCGAACGTACTGACGCAGGGAACTGACTCTGTTGCGACGTTAATCACATGAATCACGTTCGCGGACGTACTGACGCAGGGAACTGACTCTGTTGCGACGTGAATCACGTTCGCGAACGTACTGACGCAGGGAACTGACTGTTTTGCGACGTGAATCACATGAATCACGTTCGCGAACGTACTGACGCAGATAACTCACTCTGTTGCGACGTGAATCACATTCTCGAACGTACTGACGCAGGGAACTGACTCTGTTGCGACGTGAATCACGTTCGCGAACGTACTGACGCAGGGAACTGACTCTGTTGCGACGTGAATCACGTTCGCGAACGTACTGACGCAGAGAACTGACTGTAATGCGACGTGAATCACATGAATCACGTTCGCGAACGTACTGACGCAGGGAACTGACTCTGTTGCGACGTGAATCACGTTCGCGAACGTACTGACGCAGGGAACTGACTATGTTGCGACGTTAATCACGTTCGCGAACGCACTGACGCAGAGAACTGACTCTGTTGCGACGTGAATCACGTTCGCGAACGTACTGACGCAGGGAACTGACGTTGTTGCGACGTGAATCACGTTCGCGAACGTACTGACGCAGGGAACTGACTGTAATGCGACGTGAATCACATGAATCACGTTCGCGAACTTACTGACGCAGGGAACTGACTCTGTTGCGACGTGAATCACGTTCGCGAACGTACTGACGCAGAGAACTGACTCTGTTGCGACGTGAATCACGTTCGCGAACCTACTGACGCAGGGAACTGACGTTGTTGCGACGTGAATCACGTTCGCGAACGTACTGACGCAGGGAACTGACTGTAATGCGACGTGAATCACATGAATCACGTTCGCGGACGTACTGACGCAGGGAACTGACTCTGTTGCGACGTGAATCACGTTCGCGAACGTACTGATGCATGGAAGTGACTGTGTTGCGACGTGAATCACATTAATCACGTTCGCGAACGTACTGACGCACGAAACTGACTGTGTTGCGACGTCAATCACATGAATCACATTCGCGAACGTACTGACTCAGGGAACTGACTCTGTTGCGATGTGAATCACGTTCGCGAACGTACTGACGCAGGGAACTGACTCTGTTGCGACGTGAATCACGTTCGCGAACGTACTGACGCAGGGAACTGACTGTAATGCGACGTGAATCACATGAATCACGTTCGCGAACGTACTGACGCAGGGATTTGACTCTGTTGCGACGTGAATCACGTCCGCGAACATACTGACGCAGGGAACTGACTCTGTTGCGACGTGAATCACGTTCGCGAACGTACTGACGCAGGGAACTGACTGTGTTGCGACGTGAATCACATGAATCACGTTCGCGAACGTACTGACGCAGGGAACTGATTCTGTTGCGACGTGAATCACGTTCGCGAACGTACTGACGCAGGGAACTGACTCTGTTGCGACGTGAATCACGTTCGCGAACGTACTGACGCAGGGAACTGACTGTAATGCGACGTGAATCACATGAATCACGTTCGCGAACGTACTGACGCAGGGAATTGACTCTGTTGCGACGTGAATCACGTTCGCGAACGTACTGACGCAAGGAACTGACTTTGTTGCGACGTAAGTCACATGAATCACGTTCGCGGACGTACTGATGCAGGGAACTGACTGTGTTGCGACGTGAACCACGTTCGCGGACGTACTGATGCAGGGAAGTGACTGTGTTGCGACGTGAATCACGTTCGCGAACGTACTGACGCAGGGAACTGACTCTGTTGCGACGTTAATCACATGAATCACGTTCGCGGACGTAGTGACGCAGGGAACTGACTCTGTTGCGACGTGAATCACGTTCGCGAACGTACTGACGCAGGGAACTGACTGTTTTGCGACGTGAATCACATGAATCACGTTCGCGAACGTACTGACGCAGGTAACTGACTCTGTTGCGACGTGAATCACATTCGCGAACGTACTGACGCAGGGAACTGACTCTGTTGCGACGTGAATCACGTTCGCGAACGTACTGACGCAGGGAACTGACTCTGTTGCGACGTGAATCACGTTCGCGAACGTACTGACGCAGGGAACTGACTGTAATGCGACGTGAATCACATGAATCACGTTCGCGAACGTACTGACGCAGGGAACTGACTCTGTTGCGACGTGAATCGCGTTCGCGAACGTACTGACGCAGGGAACTGACTCTGTTGCGACGTTAATCACGTTCGCGAACGTACTGACGCAGAGAACTGACTCTGTTGCGACGTGAATCACGTTCGCGAACGTACTGACGCAGGGAACTGACGTTGTTGCGACGTGAATCACGTTCGCGAACGTACTGACGCAGGGAACTGACTGTAATGCGACGTGAATCACATGAATCACGTTCGCGAACGTACTGACGCAGGGAACTGACTCTGTTGCGACGTGAATCACGTTCGCGAACGTACTGACGCAGGGAACTGACTCTGTTACGACGTGAATCACGTTCGCGAACGTACTGACGCAGAGAACTGACTCTGTTGCGACGTGAATCACGTTCGCGAACGTACTGACGCAGGGAACTGACTGTAATGCGACGTGAATCACATGAATCACGTTCGCGAACGTACTGACGCAGGGAATTGACTCTGTTGCGACATGAATCACGTTTGCGAACGTACTGACGCAGGGAACTGACTGTGTTGCGACGTGAGTCACATGAATCACGTTCGCGGACGTAATGATAAAGGGAACTGACTGTGTTGCGACGTGAATCACGTTCACGAACGTACTGATGCAGGGAAGTGACTGTGTTGCGACTTGAATCACGTTCGCGAACGTACTGACGCAGGGGACTGACTGTGTTGCGACATGAATCACATGAATCACATTCGCGAACGTACTGACGCAGGGAATTGACTCTGTTGCGACGTGAATCACTATCGCGAATGTACTGACGCAGGGAACTGACTGTGTTGCGACGTGAATCACATGAATCACGTTCGCGAACGTACTGACGCAGGGAACTGACTCTGTTGCGACGTGAATCATGTTCGCGAACGTACTGACGCAGGGAACTGACTGTGTTGCGACATGAATCACGTTTGCGAACGTACTGACGCAGGGAACTGACTGTGTTGCGACGTGAGTCACATGAATCACGTTCGCGGACGTAATGATAAAGGGAACTGACTGTGTTGCGACGTGAATCACATTCGCGAACGTACTGACGCAGGGAACTGACTCTTGCAACGTGACTCACGTTCGCGAACGTACTGACGCAGGGAACTGACTGTGTTGCGACGTGAATCACATGAATCACGTTCGCGAACGTAATGATGCAGGGAACTGACTGTGTTGCGACGTGAATCACGTTCACGAACGTACTGATGCAGGGAAGTGACTGTGTTGCGACGTGAATCACGTTCGCGAACGTACTGACGCAGGGAACTGACTGTGTTGCGACATGAATCACATGAATCACATTCGCGAACGTACTGACGCAGGGAATTGACTCTGTTGCGACGTGAATCACTATCGCGAATGTACTGACGCAGGGAACTGACTGTGTTGCGACGTGAATCACATGAATCACGTTCGCGAACGTACTGACGCAGGGAACTGACTCTGTTGCGACGTGAATCAAGTTCGCGAACGTACTGACGCAGGGAATTGACTCTGTTGCGACATGAATCACGTTTGCGAACGTACTGACGCAGGGAACTGACTGTGTTGCGACGTGAGTCACATGAATCACGTTCGCGGACGTAATGATGCAGGGAACTGACTGTGTTGCGACGTGAATCACGTTCACGAACGTACTGATGCAGGGAAGTGACTGTGTTGCGACGTGAATCACGTTCGCGAACGTACTGACGCAGGGAACTGACTGTGTTGCGACATGAATCACATGAATCACATTCGCGAACGTACTGACATAGGGAATTGACTCTGTTGCGACGTGAATCACTATCGCGAATGTACTGACGCAGGGAACTGACTGTGTTGCGACGTCAATCACATGAATCACGTTCGCAAACGTACTGACGCAGGGAACTGACTCTGTTGCGACGTGAATCATGTTCGCGAACGTACTGACGCAGGGAACTGACTGTGTTGCGACATGAATCACATGAATCACATTCGCGAACGTACTGACGCAGGGAACTGATTCTGTTGCGACGTGAATCACGTTCGCGAACATACTGACGAAGGGAACTGACTCTGTTGCGAAGTGAATCACGTTCGCGAACGTACTGACGCAGGGAACCGACTGTGTTGCGACGTGAATCACATGAATCACGTTCGCGAACGTACTGACGCAGGGAATTGACTCTTTTGCGACGTGAGTAACGTTCGCGAACGTACTGACGCAGGGAACTGACTGTGTTGCGACGTGAATCACATGAATCACGTTGGTGAACGTACTGACGCAGGGAACTGACTCTGTTGCGACGTGAATCACGTTCGCGAACGTACTGACGCAGGGAACTGACTGTGTTGCGATGTGAATCACGTTCGCGAGCGTACTGACGCAGGGAACTGACTCTGTTGCGACGTGAATCACGTTCGCGAACGTACTGACGCAGGGAACTGACTGTGTTGCGATGTGAATCACGTTCGCGAGCGTACTGACGCAGGGAACTGACTCTGTTGCAATGTGAATCACGTTCGCGAACGTACTGACGCAGGGAACTGACTGTGTTGCGTCGTGAATCACATGAATCACGTTCGCGAACGTACTGACGCAGGAAACTGACTGTGTTGCGACGTGAATCACGTTCGCGAGCGTACTGACGCAGGGAACTGACTCTGTTGCGACGTGAATCACGTTCGCGAACATACTGACGCAGGGAACTGACTGTGTTGCGACGTGAATCACATGAATCACGTTCGCGAACGTACTGACACAGGAAACTGACTGTGTTGCGACGTGAATCACGTGCGCGAACGCACTGACGCAGGGAACTGACTGTGTTGCGACGTGAATCACATGAATCACGTTCGCGAACGTACTGACGCAGGGAACCGACTCTGTTGCGACGTGAATCACGTTCGCGAATGTACTGAGACAGGGAACTGACTGTGTTGCGACATGAATCACATGAATCACATTCGCGAACGTACTGACGCAGAGAACTGAGTCTGTTGCGACGTGAATCACGTTCGCGAATGTACTGACGCAGGGAACTGACTGGGTTGCGACATGAATCACATGAATCACGTTCGCGGACGTACTGACGCAGGGAACTGACTCTGTTGCGACGTGAATCACGTTCGTGAACGTACTGACGCAGGGAACTGACTCTGTTGCGACGTGAATCACGTTCGCGAACGTACTGACGCAGGGAACTGACTCTGTTGCGATGTGAATCACATGAATCACGTTCGCGGACGTGCTGACGCAGGGAACTGACTCTGTTGCGACGTGAATCACGTTCGCGAACATACTGACGCAGGGAACTGACTGTGTTGCGACGTGAATCACATGAATCACGTTCGCGAACGTACTGATGAAGGGAACTGACTCTGTTGCGACGTGAATCACGTTCGCGAACGTACTGACGCAGGGAACTGACTCTGTTGCGACGTGAATCACATGAGTCACGTTTGCGGACGTACTTACGCAGGGAACTGACTCTGTTGCGACGTGAATCACGTTCGCGAACATACTGACGCAGGGAACTGACTGTGTTGCGACGTGAATCACATGAATCACGTTCGCGAACGTACTGATGCGGGGAACTGACTCTGTTGCGACGTGAATCACGTTCGCAAACGTACTGACGCAGGGAACTGACTGTAATGCGACGTGAATCACATGAATCACGTTCGCGAACGTACTGACGCAGGGAACTGACTGTGTTGCGCATGAATCACATGAATCACGTTCGCGAACGTACTGACGCAGGGAACTGATTCTGTTGCGACGTGAATCACGTTCGCGAACGTACTGACGAAGGGATCTGACTCTGTTGCGAAGTGAATCACGTTCGCGAACGTACTGACGCAGGGAACCGACTGTAATGCGACGTGAATCACATGAATCACGTTCGCGAACGTACTGACGCAGGGAATTGACTCTGTTGCGACGTGAATCACGTTCGCGAACGTACTGACGCAAGGAACTGACTTTAATGCGACGTGAGTCACATGAATCACGTTCGCGGACGTACTGATGCAGGGAACTGACTGTGTTGCGACGTGAATCACGTTCGCGGACGTACTGATGCAGGGAAGTGACTGTGTTGCGACGTGAATCACGTTCGCGAACGTACTGACGCAGGGAACTGACTCTGTTGCGACGTTAATCACATGAATCACGTTCACGGACGTACTGACGCAGGGAACTGACTCTGTTGCGACGTGAATCACGTTCGCGAACGTACTGACGCAGGGAACTGACTGTTTTGCGACGTGAATCACATGAATCACGTTCGCGAACGTACTGACGCAGGGAACTGACTCTGTTGCGACGTAAATCAGGTTCGCGAACGTACTGATGCAGGGAACGGACACTGTTGCGACGTGAATCACGTTCGCGAACGTACTGACGCAGGGAACTGACTGTGTTGCGACGTGAATCACGTTCGCGGACGTACTGATGCAGGGAAGTGACTGTGTTGCGACGTGAATCACGTTCGCGAACGTACTGACGCAGGGAACTGACTCTAGCGACGTGAATCACATGAATCACGTTCGCGAACGTAAAGACGCAGGGAACTGACTCTAGCGACGTGAATCACATGAATCACATTCGCGAACGTACTGATGCAGGGAACTGACTGTGTTGCGACGTGAATCACGTTCGCGGACGTACTGATGCAGGGAAGTGACTGTGTTGCGACGTCAATCACGTTCGCGAACGTACTGACGCAGGGAACTGACTCTAGCGACGTGAATCACATGAATCACGTTCGCGAACGTAAAGACGCAGGGAACTGACTCTGTTGCGACGTGAATCACGTTCGCGAACGTACTGACGCAGGGAACTGACTGTGTTGCGACATGAATCACATGAATCACGTTCGCGAACGTAAAGACGCAGGAAACTGACTCTGTTGCGACGTGAATCACGTTCGCGAACGTACTGACGCAGGGAACTGACTCTAGCGACGTGATTCACATGAATAACATTCGCGAACGTACTGACGCAGGGAATTGACTCTGTTGCGACGTGAATCACGTTCGCGAACGTACTGACGCAGGGAACTGACTGTGTTGCGACTTGAATCACATGAATCACTTTCGCGGACGTACTGACGCGGGGAACTGACTGTTGCGACGTGAATCACGTTCGCGAACGTACGGACGCAGGGAACTGACTGTGTTGCGACGCGAATCACATGAATCACGTTCGCGAACGTACTGACGCAGGGAACTGATTCTGTTGCGACGTGAATCACGTTCGCGAACGTACTGACGAAGGGAACTGACTGTGTTGCGAAGTGAATCACGTTCGCGAACGTACTGACGCAGGGAACTGACTCTGTTGCGATGTGAATCACGTTCGCGAACGTACGGACGCAGGGAACTGACTGTGTTGTGACGCGAATCACATGAATCACGTTCGCGGACGTACTGACGCAGGGAACTGACTCTGTTGCGACGTGAATCACGTTCGCGAACGTACGGACGCAGGGAACTGACTGTAATGCGACGTGAATCACATGAATCACGTTCGCGAACGTACTGACGCAGGGAATTGACTCTGTTGCGACATGAATCACGTTTGCGAACGTACTGACGCAGGGAACTGACTGTGTTGCGACGTGAGTCACATGAATCACGTTCGCGGACGAAATGATGTAGGGAACTGACTGTGTTGCGACGTGAATCAAATTCGCGAACGTACTGATGCAGGGAAGTGACTGTGTTGCGACGTGAATCACGTTCGCGAACGTACTGACGCAGGGAACTGACTGTGTTGCGACTTGAATCACATGAATCACGTTCGCGGACGTACTGACGCAGGGAACTGACTCTGTTGCGACGTGAATCACGTTCGCGAACGTACGGACGCAGGGAACTGACTGTGTTGCGACGCGAATCACATGAATCACGTTCGCGGACGTACTGACGCAGGGAACTGACTCTGTTGCGACGTGAATCACGTTCGCGAACGTAGTGACGCAGGGAACTGACTGTGTTGAGCATGAATCACATGAATCACGTTCGCGAACGTACTGACGCAGGGAACTGATTCTGTTGCGACGTGAATCACGTTCGCGAACGTACTGACGAAGGGATCTGACTCTGTTGCGAAGTGAATCACGTTCGCGAACGTACTGACGCAGGGAACCGACTGTAATGCGACGTGAATCACATGAATCACGTTCGCGAACGTACTGACGCAGGGAATTGATTCTGTTGCGACGTGATTCACGTTCGCGAACGTACTGACGCAAGGAACTGACTTTGTTGCGACGTGAGTCACATGAATCACGTTCGCGGACGTACTGATGCAGGGAACTGACTGTGTTGCGACGAGAATCACGTTCGCGGACGTACTGATGCAGGGAAGTGACTGTGTTGCGACGTGAATCACGTTCGCGAACGTACTGACGCAGGGAACTGACTCTGTTTCGACGTTAATCACATGAATCACGTTCACGGACGTACTGACGCAGGGAACTGACTCTGTTGCGACGTGAATCACGTTCGCGAACGTACTGACGCAGGGAACTGACTGATTTGCGACGTGAATCACATGAATCACGTTCGCGAACGTACTGACGCAGGGAACTGACTCTGTTGCGACGTGAATCACGTTCGCGAACGTACTGACGCAGGGAACTGACTCTGTTGCGACGTGAATCACGTTCGCGAACGTACTGACGCAGGGAACTGACTCTGTTGCGACGTGAATCACGTTCGCGAACGTACTGACGCAGGGAACTGACTGTAATGCGACGTGAATCACATGAATCACGTTCGCGAACGTACTGACGCAGGGAACTGACTCTGTTGCGACGTGAATCACGTTCGCGAACGTACTGACGCAGGGAACTGACTCTGTTGCGACGTGAATCACGTTCGCGAACGTACTGACGCAGGGAACTGACTCTGTTGCGACGTGAATCACGTTCGTGAACGTACTGACGCAGAGAACTGACTCTGTTGCGACGTGAATCACGTTCGCGAACGTACTGACGTAGGGAACTGACGTTGTTGCGACGTGAATCACGTTCGCAAACGTACTGACGCAGGGAACTGACTGTAATGCGACGTGAATCACATGAATCACGTTCGCGAACGTACTGACGCAGGGAACTGACTCTGTTGCGACGTGAATCACGTTCGCGAACGTACTGACGCAGGGAACTGACTCTGTCACGACGTGAATCTCGTTCGCCAACGTACTGACGCAGAGAACTGACTCTGTTGCGACGTGAATCACGTTCGCGAACGTACTGACGCAGGGAACTGACTGTAATGCGACGTGAATCACATGAATCACGTTCGCGAACGTACTGACGCAGGGAATTGACTCTGTTGCGACGTGAATCACGTTTGCGAACGTACTGACGCATGGAACTGACTGTGTTGCGACGTGAGTCACATGAATCACGTTCGCGGACGTAATGATGCAGGGAACTGACTGTGTTGCGACGTGAATCACGTTCGCGAACGTACTGATGCAGGGAAGTGACTGTGTTGCGACGTGAATCACGTTCGCGAACGTACTGACGCAGGGAACTGACGTTGTTGCGACGTGAATCACGTTCGCGAACGTAATGACGCAGGGAACTGACTGTGTTGCGACATGAATCACATGAATCACATTCGCGAACGTACTGACACAGAGAATTGACCGTGTTGCGACGTGAATCACGTTCGCGAACGTACTGACGCAGGGAACTGACTTTGTTGAAACGTGAATCACATGAATCACGTTCGCGAACGTACTGACGCAGGGAACTGACTGTGTTGCGACGTGAATCACGTTCGCGAATGTACTGACGCAGGGAACCGACTGTGTTGCGACATGAATCACATGAATCACATTCGCGAACGTACTGACACAGGAACCTGACCGTGTTGCGACGTGAATCACATGAATCACGTTCGCGGACGTACTGACGCAGGGAACTGACTCTGTTGCGACGTGAATCAAGTTCGCGAACGTACTGACGCAGGGAACTGACTGTGTTGCGCCGTGAATCACGTTCGCGAATGTACTGACGCAGGGAACCGACTGTGTTGCGATGTGAATCACATGAATCACGTTCGCGAACGTACTGACGCACGAAACTGACTGTGTTGCGACGTCAATCACATGAATCACATTCGCGAACGTACTGACTCAGGGAACTGACTTTGTTGCGACGTGAATCACGTTCGCGAACGTACTGATGCAGGGAACTGACTGTGTTGCGAAGTGAATCACATGAATCACGTTCGCGGACGTACTGACGCAGGGAACTGACTCTGTTGCGACGTGAATCACGTTCGTGAACGTACTGACGCAGGGAACTGACTCTGTTGCGACGTGAATCACGTTTGCGAACGTACTGACGCAGGGAACGGACTCTGTTGCGATGTGAATCACATGAATCACGTTCGCGGACGTACTGACGCAGGGAACTGACTCTGTTGCGACGTGAATCACGTTCGCGAACATACTGACGCAGGGAACTGACTGTGTTGCGACGTGAATCACATGAATCACGTTCGCGAACGTACTGATGAAGGGAACTGACTCTGTTGCGACGTGAATCACGTTCGCGAACGTACTGACGCAGGGAACTGACTCTGTTGCGACGTGAATCACATGAGTCACGTTTGCGGACGTACTTACGCAGGGAACTGACTCTGTTGCGACGTGAATCACGTTCGCGAACATACTGACGTAGGGAACTGACTGTGTTGCGACGTGAATCACATGAATCACGTTCGCGAACGTACTGATGCGGGGAAGTGACTCTGTTGCGACGTGAATCACGTTCGCAAACGTACTGACGCAGGGAACTGACTGTAATGCGACGTGAATCACATGAATCACGTTCGCGAACGTACTGACGCAGGGAACTGACTGTAATGCGACGTGAATCACATGAATCACGTTCGCGAACGTACTGACGCAGGGAACTGACTCTGTTGCGACGTGAATCACGTTCCCGAACGTACTGACTCAGGGAACTGACTCTGTTACGACGTGAATCACGTTCGCGAACGTACTGACGCAGAGAACTGACTCTGTTGCGACGTGAATCACGTTCGCGAACGTACTGACGCAGGGAACTGACTGTAATGCGGCGTGAATCACATGAATCACGTTCGCGAACGTACTGACGCAGGGAATTGACTCTGTTGCGACGTGAATCACGTTTGCGAACGTACTGACGCAGGGAACTGACTGTGTTGCGACGTGAGTCACATGAATCACGTTCGCGGACGTAATGATGCAGGGAACTGACTGTGTTGCGACGTGAATTACGTTCGCGAACGTACTGATGCAGGGAAGTGACTGTGTTGCGACGTGAATCACGTTCACGAACGTACTGACGCAGGGAACTGACTGTGTTGCGACATGAATCACATGAATCACATTCGCGAACGTACTGACTCAGGGAACTGACTTTGTTGCGACGTGAATCACGTTCGCGAACGTACTGATGCAGGGAACTGACTGTGTTGCGACGTGAATCACATGAATCACGTTCGCGGACGTACTGACGCAGGGAACTGACTCTGTTGCGACGTGAATCACGTTCGTGAACGTACTGATGCAGGGAACTGACTCTGTTGCGACGTGAATCACGTTTGCGAACGTACTGACGCAGGGAACTGACTGTTGCGACGTGAATCACGTTCGCGAACGTAGTGACGCAGGGAACTGACTGTGTTGCGCATGAATCACATGAATCACGTTCGCGAACGTACTGACGCAGGGAACTGATTCTGTTGCGACGTGAATCACGTTCGCGAACGTACTGACGAAGGGATCTGACTCTGTTGCGAAGTGAATCACGTTCGCGAACGTACTGACGCAGGGAACCGACTGTAATGCGACGTGAATCACATGAATCACGTTCGCGAACGTACTGACGCAGGGAATTGATTCTGTTGCGACGTGAATCACGTTCGCGAACGTACTGACGCAAGGAACTGACTTTGTTGCGACGTGAGTCACATGAATCACGTTCGCGGACGTACTGATGCAGGGAACTGACTGTGTTGCGACGAGAATCACGTTCGCGGACGTACTGATGCAGGGAAGTGACTGTGTTGCGACGTGAATCACGTTCGCGAACGTACTGACGCAGGGAACTGACTCTGTTTCGACGTTAATCACATGAATCACGTTCACGGACGTACTGACGCAGGGAACTGACTCTGTTGCGACGTGAATCACGTTCGCGAACGTACTGACGCAGGGAACTGACTGATTTGCGACGTGAATGACATGAATCACGTTCGCGAACGTACTGACGCAGGGAACTGACTCTGTTGCGACGTGAATCACGTTCGCGAACGTACTGACGCAGGGAACTGACTCTGTTGCGACGTGAATCACGTTCGCGAACGTACTGACGCAGGGAACTGACTCTGTTGCGACGTGAATCACGTTCGCGAACGTACTGACGCAGGGAACTGACTGTAATGCGACGTGAATCACATGAATCACGTTCGCGAACGTACTGACGCAGGGAACTGACTCTGTTGCGACGTGAATCACGTTCGCGAACGTACTGACGCAGGGAACTGACTCTGTTGCGACGTGAATCACGTTCGCGAACGTACTGACGCAGGGAACTGACTCTGTTGCGACGTGAATCACGTTCGTGAACGTACTGACGCAGAGAACTGACTCTGTTGCGACGTGAATCACGTTCGCGAACGTACTGACGTAGGGAACTGACGTTGTTGCGACGTGAATCACGTTCGCGAACGTACTGACGCAGGGAACTGACTGTAATGCGACGTGAATCACATGAATCACGTTCGCGAACGTACTGACGCAGGGAACTGACTCTGTTGCGACGTGAATCACGTTCGCGAACGTACTGACGCAGGGAACTGACTCTGTCACGACGTGAATCACGTTCGCCAACGTACTGACGCAGAGAACTGACTCTGTTGCGACGTGAATCACGTTCGCGAACGTACTGACGCAGGGAACTGACTGTAATGTGACGTGAATCACATGAATCACGTTCGCGAACGTACTGACGCAGGGAATTGACTCTGTTGCGACGTGAATCACGTTTGCGAACGTACTGACGCATGGAACTGACTGTGTTGCGACGTGAGTCACATGAATCACGTTCGCGGACGTAATGATGCAGGGAACTGACTGTGTTGCGACGTGAATCATGTTCGCGAACGTACTGATGCAGGGAAGTGACTGTGTTGCGACGTGAATCACGTTCGCGAACGTACTGACGCAGGGAACTGACGTTGTTGCGACGTGAATCACGTTCGCGAACGTACTGACGCAGGGAACTGACTGTGTTGCGACATGAATCACATGAATCACATTCGCGAACGTACTGACACAGAGAATTGACCGTGTTGCGACGTGAATCACGTTCGCGAACGTACTGACGCAGGGAACTGACTTTGTTGAAACGTGAATCACATGAATCACGTTCGCGAACGTACTGACGCAGGGAACTGACTGTGTTGCGACGTGAATCACGTTCGCGAATGTACTGACGCAGGGAACCGACTGTGTTGCGACATGAATCACATGAATCACATTCGCGAACGTACTGACACAGGGACCTGACCGTGTTGCGACGTGAATCACATGAATCACGTTCGCGGACGTACTGACGCAGGGAACTGACTCTGTTGCGACGTGAATCAAGTTCGCGAACGTACTGACGCAGGGAACTGACTGTGTTGCGCCGTGAATCACGTTCGCGAATGTACTGACGCAGGGAACCGACTGTGTTGCGATGTGAATCACATGAATCACGTTCGCGAACGTACTGACGCACGAAACTGACTGTGTTGCGACGTCAATCACATGAATCACATTCGCGAACGTACTGACTCAGGGAACTGACTTTGTTGCGACGTGAATCACGTTCGCGAACGTACTGATGCAGGGAACTGACTGTGTTGCGACGTGAATCACATGAATCACGTTCGCGGACGTACTGACGCAGGGAACTGACTCTGTTGCGACGTGAATCACGTTCGTGAACGTACTGACGCAGGGAACTGACTCTGTTGCGACGTGAATCACGTTTGCGAACGTACTGACGCAGGGAACTGACTGTTGCGATGTGAATCACATGAATCACGTTCGCGGACGTACTGACGCAGGGAACTGACTCTGTTGCGACGTGAATCACGTTCGCGAACATACTGACGCAGGGAACTGACTCTGTTGCGACGTGAATCACGTTTGCGAACGTACTGACGCAGGGAACTGACTGTGTTGCGACGTGAATCACATGAATCACGTTCGCGAACGTACTGATGAAGGGAACTGACTCTGTTGCGACGTGAATCACGTTCGCGAACGTACTGACGCAGGGAACTGACTCTGTTGCGACGTGAATCACATGAGTCACGTTTGCGGACGTACTTACGCAGGGAACTGACTCTGTTGCGACGTGAATCACGTTCGCAAACGTACTGACGCAGGGAACTGACTGTAATGCGACGTGAATCACATGAATCACGTTCGCGAACGTACTGACGCAGGGAACTGAATGTAATGCGACGTGAATCACATGAATCACGTTCGCGAACGTACTGACGCAGGGAACTGACTCTGTTGCGACGTGAATCACGTTCCCGAACGTACTGACTCAGGGAACTGACTCTGTTACGACGTGAATCACGTTCGCGAACGTACTGACGCAGAGAACTGACTCTGTTGCGACGTGAATCACGTTCGCGAACGTACTGACGCAGGGAACTGACTGTAATGCGACGTGAATCACATGAATCACGTTCGCGAACGTACTGACGCAGGGAATTGACTCTGTTGCGACGTGAATCACGTTTGCGAACGTACTGACGCAGGGAACTGACTGTGTTGCGACGTGAGTCACAAGAATCACGTTCGCGGACGTAATGATGCAGGGAACTGACTGTGTTGCGACGTGAATCACGTTCGCGAACGTACTGATGCAGGGAAGTGACTGTGTTGCGACGTGAATCACGTTCGCGAACGTGCTGACGCAGGGAACTGACTGTGTTGCGACATGAATCACATGAATCACATTCGCGAACGTACTGACTCAGGGAACTGACTTTGTTGCGACGTGAATCACGTTCGCGAACGTACTGATGCAGGGAACTGACTGTGTTGCGACGTGAATCACATGAATCACGTTCGCGGACGTACTGACGCAGGGAACTGACTCTGTTGCGACGTGAATCACGTTCGTGAACGTACTGACGCAGGGAACTGACTCTGTTGCGACGTGAATCACGTTTGCGAACGTACTGACGCAGGGAACTGACTCTGTTGCGATGTGAATCACATGAATCACGTTCGCGGACGTACTGACGCAAGGAACTGACTCTGTTGCGACGTGAATCACGTTCGCGAACATACTGACGCAGGGAACTGACTGTGTTGCGACGTGAATCACATGAATCACGTTCGCGAACGTACTGATGAAGGGAACTGACTCTGTTGCGACGTGAATCACGTTCGCGAACGTACTGACGCAGGGAACTGACTCTGTTGCGACGTGAATCACATGAGTCACGTTTGCGGACGTACTTACGCAGGGAACTGACTCTGTTGCGACGTGAATCACGTTCGCGAACATACTGACGTAGGGAACTGACTGTGTTGCGACGTGAATCACATGAATCACGTTCGCGAACGTACTGATGCGGGGAACTGACTCTGTTGCGACGTGAATCACGTTTGCAAACGTACTGACGCAGGGAACTGACTGTAATGCGACGTGAATCACATGAATCACGTTCGCGAACGTACTGACGCAGGGAACTGACTGTAATGCGACGTGAATCACATGAATCACGTTCGCGAACGTACTGACGCAGGGAACTGACTCTGTTGCGACGTGAATCACGTTCCCGAACGTACTGACTCAGGGAACTGACTCTGTTACGACGTGAATCACGTTCGCGAACGTACTGACGCAGAGAACTGACTCTGTTGCGACGTGAATCACGTTCGCGAACGTACTGACGCAGGGAACTGACTGTAATGCGACGTGAATCACATGAATCACGTTCGCGAACGTACTGACGCAGGGAATTGACTCTGTTGCGACGTGAATCACGTTTGCGAACGTACTGACGCAGGGAACTGACTGTGTTGCGACGTGAGTCACATGAATCACGTTCGCGGACGTAATGATGCAGGGAACTGACTGTGTTGCGACGTGAATCACGTTCGCGAACGTACTGATGCAGGGAAGTGACTGTGTTGCGACGTGAATCACGTTCGCGAACGTACTGACGCAGGGAACTGACTGTGTTGCGACATGAATCACATGAATCACATTCGCGAACGTACTGACACAGAGAACTGACCGTGTTGCGACGTGAATCACGTTCCCGAACATACTGACGCAGGGAACTGATTTTGTTGAAACGTGAATCACATGAATCACGTTCGCGAACGTACTGACGCAGTGAACTGACTGTGTTGCGACGTTAATCACGTTCGCGAATGTACTGACGCAGGGAACTGACTGTGTTGCGACATGAATCACATGAATCACATTCGCGAACGTGCTGACACAGGGAACTGACCGTGTTGCGACGTGAATCACATGAATCACGTTCGCGGACGTACTGACGCAGGGAACTGACTCTGTTGCGACGTGAATCATGTTCGCGAACGTACTGACGCAGGGAACTGACTGTAATGCGACGTGAATCACATGAATCACGTTCGCGGACGTACTGACGCAGGGAACTGACTCTGTTGCGACGTGAATCACCTCCGCGAACGTACTGACTCAGGGAACTGACTTTGTTGCGACGTGAATCACGTTCGCGAACGTACTGATGCAGGGAACTGACTGTGTTGCGACGTGAATCACATGAATCACGTTCGCGGACGTACTGACGCAGGGAACTGACTCTGTTGCGACGTGAATCACGTTCGTGAACGTACTGACGCAGGGAACTGACTCTGTTGCGACGTGAATCACGTTTGCGAACGTACTGACGCAGGGAACTGACTGTTGCGATGTGAATCACATGAATCACGTTCGCGGACGTACTGACGCAGGGAACTGACTCTGTTGCGACGTGAATCACGTTCGCGAACATACTGACGCAGGGAACTGACTCTGTTGCGACGTGAATCACGTTTGCGAACGTACTGACGCAGGGAACTGACTGTGTTGCGACGTGAATCACATGAATCACGTTCGCGAACGTACTGATGAAGGGAACTGACTCTGTTGCGACGTGAATCACGTTCGCGAACGTACTGACGCAGGGAACTGACTCTGTTGCGACGTGAATCACATGAGTCACGTTTGCGGACGTACTTACGCAGGGAACTGACTCTGTTGCGACGTGAATCACGTTCGCAAACGTACTGACGCAGGGAACTGACTGTAATGCGACGTGAATCACATGAATCACGTTCGCGAACGTACTGACGCAGGGAACTGAATGTAATGCGACGTGAATCACATGAATCACGTTCGCGAACGTACTGACGCAGGGAACTGACTCTGTTGCGACGTGAATCACGTTCCCGAACGTACTGACTCAGGGAACTGACTCTGTTACGACGTGAATCACGTTCGCGAACGTACTGACGCAGAGAACTGACTCTGTTGCGACGTGAATCACGTTCGCGAACGTACTGACGCAGGGAACTGACTGTAATGCGACGTGAATCACATGAATCACGTTCGCGAACGTACTGACGCAGGGAATTGACTCTGTTGCGACGTGAATCACGTTTGCGAACGTACTGACGCAGGGAACTGACTGTGTTGCGACGTGAGTCACAAGAATCACGTTCGCGGACGTAATGATGCAGGGAACTGACTGTGTTGCGACGTGAATCACGTTCGCGAACGTACTGATGCAGGGAAGTGACTGTGTTGCGACGTGAATCACGTTCGCGAACGTGCTGACGCAGGGAACTGACTGTGTTGCGACATGAATCACATGAATCACATTCGCGAACGTACTGACTCAGGGAACTGACTTTGTTGCGACGTGAATCACGTTCGCGAACGTACTGATGCAGGGAACTGACTGTGTTGCGACGTGAATCACATGAATCACGTTCGCGGACGTACTGACGCAGGGAACTGACTCTGTTGCGACGTGAATCACGTTCGTGAACGTACTGACGCAGGGAACTGACTCTGTTGCGACGTGAATCACGTTTGCGAACGTACTGACGCAGGGAACTGACTCTGTTGCGATGTGAATCACATGAATCACGTTCGCGGACGTACTGACGCAGGGAACTGACTCTGTTGCGACGTGAATCACGTTCGCGAACATACTGACGCAGGGAACTGACTGTGTTGCGACGTGAATCACATGAATCACGTTCGCGAACGTACTGATGAAGGGAACTGACTCTGTTGCGACGTGAATCACGTTCGCGAACGTACTGACGCAGGGAACTGACTCTGTTGCGACGTGAATCACATGAGTCACGTTTGCGGACGTACTTACGCAGGGAACTGACTCTGTTGCGACGTGAATCACGTTCGCGAACATACTGACGTAGGGAACTGACTGTGTTGCGACGTGAATCACATGAATCACGTTCGCGAACGTACTGATGCGGGGAACTGACTCTGTTGCGACGTGAATCACGTTTGCAAACGTACTGACGCAGGGAACTGACTGTAATGCGACGTGAATCACATGAATCACGTTCGCGAACGTACTGACGCAGGGAACTGACTGTAATGCGACGTGAATCACATGAATCACGTTCGCGAACGTACTGACGCAGGGAACTGACTCTGTTGCGACGTGAATCACGTTCCCGAACGTACTGACTCAGGGAACTGACTCTGTTACGACGTGAATCACGTTCGCGAACGTACTGACGCAGAGAACTGACTCTGTTGCGACGTGAATCACGTTCGCGAACGTACTGACGCAGGGAACTGACTGTAATGCGACGTGAATCACATGAATCACGTTCGCGAACGTACTGACGCAGGGAATTGACTCTGTTGCGACGTGAATCACGTTTGCGAACGTACTGACGCAGGGAACTGACTGTGTTGCGACGTGAGTCACATGAATCACGTTCGCGGACGTAATGATGCAGGGAACTGACTGTGTTGCGACGTGAATCACGTTCGCGAACGTACTGATGCAGGGAAGTGACTGTGTTGCGACGTGAATCACGTTCGCGAACGTACTGACGCAGGGAACTGACTGTGTTGCGACATGAATCACATGAATCACATTCGCGAACGTACTGACACAGAGAACTGACCGTGTTGCGACGTGAATCACGTTCCCGAACATACTGACGCAGGGAACTGATTTTGTTGAAACGTGAATCACATGAATCACGTTCGCGAACGTACTGACGCAGTGAACTGACTGTGTTGCGACGTTAATCACGTTCGCGAATGTACTGACGCAGGGAACTGACTGTGTTGCGACATGAATCACATGAATCACATTCGCGAACGTGCTGACACAGGGAACTGACCGTGTTGCGACGTGAATCACATGAATCACGTTCGCGGACGTACTGACGCAGGGAACTGACTCTGTTGCGACGTGAATCATGTTCGCGAACGTACTGACGCAGGGAACTGACTGTAATGCGACGTGAATCACATGAATCACGTTCGCGGACGTACTGACGCAGGGAACTGACTCTGTTGCGACGTGAATCACCTCCGCGAACGTACTGACGCAGGAAACTGACTGTGTTGCGATGTGAATCACATGAATCACGTTCGCGAACATACTGACGCACGAAACTGACTGTGTTGCGACGTCAATCACATGAATCACATTCGCAAACGTACTGACGCAGGGAACTGACTCTGTTGCGACGTGAATCATGTTCGCGAACGTACTGACGCAGGGAACTGACTGTAATGCGACGTGAATCACATGAATCACATTCGCGAACGTACTGACGCAGGGAACTGACCGTGTTGCGACGTGAATCACATGAATCACGTTCGCGGACGTACTGACGCAGGGAACTGACTCTGTTGCGACGTGAATCATGTTCGCGAACGTACTGACGCAGGGAACTGACTGTAATGCGACGTGAATCACATGAATCACGTTCGCGGACGTACTGACGCAGGGAACTGACTCTGTTGCGACGTGAATCACGTTCGCGAACGTACTGACGCAGGGGAACTGACTCTGTTGCGACGTGAATCACGTTCGCGAACGAACTGACGCAGGGAACTGACTCTGTTGCGACGTGAATCACATGAATCACGTTCGCGGACGTACTGACGCAGGGAACTGACTCTGTTGCGACGTGAATCACGTTCGCGAACATACTGACGCAGGGAACTGACTGTGTTGCGACGTGAATCACATGAATCACGTTCGCGAACGTACTGATGCAGGGAACTGACTCTGTTGCGACGTGAATCACGTTCGCGAACGTACTGACGCAGGGAACTGACTCTGTTGCGACGTGAATCACGTTCGCGAACATACTGACGCAGGGAACTGACTGTGTTGCGACGTGAATCACATGAATCACGTTCGCGAACGTACTGATGCAGGGAACTGACTCTGTTGCGACGTGAATCACGTTCGCAAACGTACTGACGCAGGGAACTGACTGTAATGCGACGTGAATCACATGAATCACGTTCACGAACGTACTGACGCAGGGAACTGACTGTGTTGCGACTTGAGGCACATGAATCACGTTCGCGGACGTACTGATTAAGGGAACTGACTGTGTTGCGACGTGAATCACGTTCGCGAACGTACTGATTTAGGGAAGTGACTCTGTTGCGACGTGAGTCACGTTCGCGAACGTACTGACGCAGGGGACTGACTTTGTTGCGACGTGAATCACATGAATCACATTCGCGAACGTACTGAAGCAGGGAACTGACTGTGTTGCGACGTGAATCACGTTCGCGAACGTACTGATTTAGGGAAGTGACTCTGTTGCGACGTGAGTCACGTTCGCGAACGTACTGACGCAGGGGACTGACTTTGTTGCGACGTGAATCACATGAATCACATTCGCGAATGTACTAACGCAGGGAACTGACTGTGTTGCGACATGAATCACATGAATCACATGAATCACATGCGCGAACGTACTGACACAGGAAACTGACTCTGTTGCGACGTGAATCACGTTGGCGAACGTACTGACGCAGGGAACTGACTGTGTTGCGACGTGAATCACATGAATCACGTTCGCAAACGTACTGATGCGGGGAACTGACTCTGTTGCGACGTTAATCACGTTCGCAAACGTACTGACGCAGGGAACTGACTGTAATGCGACGTGAATCACATGAATGACGTTCGCGAACGTACTGACGCAGGGAACTGACTGTTATGCGACGTGAATCACATGAATCACGTTCGCGAACGTACTGACGCAGGGAACTGACTCTGTTGCGACGTGAATCACGTTCGCGAACGTACTGACAGAGAACTGACTCTGTTGCGACGTGAATCACGTTTGCGAACGTACTGACGCAGGGAACTGACTGTGTTGCGACGTGAGTCACATGAATCACGTTCGCGGACGTAATGATGCAGGGAACTGACTGTGTTGCGACGTGAATCACGTTCGCGAATGTACTGATGCAGGGAAGTGACTGTGTTGCGACGTGAATCACGTTCGCGAACGTACTGACGCAGGGAACTGACAGTGTTGCGACATGAATCAAATGAATCACATTCGCGAACGTACTGACACAGAGAACTGACCGTGTTGCGACGTGAATCACGTTCGCGAACGTACTGACGCAGGGAACTGACTTTGTTGAAACGTTAATCACATGAATCACGTTCGCGAATGTACTGACGCAGGGAACTGACTGTGTTGCGACGTGAATCACGTTCGCGAATGTACTGACGCAGGGAACTGACTGTGTTGCGACATGAATCACATGAATCACATTCGCGAACGTGCTGACACAGGGAACTGACCGTGTTGCGACGTGAATCACATGAATCACGTTCGCGGACGTACTGACGCAGGGAACTGACTCTGTTGCGACGTGAATCATGTTCGCGAACGTACTGACGCAGGGAACTGACTGTAATGCGACGTGAATCACATGAATCACGTTCCCGAACGTACTGATGCGGGGAACTGACTCTGTTGCGACGTGAATCACGTTCGCAAACGTACTGACGCAGGGAACTGACTGTATTGCGACGTGAATCACATGAATCTTGTTCGCGAACGTACTGACGCAGGGAACTGACTGTAATGCGACGTGAATCACATGAATCACGTTCGCGAACGTACTGACGCAGGGAACTGACTCTGTTGCGACGTGAATCACGTTCCCGAACGTACTGACTCAGGGAACTGACTCTGTTACGACGTGAATCACGTTCGCGAACGTACTGACGCAGAGAACTGACTCTGTTGCGACGTGAATCACGTTCGCGAACGTACTGACGCAGGGAAGTGACTGTAATGCGACGTGAATCACATGAATCACGTTCGCGAACGTACTGACGCAGGGAATTGACTCTGTTGCGACGTGAATCACGTTTGCGAACGTACTGACGCAGGGAACTGACTGTGTTGCGACGTGAGTCACATGAATCACGTTCGCGGACGTAATGATGCAGGGAACTGACTGTGTTGCGACGTGAATCACGTTCGCGAACGTACTGATGCAGGGAAGTGACTGTGTTGCGACGTGAATCACGTTCGCGAACGTACTGACGCAGGGAACTGACTGTGTTGCGACATGAATCACATGAATCACATTCGCGAACGTACTGACTCAGGGAACTGAATTTGTTGCGACGTGAATCACGTTCGCGAACGTACTGATGCAGGGAACTGACTGTGTTGCGACGTGAATCACATGAATCACGTTCGCGGACGTACTGACGCAGGGAACTGACTCTGTTGCGACGTGAATCACGTTCGTGAACGTACTGACGCAGGGAACTGACTCTGTTGCGACGTGAATCACGTTTGCGAACGTACTGACGCAGGGAACTGACTCTGTTGCGATGTGAATCACATGAATCACGTTCGCGGACGTACTGACGCAGGGAACTGACTCTCTTGCGACGTGAATCACGTTCGCGAACATACTGACGCAGGGAACTGACTGTGTTGCGACGTGAATCACATGAATCACGTTCGCGAACGTACTGATGAAGGGAACTGACTCTGTTGCGACGTGAATCACGTTCGCGAACGTACTGACGCAGGGAACTGACTCTGTTGCGACGTGAATCACATGAGTCACGTTTGCGGACGTACTTACGCAGGGAACTGACTCTGTTGCGACGTGAATCACGTTTGCAAACGTACTGACGCAGGGAACTGACTGTAATGCGACGTGAATCACATGAATCACGTTCGCGAACGTACTGACGCAGGGAACTGACTGTAATGCGACGTGAATCACATGAATCACGTTCGCGAACGTACTGACGCAGGGAACTGACTCTGTTGCGACGTGAATCACGTTCCCGAACGTACTGACTCAGGGAACTGACTCTGTTACGACGTGAATCACGTTCGCGAACGTACTGACGCAGAGAACTGACTCTGTTGCGACGTGAATCACGTTCGCGAACGTACTGACGCAGGGAACTGACTGTAATGCGACGTGAATCACATGAATCACGTTCGCGAACGTACTGACGCAGGGAATTGACTCTGTTGCGACGTGAATCACGTTTGCGAACGTACTGACGCAGGGAACTGACTGTGTTGCGACGTGAGTCACATGAATCACGTTCGCGGACGTAATGATGCAGGGAACTGACTGTGTTGCGACGTGAATCACGTTCGCGAACGTACTGATGCAGGGAAGTGACTGTGTTGCGACGTGAATCACGTTCGCGAACGTACTGACGCAGGGAACTGACTGTGTTGCGACATGAATCACATGAATCACATTCGCGAACGTACTGACACAGAGAACTGACCGTGTTGCGACGTGAATCACGTTCCCGGACATACTGACGCAGGGAACTGATTTTGTTGAAACGTGAATCACATGAATCACGTTCGCGAACGTACTGACGCAGGGAACTGACTGTGTTGCGACGTTAATCACGTTCGCGAATGTACTGACGCAGGGAACTGACTGTGTTGCGACATGAATCACATGAATCACATTCGCGAACGTGCTGACACAGGGAACTGACCGTGTTGCGACGTGAATCACATGAATCACGTTCGCGGACGTACTGACGCAGGGAACTGACTCTGTTGCGACGTGAATCACGTTCGCGAACGTACTGACGCAGGGAACTGACTGTAATGCGACGTGAATCACATGAATCACGTTCGCGAACGTACTGACGCAGGGAACTGACTCTGTTGCGACGTGAATCACGTTCGCGAACGTACTGAGCAGGGAACTGACTGTAATGCGACGTGAATCACATGAATCACGTTCGCGAACGTACTGACGCAGGGAATTGACTCTGTTGCGACGTGAATCACGTTTGCGAACGTACTGACGCAGGGAACTGACTGTGTTGCGACGTGAGTCACATGAATCACGTTCGCGGACGTAATGATGCAGGGAACTGACTGTGTTGCGACGTGAATCACGTTCGCGAACGTACTGATGCAGGGAAGTGACTGTGTTGCGACGTGAATCACGTTCGCGAACGTACTGACGCAGGGAACTGACTGTGTTGCGACATGAATCACATGAATCACATTCGCGAACGTACTGACACAGAGAACTGACCGTGTTGCGACGTGAATCACGTTCCCGGACATACTGACGCAGGGAACTGATTTTGTTGAAACGTGAATCACATGAATCACGTTCGCGAACGTACTGACGCAGGGAACTGACTGTGTTGCGACGTTAATCACGTTCGCGAATGTACTGACGCAGGGAACTGACTGTGTTGCGACATGAATCACATGAATCACATTCGCGAACGTGCTGACACAGGGAACTGACCGTGTTGCGACGTGAATCACATGAATCACGTTCGCGGACGTACTGACGCAGGGAACTGACTCTGTTGCGACGTGAATCATGTTCGCGAACGTACTGACGCAGGGAACTGACTGTAATGCGACGTGAATCACATGAATCACGTTCGCGGACGTACTGACGCAGGGAACTGACTCTGTTGCGACGTGAATCACCTCCGCGAACGTACTGACGCAGGAAACTGACTGTGTTGCGATGTGAATCACATGAATCACGTTCGCGAACATACTGACGCACGAAACTGACTGTGTTGCGACGTCAATCACATGAATCACATTCGCAAACGTACTGACGCAGGGAACTGACTTTGTTGCGACGTGAATCACGTTCGCGAACGTACTGACGCAGGGAACTGACTGTAATGCGACGTGAATCACATGAATCACGTTCGCGAACGTACTGACGCAGGGAACTGACCGTGTTGCGACGTGAATCACATGAATCACGTTCGCGGACGTACTGACGCAGGGAACTGACTCTGTTGCGACGTGAATCATGTTCGCGAACGTACTGACGCAGGGAACTGACTGTAATGCGACGTGAATCACATGAATCACGTTCGCGGACGTACTGACGCAGGGAACTGACTCTGTTGCGACGTGAATCACGTTCGCGAACGTACTGACGCAGGGGAACTGACTCTGTTGCGACGTGAATAACGTTCGCGAACGAACTGACGCAGGGAACTGACTCTGTTGCGACGTGAATCACATGAATCACGTTCGCGGACGTACTGACGCAGGGAACTGACTCTGTTGCGACGTGAATCACGTTCGCGAACATACTGACGCAGGGAACTGACTGTGTTGCGACGTGAATCACATGAATCACGTTCGCGAACGTACTGATGCAGGGAACTGACTCTGTTGCGACGTGAATCACGTTCGCGAACGTACTGACGCAGGGAACTGACTCTGTTGCGACGTGAATCACATGAGTCACGTTTGCGGACGTACTTACGCAGGGAACTGACTCTGTTGCGACGTGAATCACGTTCGCGAACATACTGACGCAGGGAACTGACTGTGTTGCGACGTGAATCACATGAATCACGTTCGCGAACGTACTGATGCAGGGAACTGACTCTGTTGCGACGTGAATCACGTTCGCAAACGTACTGACGCAGGGAACTGACTGTAATGCGACGTGAATCACATGAATCACGTTCACGAACGTACTGACGCAGGGAATTGACTCTGTTGCGACGTGAATCACGTTCGCGAACGTACTGACGCAGGGAACTGACTGTGTTGCGACTTGAGGCACATGAATCACGTTCGCGGACGTACTGATTAAGGGAACTGACTGTGTTGCGACGTGAATCACGTTCGCGAACGTACTGATTTAGGGAAGTGACTCTGTTGCGACGTGAGTCACGTTCGCGAACGTACTGACGCAGGGGACTGACTTTGTTGCGACGTGAATCACATGAATCACATTCGCGAACGTACTGAAGCAGGGAACTGACTGTGTTGCGACGTGAATCACGTTCGCGAATGTACTAACGCAGGGAACTGACTGTGTTGCGACATGAATCACATGAATCACATGAATCACATTCGCGAACGTACTGACACAGGAAACTGACTCTGTTGCGACGTGAATCACGTTCGCGAACGTACTGACGCAGGGAACTGACTGTGTTGCGACGTGAATCACATGAATCACGTTCGCAAACGTACTGATGCGGGGAACTGACTCTGTTGCGACGTTAATCACGTTCGCAAACGTACTGACGCAGGGAACTGACTGTAATGCGACGTGAATCACATGAATGACGTTCGCGAACGTACTGACGCAGGGAACTGACTGTTATGCGACGTGAATCACATGAATCACGTTCGCGAACGTACTGACGCAGGGAACTGACTCTGTTGCGACGTGAATCACGTTCGCGAACCTACTGACTCAGGGAACTGACTCTGTTACGACGTGAATCACGTTCGCGAACGTACTGACAGAGAACTGACTCTGTTGCGACGTGAATCACGTTTGCGAACGTACTGACGCAGGGAACTGACTGTGTTGCGACGTGAGTCACATGAATCACGTTCGCGGACGTAATGATGCAGGGAACTGACTGTGTTGCGACGTGAATCACGTTCGCGACTGTACTGATGCAGGGAAGTGACTGTGTTGCGACGTGAATCACGTTCGCGAACGTACTGACGCAGGGAACTGACAGTGTTGCGACATGAATCACATGAATCACATTCGCGAACGTACTGACACAGAGAACTGACAGTGTTGCGACGTGAATCACGTTCGCGAACGTACTGACGCAGGGAACTGACTTTGTTGAAACGTGAATCACATGAATCACGTTCGCGAATGTACTGACGCAGGGAACTGACTGTGTTGCGACGTGAATCACGTTCGCGAATGTACTGACGCAGGGAACTGACTGTGTTGCGCCATGAATCACATGAATCACATTCGCGAACGTGCTGACACAGGGAACTGACCGTGTTGCGACGTGAATCACATGAATCACGTTCGCGGACGTACTGACGCAGGGAACTGACTCTGTTGCGACGTGAATCATGTTCGCGAACGTACTGACGCAGGGAACTGACTGTAATGCGACGTGAATCAAATGAATTAGGTTCGCGGACATACTGACGCAGGGAACTGACTCTGTTGCGACGTGAATCATGTTCGCGAACGTACTGACGCAGGAAACTGACTGTGTTGCGATGTGAATCACATGAATCACGTTCGCGAACGTACTGACGCACGAAACTGACTGTGTTGCGACGTCAATCACATGAATCACATTCGCGAACGTAATGACGCAGGGAACTGACTCTGTTGCGACGTGAATCACGTTCGCGAACGTACTGACGCAGGGAAATGACTGTAATGCGACGTGAATCACATGAATCACGTTCGCGAACGTACTGACGCAGGGATTTGACACCGTTGCGACGTGAATCACGTTCGCGAACATACTGACGCAGGGAACTGACCGTGTTGCGACGTGAATCACATGAATCACGTTCGCGGACGTACTGACGCAGGGAACTGACTCTGTTGCGACGTGAATCATGTTCGCGAACGTACTGACGCAGGGAACTGACTGTAATGCGACGTGAATCACATGAATCACGTTCGCGGACGTACTGACGCAGGGAACTGACTCTGTTGCGACGTGAATCACGTTCGCGAACGTACTGACGCAGGGAACTGACTCTGTTGCGACGTGAATCACGTTCGCGAACGTACTGACGCAGGGAACTGACTCTGTTGCGACGTGAATCACATGAATCACGTTCGCGGACGTACTGACGCAGGGAACTGACTCTGTTGCGACGTGAATCACGTTCGCGAACATACTGACGCAGGGAACTGACTGTGTTGCGACGTGAATCACATGAACCACGTTCGCGAACGTACTGATGCGGGGAACTGACTCTGTTGCGACGTGAATCACGTTCGCAAACGTACTGACGTAGGGAACTGACTGTAATGCGACGTGAATCACATGAATCACGTTCGCGAACGTACTGACGCAGGGAATTGACTCTGTTGCGACGTGAATCACATGAATCACGTTCGCGAACGTACTGATGCAGGGAACTGACTCTGTTGCGACGTGAATCACGTTCGCAAACGTACTGACGCAGGGAACTGACTGTAATGCGACGTGAATCACATGAATCACGTTCGAGAACGTACTGACGCAGGGAATTGACTCTGTTGCGACGTGAATCACGTTCGCGAACGTACTGACTCAGGGAACTGACTGTGTTGCGACGTGAATCACGTTTGCGAACGTACTGATGCAGGGAAGTGACTGTGCTGCGACGTGAATCACGTTCGCGAACGTACTGACGCAGGGAACTGACTTTGTTGCGACGTGAATCACATGAATCACGTTCGCGAACGTACTGACGCAGAGAACTGACTGTGTTGCGACGTGAATCACGTTCGCGAATGTACTGACGCAGGGAACTGACTGTGTTGCGACATGAATCACATTTGCGAACGTACTGACACAGGAAACTGACTCTGTTGCGACGTGAATCACGTTCGCGAACGTAGTGACGAAGGGAACTGACTGTGTTGCGACGTGAATCACGTTCGCAAACGTACTGACGCAGGGAACTGACTCCAATGCGACGTGAATCACATGAATCACGTTCGCGAACATACTGACTCAGGGAATTGACTCTGTTGCGACGTGAATCACGTTCGCGAACGTACTTACGCAGGGAACTGACTGTGTTGCGACGTGAATCACATGAATCACGTTCGCGAACTTACTGACGCAGGGAACTGACTCTGTTGCGACGTGAATCACGTTCGCGAACGTACTGACGCAGGGAACTGACTGTGTTTCGACGTGAATCACATGAATCACGTTCGCGGACCTACTGACGCAGGGAACTGACTCTGTTGCGACGTGAATCACATTCGCGAACTTACTGACGCAGGGAACTGACTGTGTTGCGACGTGAATCACATTCGCGAACTTACTGACGCAGGGAACTGACTCTGTTGCGACGTGAATCACGTTCGCGAACGTAGTGACGCAAGGAACTGACTTTGTTGCGACGTGAGTCACATGAATCACGTTCGCGGACGTACTGATGCAGGGAACTGACTGTGTTGCGACGAGAATCACGTTCGCGGACGTACTGATGCAGGGAAATGACTGTGTTGCGACGTGAATCACGTTCGCGAACGTACTGACGCAGGGAACTGACTCTGTTTCGACGTTAATCACATGAATCACGTTCACGGACGTACTGACGCAGGGAACTGACTCTGTTGTGACGTGAATCACGTTCGCGAACGTACTGACGCAGGGAACTGACTCTGTTGCGACGTGAATCACATGAATCACGTTCGCGAACGTACTGACGCAGGGAACTGACTCTGTTGCGACGTGAATCACGTTCGCGAACGTACTGACGCAGGGAACTGACTCTGTTGCGACGTGAATCACGTTCGCGAACGTACTGACGCAGGGAACTGACTCTGTTGCGACGTGAATCACGTTCGCGAACGTACTGACGCAGGGAACTAACTGTAATGCGACGTGAATAACATGAATCACGTTCGCGAACGTACTGACGCAGGGAACTGACTCTGTTGCGACGTGAATCACGTTCGCGAACGTACTGACGCAGGGAACTGACTCTGTTGCGACGTGAATCACGTTCGCGAACGTACTGACGCAGGGAACTGACTCTGTTGCGACGTGAATCACGTTCGTGAACGTACTGACGCAGAGAACTGACTCTGTTGCGACGTGAATCACGTTCGCGAACGTACTGACGTAGGGAACTGACCTTGTTGCGACGTGAATCACGTTCGCGAACGTACTGACGCAGGGAACTGACTGTAATGCGACGTGAATCACATGAATCACGTTCGCGAACGTACTGACGCAGGGAACTGACTCTGTTGCGACGTGAATCACGTTCGCGAACGTACTGACGCAGGGAACTGACTCTGTCACGACGTGAATCACGTTCGCCAACGTACTGACGCAGAGAACTGACTCTGTTGCGACGTGAATCACGTTCGCGAACGTACTGACGCAGGGAACTGACTGTAATGCGACGTGAATCACATGATTCACGTTCGCGAACGTACTGACGCAGGGAATTGACTCTGTTGCGACGTGAATCACGTTTGCGAACGTACTGACGCATGGAACTGACTGTGTTGCGACGTGAGTCACATGAATCACGTTCGCGGACGTAATGATGCAGGGAACTGACTGTGTTGCGACGTGAATCATGTTCGCGAACGTACTGATGCAGGGAAGTGACTGTGTTGCGACGTGAATCACGTTCGCGAACTTACTGACGCAGGGAACTGACGTTGTTGTGACGTGAATCACGTTCGCGAACGTACTGACGCAGGGAACTGACTGTGTTGCGACATGAATCACATGAATCACATTCGCGGACGTACTGACACAGAGAATTGACCGTGTTGCGACGTGAATCACGTTCGCGAACGTACTGACGCAGGGAACTGACTTTGTTGAAACGTGAATCACATGAATCACGTTCGCGAACGTACTGACGCAGGGAACTGACTGTGTTGCGACGTGAATCACGTTCGCGAATGTACTGACGCAGGGAACCGACTGTGTTGCGACATGAATCACATGAATCACATTCGCGAACGTACTGACACAGGGACCTGACCGTGTTGTGACGTGAATCACATGAATCACGTTCGCGGACGTACTGACGCAGGGAACTGACTCTGTTGCGACGTGAATCAAGTTCGCGAACGTACTGACGCAGGGAACTGACTGTGTTGCGCCGTGAATCACGTTCGCGAATGTACTGACGCACGAAACTGACTGTGTTGCGACGTCAATCACATGAATCACATTCGCGAACGTACTGACTCAGGGAACTGACTTTGTTGCGACGTGAATCACGTTCGCGAACGTACTGATGCAGGGAACTGACTGTGTTGCGACGTGAATCACATGAATCACGTTCGCGGACGTACTGACGCAGGGAACTGACTCTGTTGCGACGTGAATCACGTTCGTGAACGTACTGACGCAGGGAACTGACTCTGTTGCGACGTGAATCACGTTTGCGAACGTACTGACGCAGGGAACTGACTCTGTTGCGATGTGAATCACATGAATCACGTTCGCGGACGTACTGACGCAGGGAACTGACTCTGTTGCGACGTGAATCACGTTCGCGAACATACTGACGCAGGGAACTGACTGTGTTGCGACGTGAATCACATGAATCACGTTCGCGAACGTACTGATGAAGGGAACTGACTCTGTTGCGACGTGAATCACGTTCGCAAACGTACTGACGCAGGGAACTGACTCTGTTGCGACGTGAATCACATGAGTCACGTTTGCGGACGTACTTACGCAGGGAACTGACTCTGTTGCGACGTGAATCACGTTCGCGAACATACTGACGTAGGGAACTGACTGTGTTGCGAAGTGAATCACATGAATCACGTTCGCGAACGTACTGATGCGGGGAACTGACTCTGTTGCGACGTGAATCACGTTCGCAAACGTACTGACGCAGGGAACTGACTGTAATGCGACGTGAATCACATGAATCACGTTCGCGAACGTACTGACGCAGGGAACTGACTGTAATGCGACGTGAATCACATGAATCACGTTCGCGAACGTACTGACGCAGGGAACTGACTCTGTTGCGACGTGAATCACGTTCCCGAACGTACTGACTCAGGGAACTGACTCTGTTACGACGTGAATCACGTTCGCGAACGTACTGACGCAGAGAACTGACTCTGTTGCGACGTGAATCACGTTCGCGAACGTACTGACGCAGGGAACTGACTGTAATGCGACGTGAATCACATGAATCACGTTCGCGAACGTACTGACGCAGGGAATTGACTCTGTTGCGACGTGAATCACGTTTGCGAACGTACTGACGCAGGGAACTGACTGTGTTGCGACGTGAGTCACATGAATCACGTTCGCGGACGTAATGATGCAGGGAACTGACTGTGTTGCGACGTGAATCACGTTCGCGAACGTACTGATGCAGGGAAGTGACTGTGTTGCGACGTGAATCACGTTCGCGAACGTACTGACGCAGGGAACTGACTGTGTTGCGACATGAATCACATGAATCACATTCGCGAACGTACTGACTCAGGGAACTGACTTTGTTGCGACGTGAATCACGTTCGCGAACGTACTGACGCAGGGAACTGACTCTGTTGCGATGTGAATCACATGAATCACGTTCGCGGACGTACTGACGCAGGGAACTGACTCTGTTGCGACGTGAATCACGTTCGCGAACATACTGACGCAGGGAACTGACTGTGTTGCGACATGAATCACATGAATCACATTCGCGAACGTACTGACACAGAGAATTGACCGTGTTGCGACGTGAATCACGTTCGCGAACGTACTGACGCAGGGAACTGACTTTGTTGAAACGTGAATCACATGAATCACGTTCGCGAACGTACTGACGCAGGGAACTGACTGTGTTGCGACGTGAATCACGTTCGCGAATGTACTGACGCAGGGAACCGACTGTGTTGCGACATGAATCACATGAATCACATTCGCGAACGTACTGACACAGGGACCTGACCGTGTTGCGACGTGAATCACATGAATCACGTTCGCGGACGTACTGACGCAGGGAACTGACTCTGTTGCGACGTGAATCAAGTTCGCGAACGTACTGACGCAGGGAACTGACTGTGTTGCGCCGTGAATCACGTTCGCGAATGTACTGACGCAGGGAACCGACTGTGTTGCGATGTGAATCACATGAATCACGTTCGCGAACGTACTGACGCACGAAACTGACTGTGTTGCGACGTCAATCACATGAATCACATTCGCGAACGTACTGACTCAGGGAACTGACTTTGTTGCGACGTGAATCACGTTCGCGAATGTACTGATGCAGGGAACTGACTGTGTTGCGACGTGAATCACATGAATCACGCTCGCGGACGTACTGACGCAGGGAACTGACTCTGTTGCGACGTGAATCACGTTTGCGAACGTACTGACGCAGGGAACTGACTCTGTTGCGATGTGAATCACATGAATCACGTTCGCGGACGTACTGACGCAGGGAACTGACTCTGTTGCGACGTGAATCACGTTCGCGAACATACTGACGCAGGGAACTGACTGTGTTGCGACGTGAATCACATGAATCACGTTCGCGAACGTACTGATGAAGGGAACTGACTCTGTTGCGACGTGAATCACGTTCGCGAACGTACTGACGCAGGGAACTGACTCTGTTGCGACGTGAATCACATGAGTCACGTTTGCGGACGTACTTACGCAGGGAACTGACTCTGTTGCGACGTGAATCACGTTCGCGAACATACTGACGTAGGGAACTGACTGTGTTGCGACGTGAATCACATGAATCACGTTCGCGAACGTACTGATGCGGGGAACTGACTCTGTTGCGACGTGAATCACGTTCGCAAACGTACTGACGCAGGGAACTGACTGTAATGCGACGTGAATCACATGAATCACGTTCGCGAACGTACTGACGCAGGGAACTGACTGTAATGCGACGTGAATCACATGAATCACGTTCGCGAACGTACTGACGCAGGGAACTGACTCTGTTGCGACGTGAATCACGTTCCCGAACGTACTGACTCAGGGAACTGACTCTGTTACGACGTGAATCACGTTCGCGAACGTACTGACGCAGAGAACTGACTCTGTTGCGACGTGAATCACGTTCGCGAACGTACTGACGCAGGGAACTGACTGTAATGCGACGTGAATCACATGAATCACGTTCGCGAACGTACTGACGCAGGGAATTGACTCTGTTGCGACGTGAATCACGTTTGCGAACGTACTGACGCAGGGAACTGACTGTGTTGCGACGTGAGTCACATGAATCACGTTCGCGGACGTAATGATGCAGGGAACTGACTGTGTTGCGACGTGAATCACGTTCGCGAACGTACTGATGCAGGGAAGTGACTGTGTTGCGACGTGAATCACGTTCGCGAACGTACTGACGCAGGGAACTGACTGTGTTGCGACATGAATCACATGAATCACATTCGCGAACGTACTGACTCAGGGAACTGACTTTGTTGCGACGTGAATCACGTTCGCGAACGTACTGATGCAGGGAACTGACTGTGTTGCGACGTGAATCACGTTCGCGAATGTACTGACGCAGGGAACCGACTGTGTTGCGACATGAATCACATGAATCACATTCGCGAACGTACTGACACAGGGACCTGACCGTGTTGTGACGTGAATCACATGAATCACGTTCGCGGACGTACTGACGCAGGGAACTGACTCTGTTGCGACGTGAATCAAGTTCGCGAACGTACTGACGCAGGGAACTGACTGTGTTGCGCCGTGAATCACGTTCGCGAATGTACTGACGCAGGGAACCGACTGTGTTGCGATGTGAATCACATGAATCACGTTCGCGAACGTACTGACGCACGAAACTGACTGTGTTGCGACGTCAATCACATGAATCACATTCGCGAACGTACTGACTCAGGGAACTGACTTTGTTGCGACGTGAATCACGTTCGCGAACGTACTGATGCAGGGAACTGACTGTGTTGCGACGTGAATCACATGAATCACGTTCGCGGACGTACTGACGCAGGGAACTGACTCTGTTGCGACGTGAATCACGTTCGTGAACGTACTGACGCAGGGAACTGACTCTGTTGCGACGTGAATCACGTTTGCGAACGTACTGACGCAGGGAACTGACTCTGTTGCGATGTGAATCACATGAATCACGTTCGCGGACGTACTGACGCAGGGAACTGACTGTGTTGCGACGTGAATCACATGAATCACGTTCGCGAACGTACTGATGAAGGGAACTGACTCTGTTGCGACGTGAATCACGTTCGCAAACGTACTGACGCAGGGAACTGACTCTGTTGCGACGTGAATCACATGAGTCACGTTTGCGGACGTACTTACGCAGGGAACTGACTCTGTTGCGACGTGAATCACGTTCGCGAACATACTGACGTAGGGAACTGACTGTGTTGCGAAGTGAATCACATGAATCACGTTCGCGAACGTACTGATGCGGGGAACTGACTCTGTTGCGACGTGAATCACGTTCGCAAACGTACTGACGCAGGGAACTGACTGTAATGCGACGTGAATCACATGAATCACGTTCGCGAACGTACTGACGCAGGGAACTGACTGTAATGCGACGTGAATCACATGAATCACGTTCGCGAACGTACTGACGCAGGGAACTGACTCTGTTGCGACGTGAATCACGTTCCCGAACGTACTGACTCAGGGAACTGACTCTGTTACGACGTGAATCACGTTCGCGAACGTACTGACGCAGAGAACTGACTCTGTTGCGACGTGAATCACGTTCGCGAACGTACTGACGCAGGGAACTGACTGTAATGCGACGTGAATCACATGAATCACGTTCGCGAACGTACTGACGCAGGGAATTGACTCTGTTGCGACGTGAATCACGTTTGCGAACGTACTGACGCAGGGAACTGACTGTGTTGCGACGTGAGTCACATGAATCACGTTCGCGGACGTAATGATGCAGGGAACTGACTGTGTTGCGACGTGAATCACGTTCGCGAACGTACTGATGCAGGGAAGTGACTGTGTTGCGACGTGAATCACGTTCGCGAACGTACTGACGCAGGGAACTGACTGTGTTGCGACATGAATCACATGAATCACATTCGCGAACGTACTGACTCAGGGAACTGACTTTGTTGCGACGTGAATCACGTTCGCGAACGTACTGACGCAGGGAACTGACTCTGTTGCGATGTGAATCACATGAATCACGTTCGCGGACGTACTGACGCAGGGAACTGACTCTGTTGCGACGTGAATCACGTTCGCGAACATACTGACGCAGGGAACTGACTGTGTTGCGACATGAATCACATGAATCACATTCGCGAACGTACTGACACAGAGAATTGACCGTGTTGCGACGTGAATCACGTTCGCGAACGTACTGACGCAGGGAACTGACTTTGTTGAAACGTGAATCACATGAATCACGTTCGCGAACGTACTGACGCAGGGAACTGACTGTGTTGCGACGTGAATCACGTTCGCGAATGTACTGACGCAGGGAACCGACTGTGTTGCGACATGAATCACATGAATCACATTTGCGAACGTACTGACACAGGGACCTGACCGTGTTGCGACGTGAATCACATGAATCACGTTCGCGGACGTACTGACGCAGGGAACTGACTCTGTTGCGACGTGAATCAAGTTCGCGAACGTACTGACGCAGGGAACTGACTGTGTTGCGCCGTGAATCACGTTCGCGAATGTACTGACGCAGGGAACCGACTGTGTTGCGATGTGAATCACATGAATCACGTTCGCGAACGTACTGACGCACGAAACTGACTGTGTTGCGACGTCAATCACATGAATCACATTCGCGAACGTACTGACTCAGGGAACTGACTTTGTTGCGACGTGAATCACGTTCGCGAACGTACTGATGCAGGGAACTGACTGTGTTGCGACGTGAATCACATGAATCACGCTCGCGGACGTACTGACGCAGGGAACTGACTCTGTTGCGACGTGAATCACGTTTGCGAACGTACTGACGCAGGGAACTGACTCTGTTGCGATGTGAATCACATGAATCACGTTCGCGGACGTACTGACGCAGGGAACTGACTCTGTTGCGACGTGAATCACGTTCGCGAACATACTGACGCAGGGAACTGACTGTGTTGCGACGTGAATCACATGAATCACGTTCGCGAACGTACTGATGAAGGGAACTGACTCTGTTGCGACGTGAATCACGTTCGCGAACGTACTGACGCAGGGAACTGACTCTGTTGCGACGTGAATCACATGAGTCACGTTTGCGGACGTACTTACGCAGGGAACTGACTCTGTTGCGACGTGAATCACGTTCGCGAACATACTGACGTAGGGAACTGACTGTGTTGCGACGTGAATCACATGAATCACGTTCGCGAACGTACTGATGCGGGGAACTGACTCTGTTGCGACGTGAATCACGTTCGCAAACGTACTGACGCAGGGAACTGACTGTAATGCGACGTGAATCACATGAATCACGTTCGCGAACGTACTGACGCAGGGAACTGACTGTAATGCGACGTGAATCACATGAATCACGTTCGCGAACGTACTGACGCAGGGAACTGACTCTGTTGCGACGTGAATCACGTTCCCGAACGTACTGACTCAGGGAACTGACTCTGTTACGACGTGAATCACGTTCGCGAACGTACTGACGCAGAGAACTGACTCTGTTGCGACGTGAATCACGTTCGCGAACGTACTGACGCAGGGAACTGACTGTAATGCGACGTGAATCACATGAATCACGTTCGCGAACGTACTGACGCAGGGAATTGACTCTGTTGCGACGTGAATCACGTTTGCGAACGTACTGACGCAGGGAACTGACTGTGTTGCGACGTGAGTCACATGAATCACGTTCGCGGACGTAATGATGCAGGGAACTGACTGTGTTGCGACGTGAATCACGTTCGCGAACGTACTGATGCAGGGAAGTGACTGTGTTGCGACGTGAATCACGTTCGCGAACGTACTGACGCAGGGAACTGACTGTGTTGCGACATGAATCACATGAATCACATTCGCGAACGTACTGACTCAGGGAACTGACTTTGTTGCGACGTGAATCACGTTCGCGAACGTACTGATGCAGGGAACTGACTGTGTTGCGACGTGAATCACATGAATCACGTTCGCGGACGTACTGACGCAGGGAACTGACTCTGTTGCGACGTGAATCACGTTCGTGAACGTACTGACGCAGGGAACTGACTCTGTTGCGACGTGAATCACGTTTGCGAACGTACTGACGCAGGGAACTGACTCTGTTGCGATGTGAATCACATGAATCACGTTCGCGGACGTACTGACGCAGGGAACTGACTCTGTTGCGACGTGAATCACGTTCGCGAACATACTGACGCAGGGAACTGACTGTGTTGCGACGTGGATCACATGAATCACGTTCGCGAACGTACTGATGAAGGGAACTGACTCTGTTGCGACGTGAATCACGTTCGCGAACGTACTGACGCAGGGAACTGACTCTGTTGCGACGTGAATCACATGAGTCACGTTTGCGGACGTACTTACGCAGGGAACTGACTCTGTTGCGACGTGAATCACGTTCGCGAACATACTGACGTAGGGAACTGACTGTGTTGCGACGTGAATCACATGAATCACGTTCGCGAACGTACTGATGCGGGGAACTGACTCTGTTGCGACGTGAATCACGTTTGCAAACGTACTGACGCAGGGAACTGACTGTAATGCGACGTGAATCACATGAATCACGTTCGCGAACGTACTGACGCAGGGAACTGACTGTAATGCGACGTGAATCACATGAATCACGTTCGCGAACGTCCTGACGCAGGGAACTGACTCTGTTGCGACGTGAATCACGTTCCCGAACGTACTGACTCAGGGAACTGACTCTGTTACGACGTGAATCACGTTCGAAACGTACTGACGCAGAGAACTGACTCTGTTGCGACGTGAATCACGTTCGCGAACGTACTGACGCAGGGAACTGACTGTAATGCGACGTGAATCACATGAATCACGTTCGCGAACGTACTGACGCAGGGAATTGACTCTGTTGCGACGTGAATCACGTTTGCGAACGTACTGACGCAGGGAACTGACTGTGTTGCGACGTGAGTCACATGAATCACGTTCGCGGACGTAATGATGCAGGGAACTGACTGTGTTGCGACGTGAATCACGTTCGCGAACGTACTGATGCAGGGAAGTGACTGTGTTGCGACGTGAATCACGTTCGCGAACGTACTGACGCAAGGAACTGACTGTGTTGCGACACGAATCACATGAATCACATTCGCGAACGTACTGACACAGAGAACTGACCGTGTTGCGACGTGAATCACGTTCCCGAACATACTGACGCAGGGAACTGATTTTGTTGAAACGTGAATCACATGAATCACGTTCGCGAACGTACTGACGCAGGGAACTGACTGTGTTGCGACGTTAATCACGTTCGCGAATGTACTGACGCAGGGAACTGACTGTGTTGCGACATGAATCACATGAATCACATTCGCGAACGTGCTGACACAGGGAACTGACCGTGTTGCGACGTGAATCACATGAATCACGTTCGCGGACGTACTGACGCAGGGAACTGACTCTGTTGCGACGTGAATCATGTTCGCGAACGTACTGACGCAGGGAACTGACTGTAATGCGACGTGAATCACATGAATCACGTTCGCGGACGTACTGACGCAGGGAACTGACTCTGTTGCGACGTGAATCACCTCCGCGAACGTACTGACGCAGGAAACTGACTGTGTTGCGATGTGAATCACATGAATCACGTTCGCGAACGTACTGACGCACGAAACTGACTGTGTTGCGACGTCAATCACATGAATCACATTCGCAAACGTACTGACGCAGGGAACTGACTCTGTTGCGACGTGAATCACGTTCGCGAACGTACTGACGCAGGGAACTGACTGTAATGCGACGTGAATCACATGAATCACGTTCGCGAACGTACTGACGCAGGGAACTGACCGTGTTGCGACGTGAATCACATGAATCACGTTCGCGGACGTACTGACGCAGGGAACTGACTCTGTTGCGACGTGAATCACGTTCGCGAACGTACTGACGCAGGGAACTGACTGTAATGCGACGTGAATCACATGAATCACGTTCGCGGACGTACTGACGCAGGGAACTGACTCTGTTGCGACGTGAATCACGTTCGCGAACGTACTGACGCAGGGGAACTGACTCTGTTGCGACGTGAATCACGTTCGCGAACGAACTGACGCAGGGAACTGACTATGTTGTGACGTGAATCACATGAATCACGGTCGCGGACGTACTGACGCAAGGAACTGACTGTGTTGCGACGTGAATCACATGAATCACGTTCGCGAACGTACTGATGCAGGGAACTGACTCTGTTGCGACGTGAATCACGTTCGCGAACGTACTGACGCAGGGAACTGACTATGTTGCGACGTGAATCACGTTCGCGAACATACTGACGCAGGGAACTGACTGTGTTGCGACGTGAATCACATGAATCACGTTCGCGAACGTACTGATGCAGGGAACTGACTCTGTTGCGACGTGAATCACGTTCGCGAACGTACTGACGCAGGGAACTGACTCTGTTGCGACGTGAAAGACATGAGTCACGTTTGCGGACGTACTTACGCAGGGAACTGACTCTGTTGCGACGTGAATCACGTTCGCGAACATACTGACGCAGGGAACTGACTGTAATGCGACGTGAATCACATGAATCACGTTCACGAACGTACTGACGCAGGGAATTGACTCTGTTGCGACGTGAATCACGTTCGCGAACGTACTGACGCAGGGAACTGACTTTGTTGCGACGTGAATCACATGAATCACATTCGCGAACGTACTGAAGCAGGGAACTGACTGTGTTGCGACGTGAATCACGTTCGCGAACGTACTGATTTAGGGAAGTGACTCTGTTGCGACGTGAGTCACGTTCGCGAACGTACTGACGCAGGGGACTGACTTTGTTGCGACGTGAATCACATGAATCACATTCGCGAACGTACTGAAGCAGGGAACTGACTGTGTTGCGACGTGAATCACGTTCGCGAATGTACTAACGCAGGGAACTGACTGTGTTGCGACGTGAATCACGTTCGCGAACGTACTGACGTAGGGAACTGACCTTGTTGCGACGTGAATCACGTTCGCGAACGTACTGACGCAGGGAACTGACTGTAATGCGACGTGAATCACATGAATCACGTTCGCGAACGTACTGACGCAGGGAACTGACTCTGTTGCGACGTGAATCACGTTCGCGAACGTACTGACGCAGGGAACTGACTCTGTCACGACGTGAATCACGTTCGCCAACGTACTGACGCAGAGAACTGACTCTGTTGCGACGTGAATCACGTTCGCGAACGTACTGACGCAGGGAACTGACTGTAATGCGACGTGAATCACATGATTCACGTTCGCGAACGTACTGACGCAGGGAATTGACTCTGTTGCGACGTGAATCACGTTTGCGAACGTACTGACGCATGGAACTGACTGTGTTGCGACGTGAGTCACATGAATCACGTTCGCGGACGTAATGATGCAGGGAACTGACTGTGTTGCGACGTGAATCATGTTCGCGAACGTACTGATGCAGGGAAGTGACTGTGTTGCGACGTGAATCACGTTCGCGAACTTACTGACGCAGGGAACTGACGTTGTTGCGACGTGAATCACGTTCGCGAACGTACTGACGCAGGGAACTGACTGTGTTGCGACATGAATCACATGAATCACATTCGCGGACGTACTGACACAGAGAATTGACCGTGTTGCGACGTGAATCACGTTCGCGAACGTACTGACGCAGGGAACTGACTTTGTTGAAACGTGAATCACATGAATCACGTTCGCGAACGTACTGACGCAGGGAACTGACTGTGTTGCGACGTGAATCACGTTCGCGAATGTACTGACGCAGGGAACCGACTGTGTTGCGACATGAATCACATGAATCACATTCGCGAACGTACTGACACAGGGACCTGACCGTGTTGTGACGTGAATCACATGAATCACGTTCGCGGACGTACTGACGCAGGGAACTGACTCTGTTGCGACGTGAATCAAGTTCGCGAACGTACTGACGCAGGGAACTGACTGTGTTGCGCCGTGAATCACGTTCGCGAATGTACTGACGCAGGGAACCGACTGTGTTGCGATGTGAATCACATGAATCACGTTCGCGAACGTACTGACGCACGAAACTGACTGTGTTGCGACGTCAATCACATGAATCACATTCGCGAACGTACTGACTCAGGGAACTGACTTTGTTGCGACGTGAATCACGTTCGCGAACGTACTGATGCAGGGAACTGACTGTGTTGCGACGTGAATCACATGAATCACGTTCGCGGACGTACTGACGCAGGGAACTGACTCTGTTGCGACGTGAATCACGTTCGTGAACGTACTGACGCAGGGAACTGACTCTGTTGCGACGTGAATCACGTTTGCGAACGTACTGACGCAGGGAACTGACTCTGTTGCGATGTGAATCACATGAATCACGTTCGCGGACGTACTGACGCAGGGAACTGACTCTGTTGCGACGTGAATCACGTTCGCGAACATACTGACGCAGGGAACTGACTGTGTTGCGACGTGAATCACATGAATCACGTTCGCGAACGTACTGATGAAGGGAACTGACTCTGTTGCGACGTGAATCACGTTCGCAAACGTACTGACACAGGGAACTGACTCTGTTGCGACGTGAATCACATGAGTCACGTTTGCGGACGTACTTACGCAGGGAACTGACTCTGTTGCGACGTGAATCACGTTCGCGAACATACTGACGTAGGGAACTGACTGTGTTGCGAAGTGAATCACATGAATCACGTTCGCGAACGTACTGATGCGGGGAACTGACTCTGTTGCGACGTGAATCACGTTCGCAAACGTACTGACGCAGGGAACTGACTGTAATGCGACGTGAATCACATGAATCACGTTCGCGGACGTACTGACGCAGGGAACTGACTGTAATGCGACGTGAATCACATGAATCACGTTCGCGAACGTACTGACGCAGGGAACTGACTCTGTTGCGACGTGAATCACGTTCCCGAACGTACTGACTCAGGGAACTGACTCTGTTACGACGTGAATCACGTTCGCGAACGTACTGACGCAGAGAACTGACTCTGTTGCGACGTGAATCACGTTCGCGAACGTACTGACGCAGGGAACTGACTGTAATGCGACGTGAATCACATGAATCACGTTCGCGAACGTACTGACGCAGGGAATTGACTCTGTTGCGACCTGAATCACGTTTGCGAACGTACTGACGCAGGGAACTGACTGTGTTGCGACGTGAGTCACATGAATCACGTTCGCGGACGTAATGATGCAGGAAACTGACTGTGTTGCGACGTGAATCACGTTCGCGAACGTACTGATGCAGGGAAGTGACTGTGTTGCGACGTGAATCACGTTCGCGAACGTACTGACGCAGGGAACTGACTGTGTTGCGACATGAATCACATGAATCACATTCGCGAACGTACTGACTCAGGGAACTGACTTTGTTGCGACGTGAATCACGTTCGCGAACGTACTGACGCAGGGAACTGACTCTGTTGCGATGTGAATCACATGAATCACGTTCGCGGACGTACTGACGCAGGGAACTGACTCTGTTGCGACGTGAATCACGTTCGCGAACATACTGACGCAGGGAACTGACTGTGTTGCGACATGAATCACATGAATCACATTCGCGAACGTACTGACACAGAGAATTGACCGTGTTGCGACGTGAATCACGTTCGCGAACGTACTGACGCAGGGAACTGACTTTGTTGAAACGTGAATCACATGAATCACGTTCGCGAACGTACTGACGCAGGGAACTGACTGTGTTGCGACGTGAATCACGTTCGCGAATGTACTGACGCAGGGAACCGACTGTGTTGCGACATGAATCACATGAATCACATTCGCGAACGTACTGACACAGGGACCTGACCGTGTTGCGACGTGAATCACATGAATCACGTTCGCGGACGTACTGACGCAGGGAACTGACTCTGTTGCGACGTGAATCAAGTTCGCGAACGTACTGACGCAGGGAACTGACTGTGTTGCGCCGTGAATCACGTTCGCGAATGTACTGACGCAGGGAACCGACTGTGTTGCGATGTGAATCACATGAATCACGTTCGCGAACGTACTGACGCACGAAACTGACTGTGTTGCGACGTCAATCACATGAATCACATTCGCGAACGTACTGACTCAGGGAACTGACTTTGTTGCGACGTGAATCACGTTCGCGAACGTACTGATGCAGGGAACTGACTGTGTTGCGACGTGAATCACATGAATCACGCTCGCGGACGTACTGACGCAGGGAACTGACTCTGTTGCGACGTGAATCACGTTTGCGAACGTACTGACGCAGGGAACTGACTCTGTTGCGATGTGAATCACATGAATCACGTTCGCGGACGTACTGACGCAGGGAACTGACTCTGTTGCGACGTGAATCACGTTCGCGAACATACTGACGCAGGGAACTGACTGTGTTGCGACGTGAATCACATGAATCACGTTCGCGAACGTACTGATGAAGGGAACTGACTCTGTTGCGACGTGAATCACGTTCGCGAACGTACTGACGCAGGGAACTGACTCTGTTGCGACGTGAATCACATGAGTCACGTTTGCGGACGTACTTACGCAGGGAACTGACTCTGTTGCGACGTGAATCACGTTCGCGAACATACTGACGTAGGGAACTGACTGTGTTGCGACGTGAATCACATGAATCACGTTCGCGAACGTACTGATGCGGGGAACTGACTCTGTTGCGACGTGAATCACGTTCGCAAACGTACTGACGCAGGGAACTGACTGTAATGCGACGTGAATCACATGAATCACGTTCGCGAACGTACTGACGCAGGGAACTGACTGTAATGCGACGTGAATCACATGAATCACGTTCGCGAACGTACTGACGCAGGGAACTGACTCTGTTGCGACGTGAATCACGTTCCCGAACGTACTGACTCAGGGAACTGACTCTGTTACGACGTGAATCACGTTCGCGAACGTACTGACGCAGAGAACTGACTCTGTTGCGACGTGAATCACGTTCGCGAACGTACTGACGCAGGGAACTGACTGTAATGCGACGTGAATCACATGAATCACGTTCGCGAACGTACTGACGCAGGGAATTGACTCTGTTGCGACGTGAATCACGTTTGCGAACGTACTGACGCAGGGAACTGACTGTGTTGCGACGTGAGTCACATGAATCACGTTCGCGGACGTAATGATGCAGGGAACTGACTGTGTTGCGACGTGAATCACGTTCGCGAACGTACTGATGCAGGGAAGTGACTGTGTTGCGACGTGAATCACGTTCGCGAACGTACTGACGCAGGGAACTGACTGTGTTGCGACATGAATCACATGAATCACATTCGCGAACGTACTGACTCAGGGAACTGACTTTGTTGCGACGTGAATCACGTTCGCGAACGTACTGATGCAGGGAACTGACTGTGTTGCGACGTGAATCACGTTCGCGAATGTACTGACGCAGGGAACCGACTGTGTTGCGACATGAATCACATGAATCACATTCGCGAACGTACTGACACAGGGACCTGACCGTGTTGTGACGTGAATCACATGAATCACGTTCGCGGACGTACTGACGCAGGGAACTGACTCTGTTGCGACGTGAATCAAGTTCGCGAACGTACTGACGCAGGGAACTGACTGTGTTGCGCCGTGAATCACGTTCGCGAATGTACTGACGCAGGGAACCGACTGTGTTGCGATGTGAATCACATGAATCACGTTCGCGAACGTACTGACGCACGAAACTGACTGTGTTGCGACGTCAATCACATGAATCACATTCGCGAACGTACTGACTCAGGGAACTGACTTTGTTGCGACGTGAATCACGTTCGCGAACGTACTGATGCAGGGAACTGACTGTGTTGCGACGTGAATCACATGAATCACGTTCGCGGACGTACTGACGCAGGGAACTGACTCTGTTGCGACGTGAATCACGTTCGTGAATGTACTGACGCAGGGAACTGACTCTGTTGCGACGTGAATCACGTTTGCGAACGTACTGACGCAGGGAACTGACTCTGTTGCGATGTGAATCACATGAATCACGTTCGCGGACATACTGACGCAGGGAACTGACTCTGTTGCGACGTGAATCACATGAATCACGTTCGCGAACGTACTGATGAAGGGAACTGACTCTGTTGCGACGTGAATCACGTTCGCGAACGTACTGACGCAGGGAACTGACTCTGTTGCGACGTGAATCACATGAGTCACGTTTGCGGACGTACTTACGCAGGGAACTGACTCTGTTGCGACGTGAATCACGTTCGCGAACATACTGACGTAGGGAACTGACTGTGTTGCGAAGTGAATCACATGAATCACGTTCGCGAACGTACTGATGCGGGGAACTGACTCTGTTGCGACGTGAATCACGTTCGCAAACGTACTGACGCAGGGAACTGACTGTAATGCGACGTGAATCACATGAATCACGTTCGCGAACGTACTGACGCAGGGAACTGACTGTAATGCGACGTGAATCACATGAATCACGTTCGCGAACGTACTGACGCAGGGAACTGACTCTGTTGCGACGTGAATCACGTTCCCGAACGTACTGACTCAGGGAACTGACTCTGTTACGACGTGAATCACGTTCGCGAACGTACTGACGCAGAGAACTGACTCTGTTGCGACGTGAATCACGTTCGCGAACGTACTGACGCAGGGAACTGACTGTAATGCGACGTGAATCACATGAATCACGTTCGCGAACGTACTGACGCAGGGAATTGACTCTGTTGCGACGTGAATCACGTTTGCGAACGTACTGACGCAGGGAACTGACTGTGTTGCGACGTGAGTCACATGAATCACGTTCGCGGACGTAATGATGCAGGGAACTGACTGTGTTGCGACGTGAATCACGTTCGCGAACGTACTGATGCAGGGAAGTGACTGTGTTGCGACGTGAATCACGTTCGCGAACGTACTGACGCAGGGAACTGACTGTGTTGCGACATGAATCACATGAATCACATTCGCGAACGTACTGACTCAGGGAACTGACTTTGTTGCGACGTGAATCACGTTCGCGAACGTACTGACGCAGGGAACTGACTCTGTTGCGATGTGAATCACATGAATCACGTTCGCGGACGTACTGACGCAGGGAACTGACTCTGTTGCGACGTGAATCACGTTCGCGAACATACTGACGCAGGGAACTGACTGTGTTGCGACATGAATCACATGAATCACATTCGCGAACGTACTGACACAGAGAATTGACCGTGTTGCGACGTGAATCACGTTCGCGAACGTACTGACGCAGGGAACTGACTTTGTTGAAACGTGAATCACATGAATCACGTTCGCGAACGTACTGACGCAGGGAACTGACTGTGTTGCGACGTGAATCACGTTCGCGAATGTACTGACGCAGGGAACCGACTGTGTTGCGACATGAATCACATGAATCACATTCGCGAACGTACTGACACAGGGACCTGACCGTGTTGCGACGTGAATCACATGAATCACGTTCGCGGACGTACTGACGCAGGGAACTGACTCTGTTGCGACGTGAATCAAGTTCGCGAACGTACTGACGCAGGGAACTGACTGTGTTGCGCCGTGAATCACGTTCGCGAATGTACTGACGCAGGGAACCGACTGTGTTGCGATGTGAATCACATGAATCACGTTCGCGAACGTACTGACGCACGAAACTGACTGTGTTGCGACGTCAATCACATGAATCACATTCGCGAACGTACTGACTCAGGGAACTGACTTTGTTGCGACGTGAATCACGTTCGCGAACGTACTGATGCAGGGAACTGACTGTGTTGCGACGTGAATCACATGAATCACGCTCGCGGACGTACTGACGCAGGGAACTGACTCTGTTGCGACGTGAATCACGTTTGCGAACGTACTGACGCAGGGAACTGACTCTGTTGCGATGTGAATCACATGAATCACGTTCGCGGACGTACTGACGCAGGGAACTGACTCTGTTGCGACGTGAATCACGTTCGCGAACATACTGACGCAGGGAACTGACTGTGTTGCGACGTGAATCACATGAATCACGTTCGCGAACGTACTGATGAAGGGAACTGACTCTGTTGCGACGTGAATCACGTTCGCGAACGTACTGACGCAGGGAACTGACTCTGTTGCGACGTGAATCACATGAGTCACGTTTGCGGACGTACTTACGCAGGGAACTGACTCTGTTGCGACGTGAATCACGTTCGCGAACATACTGACGTAGGGAACTGACTGTGTTGCGACGTGAATCACATGAATCACGTTCGCGAACGTACTGATGCGGGGAACTGACTCTGTTGCGACGTGAATCACGTTCGCAAACGTACTGACGCAGGGAACTGACTGTAATGCGACGTGAATCACATGAATCACGTTCGCGAACGTACTGACGCAGGGAACTGACTGTAATGCGACGTGAATCACATGAATCACGTTCGCGAACGTACTGACGCAGGGAACTGACTCTGTTGCGACGTGAATCACGTTCCCGAACGTACTGACTCAGGGAACTGACTCTGTTACGACGTGAATCACGTTCGCGAACGTACTGACGCAGAGAACTGACTCTGTTGCGACGTGAATCACGTTCGCGAACGTACTGACGCAGGGAACTGACTGTAATGCGACGTGAATCACATGAATCACGTTCGCGAACGTACTGACGCAGGGAATTGACTCTGTTGCGACGTGAATCACGTTTGCGAACGTACTGACGCAGGGAACTGACTGTGTTGCGACGTGAGTCACATGAATCACGTTCGCGGACGTAATGATGCAGGGAACTGACTGTGTTGCGACGTGAATCACGTTCGCGAACGTACTGATGCAGGGAAGTGACTGTGTTGCGACGTGAATCACGTTCGCGAACGTACTGACGCAGGGAACTGACTGTGTTGCGACATGAATCACATGAATCACATTCGCGAACGTACTGACTCAGGGAACTGACTTTGTTGCGACGTGAATCACGTTCGCGAACGTACTGATGCAGGGAACTGACTGTGTTGCGACGTGAATCACATGAATCACGTTCGCGGACGTACTGACGCAGGGAACTGACTCTGTTGCGACGTGAATCACGTTCGTGAACGTACTGACGCAGGGAACTGACTCTGTTGCGACGTGAATCACGTTTGCGAACGTACTGACGCAGGGAACTGACTCTGTTGCGATGTGAATCACATGAATCACGTTCGCGGACGTACTGACGCAGGGAACTGACTCTGTTGCGACGTGAATCACGTTCGCGAACATACTGACGCAGGGAACTGACTGTGTTGCGACGTGGATCACATGAATCACGTTCGCGAACGTACTGATGAAGGGAACTGACTCTGTTGCGACGTGAATCACGTTCGCGAACGTACTGACGCAGGGAACTGACTCTGTTGCGACGTGAATCACATGAGTCACGTTTGCGGACGTACTTACGCAGGGAACTGACTCTGTTGCGACGTGAATCACGTTCGCGAACATACTGACGTAGGGAACTGACTGTGTTGCGACGTGAATCACATGAATCACGTTCGCGAACGTACTGATGCGGGGAACTGACTCTGTTGCGACGTGAATCACGTTTGCAAACGTACTGACGCAGGGAACTGACTGTAATGCGACGTGAATCACATGAATCACGTTCGCGAACGTACTGACGCAGGGAACTGACTGTAATGCGACGTGAATCACATGAATCACGTTCGCGAACGTCCTGACGCAGGGAACTGACTCTGTTGCGACGTGAATCACGTTCCCGAACGTACTGACTCAGGGAACTGACTCTGTTACGACGTGAATCACGTTCGCGAACGTACTGACGCAGAGAACTGACTCTGTTGCGACGTGAATCACGTTCGCGAACGTACTGACGCAGGGAACTGACTGTAATGCGACGTGAATCACATGAATCAAGTTCGCGAACGTACTGACGCAGGGAATTGACTCTGTTGCGACGTGAATCACGTTTGCGAACGTACTGACGCAGGGAACTGACTGTGTTGCGACGTGAGTCACATGAATCACGTTCGCGGACGTAATGATGCAGGGAACTGACTGTGTTGCGACGTGAATCACGTTCGCGAACGTACTGATGCAGGGAAGTGACTGTGTTGCGACGTGAATCACGTTCGCGAACGTACTGACGCAAGGAACTGACTGTGTTGCGACATGAATCACATGAATCACATTCGCGAACGTACTGACACAGAGAACTGACCGTGTTGCGACGTGAATCACGTTCCCGAACATACTGACGCAGGGAACTGATTTTGTTGAAACGTGAATCACATGAATCACGTTCGCGAACGTACTGACGCAGGGAACTGACTGTGTTGCGACGTTAATCACGTTCGCGAATGTACTGACGCAGGGAACTGACTGTGTTGCGACATGAATCACATGAATCACATTCGCGAACGTGCTGACACAGGGAACTGACCGTGTTGCGACGTGAATCACATGAATCACGTTCGCGGACGTACTGACGCAGGGAACTGACTCTGTTGCGACGTGAATCATGTTCGCGAACGTACTGACGCAGGGAACTGACTGTAATGCGACGTGAATCACATGAATCACGTTCGCGGACGTACTGACGCAGGGAACTGACTCTGTTGCGACGTGAATCACCTCCGCGAACGTACTGACGCAGGAAACTGACTGTGTTGCGATGTGAATCACATGAATCACGTTCGCGAACGTACTGACGCACGAAACTGACTGTGTTGCGACGTCAATCACATGAATCACATTCGCAAACGTACTGACGCAGGGAACTGACTCTGTTGCGACGTGAATCACGTTCGCGAACGTACTGACGCAGGGAACTGACTGTAATGCGACGTGAATCACATGAATCACGTTCGCGAACGTACTGACGCAGGGAACTGACCGTGTTGCGACGTGAATCACATGAATCACGTTCGCGGACGTACTGACGCAGGGAACTGACTCTGTTGCGACGTGAATCACGTTCGCGAACGTACTGACGCAGGGAACTGACTGTAATGCGACGTGAATCACATGAATCACGTTCGCGGACGTACTGACGCAGGGAACTGACTCTGTTGCGACGTGAATCACGTTCGCGAACGTACTGACGCAGGGGAACTGACTCTGTTGCGACGTGAATCACGTTCGCGAACGAACTGACGCAGGGAACTGACTATGTTGTGACGTGAATCACATGAATCACGTTCGCGGACGTACTGACGCAAGGAACTGACTGTGTTGCGACGTGAATCACATGAATCACGTTCGCGAACGTACTGATGCAGGGAACTGACTCTGTTGCGACGTGAATCACGTACGCGAACGTACTGACGCAGGGAACTGACTCTGTTGCGACGTGAATCACGTTCGCGAACATACTGACGCAGGGAACTGACTGTGTTGCGACGTGAATCACATGAATCACGTTCGCGAACGTACTGATGCAGGGAACTGACTCTGTTGCGACGTGAATCACGTTCGCGAACGTACTGACGCAGGGAACTGACTCTGTTGCGACGTGAAAGACATGAGTCACGTTTGCGGACGTACTTACGCAGGGAACTGACTCTGTTGCGACGTGAATCACGTTCGCGAACATACTGACGCAGGGAACTGACTGTAATGCGACGTGAATCACATGAATCACGTTCACGAACGTACTGACGCAGGGAATTGACTCTGTTGCGACGTGAATCACGTTCGCGAACGTACTGACGCAGGGAACTGACTTTGTTGCGACGTGAATCACATGAATCACATTCGCGAACGTACTGAAGCAGGGAACTGACTGTGTTGCGACGTGAATCACGTTCGCGAACGTACTGATTTAGGGAAGTGACTCTGTTGCGACGTGAGTCACGTTCGCGAACGTACTGACGCAGGGGACTGACTTTGTTGCGACGTGAATCACATGAATCACATTCGCGAACGTACTGAAGCAGGGAACTGACTGTGTTGCGACGTGAATCACGTTCGCGAATGTACTAACGCAGGGAACTGACTGTGTTGCGACATGATTCACATGAATCACATGAATCACATTCGCGAACGTACTGACACAGGAAACTGACTCTGTTGCGACGTGAATCACGTTCGCGAACGTACTGACGCAGGGAACTGACTGTGTTGCGACGTGAATCACATGAATCAAGTTCGCAAACGTACTGATGCGGGGAACTGACTCTGTTGCGACGTTAATCACGTTCGCAAACGTACTGACGCAGGGAACTGACTGTAATGCGACGTGAATCACATGAATGACGTTCGCGAACGTACTGACGCAGGGAACTGACTGTTATGCGACGTGAATCACATGAATCACGTTCGCGAACGTACTGACGCAGGGAACTGACTCTGTTGCGACGTGAATCACGTTCGCGAACCTACTGACTCAGGGAACTGACTCTGTTACGACGTGAATCACGTTCGCGAACGTACTGACAGAGAACTGACTCTGTTGCGACGTGAATCACGTTTGCGAACGTACTGACGCAGGGAACTGACTGTGTTGCGACGTGAGTCACATGAATCACGTTCGCGGACGTAATGATGCAGGGAACTGACTGTGTTGCGACGTGAATCACGTTCGCGAATGTACTGATGCAGGGAAGTGACTGTGTTGCGACGTGAATCACGTTCGCGAACGTACTGACGCAGGGAACTGACAGTGTTGCGACATGAATCACATGAATCACATTCGCGAACGTACTGACACAGAGAACTGACCGTGTTGCGACGTGAATCACGTTCGCGAACGTACTGACGCAGGGAACTGACTTTGTTGAAACGTGAATCACATGAATCACGTTCGCGAATGTACTGACGCAGGGAACTGACTGTGTTGCGACGTGAATCACGTTCGCGAATGTACTGACGCAGGGAACTGACTGTGTTGCGACATGAATCACATGAATCACATTCGCGAACGTGCTGACACAGGGAACTGACCGTGTTGCGACGTGAATCACATGAATCACGTTCGCGGACGTACTGACGCAGGGAACTGATTCTGTTGCGACGTGAATCATGTTCGCGAACGTACTGACGCAGGGAACTGACTGTAATGCGACGTGAATCATATGAATCACGTTCGCGGACATACTGACGCAGGGAACTGACTCTGTTGCGACGTGAATCATGTTCGCGAACGTACTGACGCAGGAAACTGACTGTGTTGCGATGTGAATCACATGAATCACGTTCGCGAACGTACTGACGCACGAAACTGACTGTGTTGCGACGTAAATCACATGAATCACATTCGCGAACGTAATGACGCAGGGAACTGACTCTGTTGCGACGTGAATCACGTTCGCGAACGTACTGACGCAGGGAACTGACTGTAATGCGACGTGAATCACATGAATCACGTTCGCGAACGTACTGACGCAGGGATTTGACACCGTTGCGACGTGAATCACGTTCGCGAACATACTGACGCAGGGAACTGACCGTGTTGCGACGTGAATCACATGAATCACGTTCGCGGACGTACTGACGCAGGGAACTGACTCTGTTGCGACGTGAATCACGTTCGCGAACGTACTGACGCAGGGAACTGACTGTGTTGCGACGTCAATCACATGAATCACATTCGCGAACGTAATGACGCAGGGAACTGACTCTGTTGCGACGTGAATCACGTTCGCGAACGTACTGACGCAGGGAACTGACTGTAATGCGACGTGAATCACATGAATCACGTTCGCGAACGTACTGACGCAGGGATTTGACACCGTTGCGACGTGAATCACGTTCGCGAACATACTGACGCAGGGAACTGACCGTGTTGCGACGTGAATCACATGAATCACGTTCGCGAACGTACTGACGCAGGGAACTGACTGTAATGCGACGTGAATCACATGAATCACGTTCGCGGACGTACTGACGCAGGGAACTGACTCTGTTGCGACGTAAATCACGTTCGCGAACGTACTGACGCAGGGAACTGACTCTGTTGCGACGTGAATCACGTTCGCGAACGTACTGACGCAGGGAACTGACTCTGTTGCGACGTGAATCACATGAATCACGTTCGCGGACGTACTGACGCAGGGAACTGACTCTGTTGCGACGTGAATCACGTTCGCGAACATACTGACGCAGGGAACTGACTGTGTTGCGACGTGAATCACATGAATCACGTTCGCGAACGTACTGATGCAGGGAACTGACTGTGTTGCGACGTGAATCACATGAACCACGTTCGCGAACGTACTGATGCGGGGAACTGACTCTGTTGCGACGTGAATCACGTTCGCAAACGTACTGACGTAGGGAACTGACTGTAATGCGACGTGAATCACATGAATCACGTTCGCGAACGTACTGACGCAGGGAATTGACTCTGTTGCGACGTGAATCACGTTCGCGAACGTACTGACGCAGGGAACTGTCTGTGTTGCGACGTGAGTCACATGAATCACGTTCGTGGACGTACTGATTAAGGGAACTGACTGTGTTGCGACGTGAATCACGTTCGCGAACGTACTGATTTAGGGAAGTGACTGTGTTGCGACGTGAATCACGTTCACAAACGTACTGACGCAGGGAACTGACTTTGTTGCGACGTGAATCACATGAATCACATTCGCGAACGTACTGACGCAGGGAACTGACTGTGTTGCGACGTGAATCACGTTCGCGAGTGTACTGACGCAGGGAACTGACTGTGTTGCGACATGAATCACATGAATCACATTCGCGAACGTACTGACACAGGAAACTGACTCTGTTGCGACGTGAATCACGTTCGCGAACGTACTGACGCAGGGAACTGACTGTGTTGCGACGTGAATCACATGAATCACGTTCGCGAACGTACTGATGCAGGGAACTGACTCTGTTGCGACGTGAATCACGTTCGCAAACGTACTGACGCAGGGAACTGACTGTATTAAGACGTGAATCACATGAATCACGTTCGAGAAAGTCCTGACGCAGGGAATTGACTCTGTTGCGACGTGAATCACGTTCGCGAACGTACTGACTAAGGGAACTGACTGTGTTGCGACGTGAATCACGTTCGCGAACGTACTGATGCAGGGAAGTGACTGTGCTGCGACGTGAATCACGTTCGCGAACGTACTGACGCAGGGAACTGACTTTGTTGCGACGTGAATCACATGAATCACGTTCGCGAACGTACTGACGCAGAGAACTGACTGTGTTGCGACGTGAATCACGTTCGCGAATGTACTGACGCAGGGAACTGACTGTGTTGCGACATGAATCACATTCGCGAACGTACTGACACAGGAAACTGACTCTGTTGCGACGTGAATCACGTTCGCGAACGTAGTGACGAAGGGAACTGACTGTGTTGCGACGTGAATCACGTTCGCAAACGTACTGACGCAGGGAACTGACTCTAATGCGACGTGAATCACATGAATCACGTTCGCGAACATACTGACTCAGGGAATTGACTCTGTTGCGACGTGAATCACGTTCGCGAACGTACTTACGCAGGGAACTGACTGTGTTGCGACGTGAATCACATGAATCACGTTCGCGAACTTACTGACGCAGGGAACTGACTCTGTTGCGACGTGAATCACGTTCGCGAACGTACAGCCGCAGGGAACTGACTGTGTTTCGACGTGAATCACATGAATCACGTTCGCGGACCTACTGACGCAGGGAACTGACTCTGTTGCGACGTGAATCACATTCGCGAACTTACTGACGCAGGGAACTGACTGTGTTGCGACGTGAATCACGTTCGCGAACGTACTGACGCAAGGAACTGACTGTGTTGCGACGTGAATCACATGAATCACGTTCGCGAACGTACTGACGCAGGAAACTGACTGTGTTGCGACGTGAATCACATGAATCACGTTCACGGACGTACTGACGCAGGGAACTGACTCTGTTGCGACGTGAATCACGTTCGCGAGCGTACTGACGCAGGGAACTGACTCTGTTGCGACGTGAATCACGTTCGCGAACGTACTGACGCAGGGAACTGACTGTGTTGCGACGTGAATCACATGAAACACGTTCGCGAACGTACTGACGCAGGAAACTGACTGTGTTGCGACGTGAATCACGTGCGCGAACGTACTGACGCAGGGAACTGACTGTGTTGCGACGTGAATCACATGAATCACGTTCGCGAACGTACTGACGCAGGGAACTGACTCTGTTGCGACGTGAATCACGTTCGCGAATGTACTGATGCAGGGAACTGACTATGTTGCGACATGAATCACATGAATCACATTCGCGAACGTACTGACGCAGGGAACTGACTCTGTTGCGACGTGAATCACGTTCACGAATGTACTGATGCAGGGAACTGACTGTGTTGCGACGTGAATCACATGAATCACGTTCGCGAACGTACTGACGCAGGGAATTGACTCTGTTGCGACGTGAGTAACGTTCGTGAACGTACTGACGCAGGGAACTGACTGTGTTGCGACGTGAATCACATGAATCATGTTCACGAACGTACTGACGCAGGGAACTGACTGTGTTGCGACGTGAATCACGTTCGCGAATGTACTGATGCAGGGAACTGACTGTGTTGCGACATGAATCACATGAATCACGTTCGCGAACGTACTGACGCAGGGAACTGACTCTGTTGCAACGTGAATCATGTTCGCGAACGTACTGACACAGGGAACTGACTGTGTTGCGACATGAATCACATGAATCACATTCGCGAACGTACTGACGCAGGGAACTGACTCTTGCAACGTGACTCACGTTCGCGAACGTACTGACGCAGGGAACTGACTGTGTTGCGACGTGAATCACATGAATCACGTTCGCGAACGTACTGACGCAGGGAACTGACTGTGTTGCGACGTGAGTAACGTTCGCGAACGTACTGACGCAGGGAGCTGACTGTGTTGCGACGTGAATCACATGAATCACGTTGGTGAACGCACTGACGCAGGGAACTGACTCTGTTGCGACGTGAATCACGTTCGCGAACGTACTGACGCAGGAAACTGACTGTGTTGCGACGTGAATCACGTTCGCGAACGTACTGACGCAAGGAACTGACTGTGTTGCGACGTGAATCACATGAATCACGTTCGCGAACGTACTGACGCAGGAAACTGACTGTGTTGCGACGTGAATCACATGAATCACGTTCACGGACGTACTGACGCAGGGAACTGACTCTGTTGCGACGTGAATCACGTTCGCGAGCGTACTGACGCAGGGAACTGACTTTGTTGCGACGTGAATCACATGAATCACATTCGCGAACGTACTGAAGCAGGGAACTGACTGTGTTGCGACGTGAATCACGTTCGCGAACGTACTGATTTAGGGAAGTGACTCTGTTGCGACGTGAGTCACGTTCGCGAACGTACTGACGCAGGGGACTGACTTTGTTGCGACGTGAATCACATGAATCACATTCGCGAACGTACTGAAGCAGGGAACTGACTGTGTTGCGACGTGAATCACGTTCGCGAATGTACTAACGCAGGGAACTGACTGTGTTGCGACATGATTCACATGAATCACATGAATCACATTCGCGAACGTACTGACACAGGAAACTGACTCTGTTGCGACGTGAATCACGTTCACGGACGTACTGACGCAGGGAACTGACTCTGTTGCGACGTGAATCACGTTCGCGAGCGTACTGACGCAGGGAACTGACTTTGTTGCGACGTGAATCACATGAATCACATTCGCGAACGTACTGAAGCAGGGAACTGACTGTGTTGCGACGTGAATCACGTTCGCGAACGTACTGATTTAGGGAAGTGACTCTGTTGCGACGTGAGTCACGTTCGCGAACGTACTGACGCAGGGGACTGACTTTGTTGCGACGTGAATCACATGAATCACATTCGCGAACGTACTGAAGCAGGGAACTGACTGTGTTGCGACGTGAATCACGTTCGCGAATGTACTAACGCAGGGAACTGACTGTGTTGCGACATGATTCACATGAATCACATGAATCACATTCGCGAACGTACTGACACAGGAAACTGACTCTGTTGCGACGTGAATCACGTTCGCGAACGTACTGACGCAGGGAACTGACTGTGTTGCGACGTGAATCACATGAATCAAGTTCGCAAACGTACTGATGCGGGGAACTGACTCTGTTGCGACGTTAATCACGTTCGCAAACGTACTGACGCAGGGAACTGACTGTAATGCGACGTGAATCACATGAATGACGTTCGCGAACGTACTGACGCAGGGAACTGACTGTTATGCGACGTGAATCACATGAATCACGTTCGCGAACGTACTGACGCAGGGAACTGACTCTGTTGCGACGTGAATCACGTTCGCGAACCTACTGACTCAGGGAACTGACTCTGTTACGACGTGAATCACGTTCGCGAACGTACTGACAGAGAACTGACTCTGTTGCGACGTGAATCACGTTTGCGAACGTACTGACGCAGGGAACTGACTGTGTTGCGACGTGAGTCACATGAATCACGTTCGCGGACGTAATGATGCAGGGAACTGACTGTGTTGCGACGTGAATCACGTTCGCGAATGTACTGATGCAGGGAAGTGACTGTGTTGCGACGTGAATCACGTTCGCGAACGTACTGACGCAGGGAACTGACAGTGTTGCGACATGAATCACATGAATCACATTCGCGAACGTACTGACACAGAGAACTGACCGTGTTGCGACGTGAATCACGTTCGCGAACGTACTGACGCAGGGAACTGACTTTGTTGAAACGTGAATCACATGAATCACGTTCGCGAATGTACTGACGCAGGGAACTGACTGTGTTGCGACGTGAATCACGTTCGCGAATGTACTGACGCAGGGAACTGACTGTGTTGCGACATGAATCACATGAATCACATTCGCGAACGTGCTGACACAGGGAACTGACCGTGTTGCGACGTGAATCACATGAATCACGTTCGCGGACGTACTGACGCAGGGAACTGATTCTGTTGCGACGTGAATCATGTTCGCGAACGTACTGACGCAGGGAACTGACTGTAATGCGACGTGAATCATATGAATCACGTTCGCGGACATACTGACGCAGGGAACTGACTCTGTTGCGACGTGAATCATGTTCGCGAACGTACTGACGCAGGAAACTGACTGTGTTGCGATGTGAATCACATGAATCACGTTCGCGAACGTACTGACGCACGAAACTGACTGTGTTGCGACGTCAATCACATGAATCACATTCGCGAACGTAATGACGCAGGGAACTGACTCTGTTGCGACGTGAATCACGTTCGCGAACGTACTGACGCAGGGAACTGACTGTAATGCGACGTGAATCACATGAATCACGTTCGCGAACGTACTGACGCAGGGATTTGACACCGTTGCGACGTGAATCACGTTCGCGAACATACTGACGCAGGGAACTGACCGTGTTGCGACGTGAATCACATGAATCACGTTCGCGGACGTACTGACGCAGGGAACTGACTCTGTTGCGACGTGAATCACGTTCGCGAACGTACTGACGCAGGGAACTGACTGTGTTGCGACGTCAATCACATGAATCACATTCGCGAACGTAATGACGCAGGGAACTGACTCTGTTGCGACGTGAATCACGTTCGCGAACGTACTGACGCAGGGAACTGACTGTAATGCGACGTGAATCACATGAATCACGTTCGCGAACGTACTGACGCAGGGATTTGACACCGTTGCGACGTGAATCACGTTCGCGAACATACTGACGCAGGGAACTGACCGTGTTGCGACGTGAATCACATGAATCACGTTCGCGAACGTACTGACGCAGGGAACTGACTGTAATGCGACGTGAATCACATGAATCACGTTCGCGGACGTACTGACGCAGGGAACTGACTCTGTTGCGACGTGAATCACGTTCGCGAACGTACTGACGCAGGGAACTGACTCTGTTGCGACGTGAATCACGTTCGCGAACGTACTGACGCAGGGAACTGACTCTGTTGCGACGTGAATCACATGAATCACGTTCGCGGACGTACTGACGCAGGGAACTGACTCTGTTGCGACGTGAATCACGTTCGCGAACATACTGACGCAGGGAACTGACTGTGTTGCGACGTGAATCACATGAATCACGTTCGCGAACGTACTGATGCAGGGAACTGACTGTGTTGCGACGTGAATCACATGAACCACGTTCGCGAACGTACTGATGCGGGGAACTGACTCTGTTGCGACGTGAATCACGTTCGCAAACGTACTGACGTAGGGAACTGACTGTAATGCGACGTGAATCACATGAATCACGTTCGCGAACGTACTGACGCAGGGAATTGACTCTGTTGCGACGTGAATCACGTTCGCGAACGTACTGACGCAGGGAACTGTCTGTGTTGCGACGTGAGTCACATGAATCACGTTCGTGGACGTACTGATTAAGGGAACTGACTGTGTTGCGACGTGAATCACGTTCGCGAACGTACTGATTTAGGGAAGTGACTGTGTTGCGACGTGAATCACGTTCACAAACGTACTGACGCAGGGAACTGACTTTGTTGCGACGTGAATCACATGAATCACATTCGCGAACGTACTGACGCAGGGAACTGACTGTGTTGCGACGTGAATCACGTTCGCGAGTGTACTGACGCAGGGAACTGACTGTGTTGCGACATGAATCACATGAATCACATTCGCGAACGTACTGACACAGGAAACTGACTCTGTTGCGACGTGAATCACGTTCGCGAACGTACTGACGCAGGGAACTGACTGTGTTGCGACGTGAATCACATGAATCACGTTCGCGAACGTACTGATGCAGGGAACTGACTCTGTTGCGACGTGAATCACGTTCGCAAACGTACTGACGCAGGGAACTGACTGTATTAAGACGTGAATCACATGAATCACGTTCGAGAAAGTCCTGACGCAGGGAATTGACTCTGTTGCGACGTGAATCACGTTCGCGAACGTACTGACTAAGGGAACTGACTGTGTTGCGACGTGAATCACGTTCGCGAACGTACTGATGCAGGGAAGTGACTGTGCTGCGACGTGAATCACGTTCGCGAACGTACTGACGCAGGGAACTGACTTTGTTGCGACGTGAATCACATGAATCACGTTCGCGAACGTACTGACGCAGAGAACTGACTGTGTTGCGACGTGAATCACGTTCGCGAATGTACTGACGCAGGGAACTGACTGTGTTGCGACATGAATCACATTCGCGAACGTACTGACACAGGAAACTGACTCTGTTGCGACGTGAATCACGTTCGCGAACGTAGTGACGAAGGGAACTGACTGTGTTGCGACGTGAATCACGTTCGCAAACGTACTGACGCAGGGAACTGACTCTAATGCGACGTGAATCACATGAATCACGTTCGCGAACATACTGACTCAGGGAATTGACTCTGTTGCGACGTGAATCACGTTCGCGAACGTACTTACGCAGGGAACTGACTGTGTTGCGACGTGAATCACATGAATCACGTTCGCGAACTTACTGACGCAGGGAACTGACTCTGTTGCGACGTGAATCACGTTCGCGAACGTACAGCCGCAGGGAACTGACTGTGTTTCGACGTGAATCACATGAATCACGTTCGCGGACCTACTGACGCAGGGAACTGACTCTGTTGCGACGTGAATCACATTCGCGAACTTACTGACGCAGGGAACTGACTGTGTTGCGACGTGAATCACGTTCGCGAACGTACTGACGCAAGGAACTGACTGTGTTGCGACGTGAATCACATGAATCACGTTCGCGAACGTACTGACGCAGGAAACTGACTGTGTTGCGACGTGAATCACATGAATCACGTTCACGGACGTACTGACGCAGGGAACTGACTCTGTTGCGACGTGAATCACGTTCGCGAGCGTACTGACGCAGGGAACTGACTCTGTTGCGACGTGAATCACGTTCGCGAACGTACTGACGCAGGGAACTGACTGTGTTGCGACGTGAATCACATGAAACACGTTCGCGAACGTACTGACGCAGGAAACTGACTGTGTTGCGACGTGAATCACGTGCGCGAACGTACTGACGCAGGGAACTGACTGTGTTGCGACGTGAATCACATGAATCACGTTCGCGAACGTACTGACGCAGGGAACTGACTCTGTTGCGACGTGAATCACGTTCGCGAATGTACTGATGCAGGGAACTGACTATGTTGCGACATGAATCACATGAATCACATTCGCGAACGTACTGACGCAGGGAACTGACTCTGTTGCGACGTGAATCACGTTCACGAATGTACTGATGCAGGGAACTGACTGTGTTGCGACGTGAATCACATGAATCACGTTCGCGAACGTACTGACGCAGGGAATTGACTCTGTTGCGACGTGAGTAACGTTCGTGAACGTACTGACGCAGGGAACTGACTGTGTTGCGACGTGAATCACATGAATCATGTTCACGAACGTACTGACGCAGGGAACTGACTGTGTTGCGACGTGAATCACGTTCGCGAATGTACTGATGCAGGGAACTGACTGTGTTGCGACATGAATCACATGAATCACGTTCGCGAACGTACTGACGCAGGGAACTGACTCTGTTGCAACGTGAATCATGTTCGCGAACGTACTGACACAGGGAACTGACTGTGTTGCGACATGAATCACATGAATCACATTCGCGAACGTACTGACGCAGGGAACTGACTCTTGCAACGTGACTCACGTTCGCGAACGTACTGACGCAGGGAACTGACTGTGTTGCGACGTGAATCACATGAATCACGTTCGCGAACGTACTGACGCAGGGAACTGACTGTGTTGCGACGTGAGTAACGTTCGCGAACGTACTGACGCAGGGAGCTGACTGTGTTGCGACGTGAATCACATGAATCACGTTGGTGAACGCACTGACGCAGGGAACTGACTCTGTTGCGACGTGAATCACGTTCGCGAACGTACTGACGCAGGAAACTGACTGTGTTGCGACGTGAATCACGTTCGCGAACGTACTGACGCAAGGAACTGACTGTGTTGCGAAGTGAATCACATGAATCACGTTCGCGAACGTACTGACGCAGGAAACTGACTGTGTTGCGACGTGAATCACATGAATCACGTTCACGGACGTACTGACGCAGGGAACTGACTCTGTTGCGACGTGAATCACGTTCGCGAGCGTACTGACGCAGGGAACTGACTCTGTTGCGACGTGAATCACGTTCGCGAACGTACTGACGCAGGGAACTGACTGTGTTGCGACGTGAATCACATGAAACACGTTCGCGAACGTACTGACGCAGGAAACTGACTGTGTTGCGACGTGAATCACGTGCGCGAACGTACTGACGCAGGGAACTGACTGTGTTGCGACGTGAATCACATGAATCACGTTCGCGAACGTACTGACGCAGGGAACTGACTCTGTTGCGACGTGAATCACGTTCGCGAATGTACTGATGCAGGGAACTGACTATGTTGCGACATGAATCACATGAATCACATTCGCGAACGTACTGACGCAGGGAACTGACTCTGTTGCGACGTGAATCACGTTCACGAATGTACTGACGCAGGGAACTGACTGTGTTGCGACGTGAATCACGTTCGCGAACGTACTGACGCAAGGAACTGACTGTGTTGCGACGTGAATCACATGAATCACGTTCGCGAACGTACTGACGCAGGAAACTGACTGTGTTGCGACGTGAATCACATGAATCACGTTCACGGACGTACTGACGCAGGGAACTGACTCTGTTGCGACGTGAATCACGTTCGCGAGCGTACTGACGCAGGGAAGTGACTCTGTTGCGACGTGAATCACGTTCGCGAACGTACTGACGCAGGGAACTGACTGTGTTGCGACGTGAATCACATGAAACACGTTCGCGAACGTACTGACGCAGGAAACTGACTGTGTTGCGACGTGAATCACGTGCGCGAACGTACTGACGCAGGGAACTGACTGTGTTGCGACGTGAATCACATGAATCACGTTCGCGAACGTACTGACGCAGGGAACTGACTCTGTTGCGACGTGAATCACGTTCGCGAATGTACTGATGCAGGGAACTGACTATGTTGCGACATGAATCACATGAATCACATTCGCGAACGTACTGACGCAGGGAACTGACTCTGTTGCGACGTGAATCACGTTCACGAATGTACTGATGCAGGGAACTGACTGTGTTGCGACGTGAATCACATGAATCACGTTCGCGAACGTACTGACGCAGGGAATTGACTCTGTTGCGACGTGAGTAACGTTCGTGAACGTACTGACGCAGGGAACTGACTGTGTTGCGACGTGAATCACATGAATCATGTTCACGAACGTACTGACGCAGGGAACTGACTGTGTTGCGACGTGAATCACGTTCGCGAATGTACTGATGCAGGGAACTGACTGTGTTGCGACATGAATCACATGAATCACGTTCGCGAACGTACTGACGCAGGGAACTGACTCTGTTGCAACGTGAATCATGTTCGCGAACGTACTGACACAGGGAACTGACTGTGTTGCGACATGAATCACATGAATCACATTCGCGAACGTACTGACGCAGGGAACTGACTCTTGCAACGTGACTCACGTTCGCGAACGTACTGACGCAGGGAACTGACTGTGTTGCGACGTGAATCACATGAATCACGTTCGCGAACGTACTGACGCAGGGAACTGACTGTGTTGCGACGTGAGTAACGTTCGCGAACGTACTGACGCAGGGAGCTGACTGTGTTGCGACGTGAATCACATGAATCACGTTGGTGAACGCACTGACGCAGGGAACTGACTCTGTTGCGACGTGAATCACGTTCGCGAACGTACTGACGCAGGAAACTGACTGTGTTGCGACGTGAATCACGTTCGCGAACGTACTGACGCAAGGAACTGACTGTGTTGCGACGTGAATCACATGAATCACGTTCGCGAACGTACTGACGCAGGAAACTGACTGTGTTGCGACGTGAATCACATGAATCACGTTCACGGACGTACTGACGCAGGGAACTGACTCTGTTGCGACGTGAATCACGTTCGCGAGCGTACTGACGCAGGGAACTGACTCTGTTGCGACGTGAATCACGTTCGCGAACGTACTGACGCAGGGAACTGACTGTGTTGCGACGTGAATCACATGAAACACGTTCGCGAACGTACTGACGCAGGAAACTGACTGTGTTGCGACGTGAATCACGTGCGCGAACGTACTGACGCAGGGAACTGACTGTGTTGCGACGTGAATCACATGAATCACGTTCGCGAACGTACTGACGCAGGGAACTGACTCTGTTGCGACGTGAATCACGTTCGCGAATGTACTGATGCAGGGAACTGACTATGTTGCGACATGAATCACATGAATCACATTCGCGAACGTACTGACGCAGGGAACTGACTCTGTTGCGACGTGAATCACGTTCACGAATGTACTGACGCAGGGAACTGACTGTGTTGCGACGTGAATCACATGAATCACGTTCGCGAACGTACTGACGCAGGGAATTGACTCTGTTGCGACGTGAGTAACGTTCGTGAACGTACTGACGCAGGGAACTGACTGTGTTGCGACGTGAATCACATGAATCATGTTCACGAACGTACTGACGCAGGGAACTGACTGTGTTGCGACGTGAATCACGTTCGCGAATGTACTGATGCAGGGAACTGACTGTGTTGCGACATGAATCACATGAATCACGTTCGCGAACGTACTGACGCAGGGAACTGACTCTGTTGCAACGTGAATCATGTTCGCGAACGTACTGACACAGGGAACTGACTGTGTTGCGACATGAATCACATGAATCACATTCGCGAACGTACTGACGCAGGGAACTGACTCTTGCAACGTGACTCACGTTCGCGAACGTACTGACGCAGGGAACTGACTGTGTTGCGACGTGAATCACATGAATCACGTTCGCGAACGTACTGACGCAGGGAACTGACTGTGTTGCGACGTGAGTAACGTTCGCGAACGTACTGACGCAGGGAGCTGACTGTGTTGCGACGTGAATCACATGAATCACGTTGGTGAACGCACTGACGCAGGGAACTGACTCTGTTGCGACGTGAATCACGTTCGCGAACGTACTGACGCAGGAAACTGACTGTGTTGCGACGTGAATAACGTTCGCGAACGTACTGACGCAGGGAACTGACTGTGTTGCGATGTGAATCACATGAATCACGTTCGCAAACGTACTGACGCAGGGACCTGACTGTGTTTCGACGTGAATCACATGAATCACGTTTGCGAACGTACTGACGCTGGGAACTGACTCTGTTGCGACGTGAATCACGTTTGCGAACGTACTGACGCAGGGAACTGACTCTGTTGCGACGTGAATCACGTTCGCGAACGTACTGACGCAGGGAACTGACTCTGTTGCGACGTGAATCACGTTTGCGAACGTACTGACGCAGGGAACTGACTGTGTTGCGACATGAATCACATGAATCACATTCGCGAACGTACTGACGCAGGGAACTGACTCTGTTGCGACGTGAATCACGTTCGCGAACGTACTGATGCAGGGAACTGACTGTGTTGCGACGTGAATCACATGAATCACGTTCGCGAACGTACTGACGCAGGGAACTGACCCTGTTGCGACATGAATCACATGAATCACATGAATCACATTCGCGAACGTACTGACACAGGAAACTGACTCTGTTGTGACGTGAATCACGTTCGCGAACGTACTGACGCAGGGAACTGACTGTGTTGCGACGTGAATCACATGAATCACGTTCGCGAACGTACTGACGCAGGGAATTGACTCTGTTGCGACGTTAATCACGTTCGCGAACGTACTGACGCAGGGAACTGACTGTGTTGCGACGTGAGTCACATGAATCACGTTCGCGGACGTACTGATTCAGGGAACTGACTGTGTTGCGACGTGAATCACGTTCGCGAACGTACTGATGCAGGGAAGTGACTGTGTTGCGACGTGAATCACGTTCGCGAACGTACTGACGCAGGGAACTGACTGTGTTGCGACATGAATCACATGAATCACGTTCGTGAACGTACTGACGCAGAGAACTGACTCTGTTGCGACGTGAATCACGTTCGCGAACGTACTTACGCAGGGAACTTACTGTGTTGCGACGTGAATCACATGAATCACATTCGCGAACGTACTGACGCAGGCAACTGACTCTGTTGCGACGTGAATCACGTTCGCGAACGTACTGACGCAGGGAACTGACTGTAATGCGACGTGAATCACATGAATCACGTTCGAGAACGTACTGACGCAGGGATTTGACTCCGTTGCGACGTGAATCACGTTCGCGAACATACTGACGCAGGGAACTGACCGTGTTGCGACGTGAATCACATGAATCACGTTCGCGGACGTACTGACGCAGGGAACTGACTCTGTTGCGACGTGAATCATGTTCGCGAACGTACTGACGCAGGGAACTGACTGTAATGCGACGTGAATCACATGAATCACGTTCGCGGACGTACTGACGCAGGGAACTGACTCTGTTGCGACGTGAATCTCGTTCGCGAACGTACTGACGTAGGGAACTGACTCTGTTGCGACGTGAATCACGTTCGCGAACGTACTGACGCAGGGAACTGACTCTGTTGCGACGTGAATCACATGAATCACGTTCGCGGACGTACTGATGCAGGGAACTGACCCTGTTGCGACGTGAATCACGTTCGCGAACATACTGACGCAGGGAACTGACTGTGTTGCGACGTGAATCACATGAATCACGTTCGCGAACGTACTGATGCAGGGAACTGACTCTGTTGCGACGTGAATCACGTTCGCGAACGTACTGACGCAGGGAACTGACTCTGTTGCGACGTGAATCACATGAGTCACGTTTGCGGATGTACTTACGCAGGGAACTGACTCTGTTGCGACGTGAATCACGTTCGCGAACATACTGACGCAGGGAACTGACTGTGTTGCGACGTGAATCACATGAATCACGTTCGCGAACGTACTGATGCGGGGAACTGACTCTGTTGCGACGTGAGTAACGTTCGCGAACGTACTGACGCAGGGAATTGACTGTGTTGTGACGTGAATCACATGAATTACGTTCGCGAACGTACTGACGCAGGGAACTGACTCTGTTGCGACGTGAATCACGTTCGCGAATGTGCTGATGCAGGGAACTGACTGTGTTGCGACATGAATCACATGAATCACGTTCGCGAACGTACTGACGCAGGGAACTGACTGTGTTGCGACATGAATCACATGAATCACATTCGCGAACGTACTGATGCAGGGAACTGACTCTTGCAACGTGACTCACGTTCGCGAACGTACTGACGCAGGGAAATGACTGTGTTGCGACGTGAATCACATGAATCACGTTCGCGAACGTACTGACGCAGGGAATTGACTCTGTTGCGACGTGAGTAACGTTCGCGAACGTACTGACGCAGGGAACTGACTGTGTTGCGACGTGAATCACATGAATCACGTTGGTGAACGTACTGACGCAGGGAACTGACTCTGTTGCGACGTGAATCACGTTCGCGAACGTACTGACGCAGGGAACTGACTGTGTTTCGATGTGAATCACATGAATCACGTTTGCGGACCTACTGACACAGGGAACTGACTCTGTTGCGACGTGAATCACATTCGCGAACTTACTGACGCAGGGAACTGACTGTGTTGCGAAGTGAATCACGTTCGCGAACGTACTGACTCAAGGAACTGACTGTGTTGCGACGTGAATCACATGAATCACGTTCGCGAACGTACTGACGCAAGGAACTGACTGTGTTGCGACGTGAATCACATGAATCACGTTCGCGGACGTACTGACGCAGGGAACTGACTCTGTTGCGACGTGAATCACGTTCGCGAGCGTACTGACGCAGGGAACTGACTCTGTTGCGACGTGAATCACGTTCGCGAACGTACTGACGCAGGGAACTGACTGTGTTGCGACGTGAATCACATGAATCACGTTCGCAAACGTACTGACGCAGGAAACTGACTGTGTTGCGACGTGAATCACGTGCGCGAACGTACTGACGCAGGGAACTGACTGTGTTGCGACGTGAATCACATGAATCACGTTCGCGAACGTACTGACGCAGGGAACTGACTCTGTTGCGACGTGAATCACGTACGCGAATGTACTGATGCAGGGAACTGACTATGTTGCGACATAGATCACATGAATCACATTCGCGAACGTACTGACGCAGGGAACTGACTCTGTTGCGATGTGAATCACGTTCGCGAATGTACTGACGCAGGGAACTGACTGTGTTGCGACGTGAATCACATGAATCACGTTCGCGAACGTACTGACGCAGGGAATTGACTCTGTTGCGACGTGAGTAACGTTCGCGAACGTACTGACGCAGGGAACTGACTCTGTTGCGACGTGAATCACGTTCGCGAATGTACTGATGCAGGGAACTGACTGTGTTGCGACATGAATCACATGAATCACGTTCGCGAACGTACTGACGCAGGGAACTGACTGTGTTGCGACATGAATCACATGAATCACATTCGCGAACGTACTGATGCAGGGAACTGACTCTTGCAACGTGACTCACGTTCGCGAACGTACTGACGCAGGGAACTGACTGTGTTGCGACGTGAATCACATGAATCACGTTCGCGAACGTACTGACGCAGGGAATTGACTCTGTTGCGACGTGAGTAACGTTCGCAAACGTACTGACGCAGGGAACTGACTGTGTTGCGACGTGAATCACATGAATCACGTTGGTGAACGTACTGACGCAGGGAACTGACTCTGTTGCGACGTGAATCACGTTCGCGAACGTACTGACGCAGGAAACTGACTGTGTTGCGACGTGAATCATGTTCGCGAACGTACGGACGCAGGGAACTGACTGTGTTGCGACATGAATCACATGAATCACATTCGCGAACGTACTGACGCAGGGAACTGACTCTTGCAACGTGACTCACGTTTGCGAACGTACTGACGCAGGGAACTGACTGTGTTGCGACGTGAATCACATGAATCACGTTCGCGAACGTACTGATGCAGAGAATTGACTCTGTTGCGACGTGAGTAACGTTCGCGAACGTACTGACGCAGGGAACTGACTGTGTTGCGACGTGAATCACATGAATCACGTTGGTGAACGTACTGACGCAGGGAACTGACTCTGTTGCGATGTGAATCACGTTCGCGAACGTACTGACGCAGGAAACTGACTGTGTTGCGACGTGAATCACGTTCGCGAACGTACTGACGCAGGGAACTGACTGTGTTGCGATGTGAATCACATGAATCACGTTCGCGAACGTACTGACCAGGGAACTGACTGTGTTGCGATGTGAATCACATGAATCACGTTTGCGAACGTACTGACGCTGGGAACTGACTCTGTTGCGACGTGAATCACGTTCGCGAACGTACTGACGCAGGGAACTGACTCTGTTGCGACGTGAATCACGTTCGCGAACGTACTGACGCAGGGAACTGACTCTGTTGCGACGTGAATCACGTTTGCGAACGTACTGACGCAGGGAACTGACTGTGTTGCGACATGAATCACATGAATCACATTCGCGTACGTACTGACGCAGGGAACTGACTCTGTTGCGACGTGAATCACGTTCGCGAACGTACTGACGCAGGGATTTGACTCTGTTGCGACGTGAATCACGTTTGCGAACGTACTGACGCAGGGAACTGACTGTGTTGCGACGTGAATCACGTTCGCGAACGTACTGATGCAGGGAACTGACTGTGTTGCGACGTGAATCACATGAATCACGTTCGCGAACGTACTGACGCAGGGAACTGACTCTGTTGCGACGTGAATCACGTTCGCGAACGTACTGACGCAGGGAACTGACTCTGTTGCGACGTGAATCACGTTTGCGAACGTACTGACGCAGGGAACTGACTGTGTTGCGACATGAATCACATGAATCACATTCGCGTACGTACTGACGCAGGGAACTGACTCTGTTGCGACGTGAATCACGTTCGCGAACGTACTGACGCAGGGATTTGACTCTGTTGCGACGTGAATCACGTTTGCGAACGTACTGACTCAGGGAACTGACTTTGTTGCGACGTGAATCACGTTCGCGAACGTACTGACGCAGGGAACTGACTGTAATGCGACTTGAATCACAGGAATCACGTTCGCGAACGTACTGACGCAGGGAACTGACTCTGTTGCGACGTGAATCACGTTCGCGAACGTACTGACCAGGGAACTGACTGTGTTGCGATGTGAATCACATGAATCACGTTCGCGAACGTACTGACGCAGAGAACTGACTCTGTTGCGACGTGAATCACGTTCGCGAACGTACTGACGCAGGGAACTGACTGTGTTGCGACGTGAATCACGTGATTCACGTTTGCGAACATACTGACACAGAAAACTGACTGTGTCGCGGAGGATGACGTCACATTGAGGATCTCGTTCAGTCACTTTGCGCGTCGTTCATTGGGTGCTGAGGGCTTGTGTTGTTCGCGAACCGACACACAGCGAGACTGACGCAGGGAATTGACTCTGTTGCGACGTGAATCACATGAATCACATTCGTGAACGTACTGACACAGGGAACTGACCGTGTTGCGACGTGAATCACATGAATCACGTTCGCGGACGTACTGACGCAGGGAACTGACTCTGTTGCGACGTGAATCATGTTCGCGAACGTACTGACGCAGGGAACTGACTGTAATGCGACGTGAATCACATGAATCACGTTCGCGGACGTACTGACGCAGGGAACTGACTCTGTTGCGACGTCAATCACGTTCGCGAACGTACTGACGCAGGAAACTGACTGTGTTGCGACGTGAATCACATGAATCACGTTCGCGAACGTACTGACGCACGAAATTGACTCTGTTGCGACGTGAATAACATGAATCACATTCGCGGACGTACTGACACAGGGAACTGACCGTGTTGCGACGTGAATCACATGAATCACGTTCGCGAACGTACTGACGCACGAAACTGACTGTGTTGCGACGTCAATCACATGAATCACATTCGCGAACGTACTGACTCAGGGAACTGACTCTGTTGCGATGTGAATCACGTTCGCGAACGTACTGACGCAGGGAACTGACTCTGTTGCGACGTGAATCACGTTTGCGAACGTACTGACGCAGGGAACTGACTGTGTTGCGACGTGAATCACGTTCGCGAACGTACTGATGCAGGGAACTGACTGTGTTGCGACGTGAATCACATGAATCACGTTCCCGAACGTACTGACGCAGGGAACTGACCCTGTTGCGACGTGAATCACGTTCGCGAACGTACTGACGCAGGGAACTGACTGTAATGCGACGTGAATCACAGGAATCACGTTCGCGAACGTACTGACGCAGGAAACTGACTCTGTTGCGACGTGAATCAGGTTTGCGAACGTACTGACGCAGGGAACTGACTGTAATGCGACTTGAATCACAGGAATCACGTTCGCGAACGTACTGACGCAGGGAACTGACTCTGTTGCGACGTGAATCACGTTCGCGAACGTACTGACCAGGGAACTGACTGTGTTGCGATGTGAATCACATGAATCACGTTCGCGAACGTACTGACGCAGAGAACTGACTCTGTTGCGACGTGAATCACGTTCGCGAACGTACTGACGCAGGGAACTGACTCTGTTGCGACGTGAATCACGTTCGCGAACGTACTGATGCAGGGAACTGACTGTATTGCGACGTGAATCACATGAATCACGTTCGCGAACGTACTGACGCAGGGAACTGACCCTGTTGCGACATGAATCACGTTCGCGAACGTACTGACGCAGGGAACTGAATGTAATGCGACGTGAATCACAGGAATCACGTTCGCGAACGTACTGACGCAGGGAACTGACTCTGTTGCGACGTGAATCACGTTCGCGAACGTACTGACGCAGGGAACTGACTGTAATGCGACTTGAATCACAGGAATCACGTTCGCGAACGTACTGACGCAGGGAACTGACTCTGTTGCGACGTGAATCACGTTCGCGAACGTACTGACCAGGGAACTGACTGTGTTGCGATGTGAATCACATGAATCACGTTCGCGAACGTACTGACGCAGAGAACTGACTCTGTTGCGACGTGAATCACGTTCGCGAACGTACTGACGCAGGGAACTGACTGTGTTGCGACGTGAATCACGTGATTCACGTTTGCGAACGTACTGACACAGAAAACTGACTGTGTCGCGGAGGATGACGTCACATTGAGGATCTCGTTCAGTCACTTTGCGCGTCGTTCATTGGGTGCTGAGGGCTTGTGTTGTTCGCAAACCGACACACAGCGAGACTGACGCAGGGAATTGACTCTGTTGCGACGTGAATCACATGAATCACATTCGTGAACGTACTGACACAGGGAACTGACCGTGTTGCGACGTGAATCACATGAATCACGTTCGCGGACGTACTGACGCAGGGAACTGACTCTGTTGCGACGTGAATCATGTTCGCGAACGTACTGACGCAGGGAACTGACTGTAATAAGACGTGAATCACATGAATCACGTTCGCGGACGTACTGACGCAGGGAACTGACTCTGTTGCGACGTCAATCACGTTCGCGAACGTACTGACGCAGGAAACTGACTGTGTTGCGACGTGAATCACATGAATCACGTTCGCGAACGTACTGACGCACGAAACTGACTGTGTTGCGACGTCAATCACATGAATCACATTCGCGGACGTACTGACTCAGGGAACTGACTCTGTTGCGATGTGAATCACGTTCGCGAACGTACTGACGCAGGGAACTGACTCTGTTGCAACGTGAATCACGTTTGCGAACGTACTGACGCAGGGAACTGACTGTGTTGCGACGTGAATCACGTTCGCGAACGTACTGATGCAGGGAACTGACTGTGTTGCGACGTGAATCACATGAATCACGTTCCCGAACGTACTGACGCAGGGAACTGACCCTGTTGCGACGTGAATCACGTTCGCGAACGTACTGACGCAGGGAACTGACTGTAATGCGACGTGAATCACAGGAATCACGTTCCCGAACGTACTGACGCAGGGAACTGACTCTGTTGCGACGTGAATCAGGTTTGCGAACGTACTGACGCAGGGAACTGACTGTAATGCGACTTGAATCACAGGAATCACGTTCGCGAACGTACTGACGCAGGGAACTGACTCTGTTGCGACGTGAATCACGTTCGCGAACGTACCTACCAGGGAACTGACTGTGTTGCGATGTGAATCACATGAATCACGTTCGCGAACGTACTGACGCAGAGAACTGACTCTGTTGCGACGTGAATCACGTTCGCGAACGTACTGACGCAGGGAACTGACTCTGTTGCGACGTGAATCACGTTCGCGAACGTACTGATGCAGGGAACTGACTGTATTGCGACGTGAATCACATGAATCACGTTCGCGAACGTACTGACGCAGGGAACTGACCCTGTTGCGACATGAATCACGTTCGCGAACGTACTGACGCAGGGAACTGAATGTAATGCGACGTGAATCACAGGAATCACGTTCGCGAACGTACTGACGCAGGGAACTGACTCTGTTGCGACGTGAATCACGTTCGCGAACGTACTGACGCAGGGAACTGACTGTAATGCGACTTGAATCACAGGAATCACGTTCGCGAACGTACTGACGCAGGGAACTGACTCTGTTGCGACGTGAATCACGTTCGCGAACGTACTGACCAGGGAACTGACTGTGTTGCGATGTGAATCACATGAATCACGTTCGCGAACGTACTGACGCAGAGAACTGACTCTGTTGCGACGTGAATCACGTTCGCGAACGTACTGACGCAGGGAACTGACTGTGTTGCGACGTGAATCACGTGATTCACGTTTGCGAACGTACTGACACAGAAAACTGACTGTGTCGCGGAGGATGACGTCACATTGAGGATCTCGTTCAGTCACTTTGCGCGTCGTTCATTGGGTGCTGAGGGCTTGTGTTGTTCGCGAACCGACACACAGCGAGACTGACGCAGGGAATTGACTCTGTTGCGACGTGAATCACATGAATCACATTCGTGAACGTACTGACACAGGGAACTGACCGTGTTGCGACGTGAATCACATGAATCACGTTCGCGGACGTACTGACGCAGGGAACTGACTCTGTTGCGACGTGAATCATGTTCGCGAACGTACTGACGCAGGGAACTGACTGTAATGCGACGTGAATCACATGAATCACGTTCGCGGACGTACTGACGCAGGGAACTGACTCTGTTGCGACGTGAATCACGTTCGCGAACGTACTGACGCAGGAAACTGACTGTGTTGCGACGTGAATCACATGAATCACGTTCGCGAACGTACTGACGCACGAAACTGACTGTGTTGCGACGTCAATCACATGAATCACATTCGCGAACGTACAGACTCAGGGAACTGACTCTGTTGCGATGTGAATCACGTTCGCGAACGTACTGACGCAGGGAACTGACTCTGTTGCAACGTGAATCACGTTTGCGAACGTACTGACGCAGGGAACTGACTGTGTTAAGACGTGAATCACGTTCGCGAACATACTGATGCAGGGAACTGACTGTGTTGCGACGTGAATCACATGAATCACGTTCCCGAACGTACTGACGCAGGGAACTGACCCTGTTGCGACGTGAATCACGTTCGCGAACGTACTGACGCAGGGAACTGACTGTAATGCGACGTGAATCACAGGAATCACGTTCGCGAACGTACTGATGCAGGGAACTGACTCTGTTGCGACGTGAATCAGGTTTGCGAACGTACTGACGCAGGGAACTGACTGTAATGCGACTTGAATCACAGGAATCACGTTCGCGAACGTACTGACGCAGGGAACTGACTCTGTTGCGACGTGAATCACGTTCGCGAACGTACTGACCAGGGAACTGACTGTGTTGCGATGTGAATCACATGAATCACGTTCGCGAACGTACTGACACAGAGAACTGACTGTGTCGCGGAGGATGACGTCACATTGAGCATCTCGTTCAGTCGATTTGCGCGTCGTTAATTGGGTGCTGAGGGCTTGTGTTGTTCGCGAACCGACACACAGCGAGACTGACGCAGGGAATTGACTCTGTTGCGACGTGAATAACATGAATCACATTCGCGGACGTACTGACACAGGGAACTGACCGTGTTGCGACGTGAATCACATGAATCACGTTCGCGGACGTACTGACGCAGGGAACTGACTCTGTTGCGACGTGAATCATGTTCGCGAAAGTACTGATGCAGGGAACTGACTGTGTTGCGACGTGAATCACATGAATCACGTTCGCGAACGTACTGACGCAGGGAACTGACCCTGTTGCGACGTGAATCACGTTCGCGAACGTACTGACGCAGGGAACTGACTGTAATGCGACGTGAATCACAGGAATCACGTTCGCGAACGTACTGACGCAGGGAACTGACTCTGTTGCGACGTGAATCACGTTCGCGAACGTACTGACGCAGGGAACTGACTGTAATGCGACTTGAATCACAGGAATCACGTTTGCGAACGTACTGACGCAGGGAACTGACTCTGTTGCGACGTGAATCACGTTCGCGAACGTACTGACCAGGGAACTGACTGTGTTGCGATGTGAATCACATGAATCACGTTCGCGAACGTACTGACGCAGAGAACTGACTCTGTTGCGACGTGAATCACGTTCGCGAACGTACTGACGCAGGGAACTGACTGTGTTGCGACGTGAATCACGTGATTCACGTTTGCGAACGTACTGACACAGAGAACTGACTGTGTCGCGGAGGATGACGTCACATTGAGGATCTCGTTCAGTCACTTTGCGCGTCGTTCATTGGGTGCTGAGGGCTTGTGTTGTTCGCGAACCGACACACAGCGAGACTGACGCAGGGAATTGACTCTGTTGCGACGTGAATCACATGAATCACATTCGCGAACGTACTGACACAGGGAACTGACCGTGTTGCGACGTGAATCACATGAATCACGTTCGCGGACGTACTGACGCAGGGAGCTGACTCTGTTGCGACGTGAATCATGTTTGTTCGCGAACGTACTGACGCAGGGAACTGACTGTAATGCGACGTGAATCACATGAATCACGTTCGCGGACGTACTGACGCAGGGAACTGACTCTGTTGCGACGTGAATCACGTTCGCGAACGTACTGACGCACGAAACTGACTGTGTTGCGACGTGAATCACATGAATCACGTTCGCGAACGTACTGACGCACGAAACTGACTGTGTTGCGACGTCAATCACATGAATCACATTCGCGAACGTACTGACTCAGGGAACTTACTCTGTTGCGATGTGAATCACGTTCGCGAACGTACTGACGCAGGGAAATGACTCTGTTGCGACGTGAATCACGTTCGCGGACGTACTGACGCAGGGAACTGACTGTAATGCGACGTGAATCACATGAATCACGTTCGCGGACGTACTGACGCAGGGAACTGACTCTGTTGCGACGTGAATCACGTTCGCGAACGTACTGACGCAGGAAACTGACTCTGTTGCGACGTGAATCACATGAATCACGTTCACGAACGCACTGACGCAGGAAACTGACTGTGTTGCGACGTGAATCACATGAATCACGTTCGCGAACATACTGACTCAGGGAACTGACTCTGTTGCGACGTGAATCACGTTCGCGAACGTACTGACGCAGGGAACTGACTCTGTTGCGACGTGAATCACGTTCGCGAACGTACTGACGCAGGGAACTGACTGTAATGCGACGTGAATCACATGAATCACGTTCGCGAACGTACTGACGCAGGGAATTGACTCTGTTGCGACGTGAATCACGTTCGCGAACGTACTGACGCAGGGAACTGACTGTTGCGACGTGAATCACATGAATCACGTTCGCGAACGTAAAGACGCAGGGAACTGACTCTGTTGCGACGTGAATCACGTTCGCGAACGTACTGACGCAAGGAACTGACTCTGTTGCGACGTGAATCACATGAATCCCGTTCGCGGACGTACTGACGCAGGGAACTGACTCTGTTGCGACGTGAATCACGTTCGCGAACGTACTGTCCTAGGGAACTGACTGTAATGCGACGTGAATCACATGAATCACGTTCGCGAACGTACTGACGCAGGGAATTGACTCTGTTGCGACGTGAATCACGTTCGCGAACGTACTGACGCACGGAACTGACTGTGTTGCGACGTGAGTCACATGAATCACGTTCGTGAACGTACTGACGCAGGGAACTGACTTTGTTGCGACGTGAATCACGTTTGCGAACGTACTGACGCAGGGAACTGACTGTGTTGCGACATGAATCACATGAATCACATTCGCGAACGTACTGACGCAGGGAACTGACTCTGTTGCGACGTGAATCACGTTCGCGAACGTACTGATGCAGGGAACTGACTGTGTTGCGACGTGAATCACATGAATCACGTTCGCGAACGTACTGACGCAGGGAACTGACCCTGTTGCGACATGAATCACGTTCGCGAACGTACTGACGCAGGGAACTGACTGTAATGCGACGTGAATCACAGGAATCACGTTCGCGAACGTACTGACGCAGGGAACTGACTCTGTTGCGACGTGAATCACGTTCGCGAACGTACTGACGCAGGGAACTGACTGTAATGCGACTTGAATCACAGGAATCACGTTCGCGAACGTACTGACGCAGGGAACTGACTCTGTTGCGACGTGAATCACGTTCGCGAACGTACTGACCAGGGAACTGACTGTGTTGCGATGTGAATCACATGAATCACGTTCGCGAACGTACTGACGCAGAGAACTGACTCTGTTGCGACGTGAATCACGTTCGCGAACGTACTGACGCAGGGAACTGACTGTGTTGCGACGTGAATCACGTGATTCACGTTTGCGAACGTACTGACACAGAGAACTGACTGTGTCGCGGAGGATGACGTCACATTGAGGATCTCGTTCAGTCACTTTGCGCGTCGTTCATTGGGTGCTGAGGGCTTGTGTTGTTCGCGAACCGACACACAGCGAGACTGACGCAGGGAATTGACTCTGTTGCGACGTGAATCACATGAATCACATTCGTGAACGTACTGACACAGGGAACTGACCGTGTTGCGACGTGAATCACATGAATCACGTTCGCGGACGTACTGACGCAGGGAACTGACTCTGTTGCGACGTGAATCATGTTCGCGAACGTACTGACGCAGGGAACTGACTGTAATGCGACGTGAATCACATGAATCACGTTCGCGGACGTACTGACGCAGGGAACTGACTCTGTTGCGACGTGAATCACGTTCGCGAACGTACTGACGCAGGAAACTGACTGTGTTGCGACGTGAATCACATGAATCACGTTCGCGAACGTACTGACGCACGAAACTGACTGTGTTGCGACGTCAATCACATGAATCACATTCGCGAACGTACTGACTCAGGGAACTGACTCTGTTGCGATGTGAATCACGTTCGCGAACGTACTGACGCAGGGAACTGACTCTGTTGCGACGTGAATCACGTTCGCGAACGTACTGACGCAGGGAACTGACTGTAATGCGACGTGAATCACAGGAATCACGTTCGCGAACGTACTGACGCAGGGAACTGACTCTGTTGCGACGTGAATCACGTTCGCGAACGTACTGACGCAGGGAACTGACTGTAATGCGACTTGAATCACAGGAATCACGTTCGCGAACGTACTGACGCAGGGAACTGACTCTGTTGCGACGTGAATCACGTTCGCGAACGTACTGACCAGGGAACTGACTGTGTTGCGATGTGAATCACATGAATCACGTTCGCGAACGTACTGACGCAGAGAACTGACTCTGTTGCGACGTGAATCACGTTCGCGAACGTACTGACGCAGGGAACTGACTGTGTTGCGACGTGAATCACGTGATTCACGTTTGCGAACGTACTGACACAGAGAACTGACTGTGTCGCGGAGGATGACGTCACATTGAGGATCTCGTTCAGTCACTTTGCGCGTCGTTCATTGGGTGCTGAGGGCTTGTGTTGTTCGCGAACCGACACACAGCGAGACTGACGCAGGGAATTGACTCTGTTGCGACGTGAATCACATGAATCACATTCGTGAACGTACTGACACAGGGAACTGACCGTGTTGCGACGTGAATCACATGGATCACGTTCGCGGACGTACTGACGCAGGGAACTGACTCTGTTGCGACGTGAATCATGTTCGCGAACGTACTGACGCAGGGAACTGACTGTAATGCGACGTGAATCACATGAATCACGTTCGCGGACGTACTGACGCAGGGAACTGACTCTGTTGCGACGTGAATCACGTTCGCGAATGTACTGACGCAGGAAACTGACTGTGTTGCGACGTGAATCACATGAATCACGTTCGCGAACGTACTGACGCACGAAACTGACTGTGTTGCGACGTCAATCACATGAATCACATTCGCGAACGTACTGACTCAGGGAACTGACTCTGTTGCGATGTGAATCACGTTCGCGAACGTACTGACGCAGGGAACTGACTCTGTTGCGACGTGCATCACGTTCGCGAACGTACTGACGCAGGGAACTGACTGTAATGCGACGTGAATCACATGAATCACGTTCGTGAACGTACTGACGCAGGGATTTGACTCTGTTGCGACGTGAATCACGTTTGCGAACGTACTGACGCAGGGAACTGACTGTGTTGCGACGTGAATCACGTTCGCGAACGTACTGATGCAGGGAACTGACTGTGTTGCGACGTGAATCACATGAATCACGTTCCCGAACGTACTGACGCAGGGAACTGACCCTGTTGCGACGTGAATCACGTTCGCGAACGTACTGACGCAGGGAACTGACTGTAATGCGACTTGAATCACAGGAATCACGTTCGCGAACGTACTGACGCAGGGAACTGACTCTGTTGCGACGTGAATCACGTTCGCGAACGTACTGACCAGGGAACTGACTGTGTTGCGATGTGATTCACATGAATCACGTTCGCGAACGTACTGACGCAGAGAACTGACTCTGTTGCGACGTGAATCAAGTTCGCGAACGTACTGACGCAGGAAACTGACTCTGTTGCGACGTGAATCACATGAATCACGTTCACGAACGCACTGACGCAGGAAACTGACTGTGTTGCGACGTGAATCACATGAATCACGTTCGCGAACATACTGACTCAGGGAACTGACTCTGTTGCGACGTGAATCACGTTCGCGAACGTACTGACGCAGGGAACTGACTCTGTTGCGACGTGAATCACGTTCGCGAACGTACTGACGCAGGGAACTGACTGTAATGCGACGTGAATCACATGAATCACGTTCGCGAACGTACTGACGCAGGGAATTGACTCTGTTGCGACGTGAATCACGTTCGCGAACGTACTGACGCAAGGAACTGACTGTAATGCGACGTGAATCACATGAATCACGTTCGCGAACGTACTGACGCAGGGAACTGACTTTGTTGCGACGTGAATCACATGAATCACATTCGCGAATGTACTGACGCAGGGAACTGACTGTGTTGCGACGTGAATCACGTTCGCGAATGTACTGACGCAGGGAACTGACTGTGTTGCGACATGAATCACATGAATCACATTCGCGAACGTACTGACACAGGAAACTGACTCTGTTGCGACGTGAATCACGTTCGCGAACGTACTGACGCAGGGAACTGACTGTGTTGCGACGTGAATCACATGAATCACGTTCGCGAACGTACTGATGCAGGGAACTGACTCTGTTGCGATGTGAATCACGTTCGCAAACGTACTGACGCAGGGAACTGACTGTAATGCGACGTGAATCACATGAATCACGTTCGAGAACGTACTGACGCAGGGAATTGACTCTGTTGCGACGTGAATCACGTTCGCGAACGTACTGATGCAGGGAACTGACTGTGTTGCGACGTGAGTCACATGAATCACGTTCGCGGACGTACTGATTCAGGGAACTGACTGTGTTGCGACGTGAATCACGTTCGCGAACGTACTGATGCAGGGAAGTGACTGTGTTGCGACGTGAATCACCTTCGCGAACGTACTGACGCAGGGAACTGACTTTGTTGCGACGTGAATCACATGAATCACGTTCGCGAACGTACTGACGCAGGGAACTGACTGTGTTGCGACATGAATCACATGAATCACGTTCGCGAACGTACTGACGCAGGGAATTGACTCTTTTGCGACGTGAATCACGTTCGCGAACGTACTGACGCAGGGAACTGACTGTTGCGACGTGAATCACATGAATCACGTTCGCGGACGTACTGACGCAGGGAACTGACTCTGTTGCGACGTGAATCACGTTCGCGAACGTAATGACGCAGGGAACTGACTGTAATGCGACGTGAATCACATGAATCACGTTCGCGAACGTACTGACGCAGGGATTTGACTCTGTTGCGACGTGAATCACGTTCGCGAACGTACTGACGCAAGGAGCTGACTCTGTTGCGACGTGAATCACATGAATCCCGTTCGCGGACGTACTGACGCAGGGAACTGACTCTGTTGCGACGTGAATCACGTTCGCGAACGTACTGACCTAGGGAACTGACTGTAATGCTACGTGAATCACATGAATCACGTTCGCGAACGTACTGTCGCAGGGAATTGACTCTGTTGCGACGTGAATCACGTTCGCGAACGTACTGACGCAGGGAACTGACTGCGTTGCGACGTGAGTCACATGAATAACGTTCGTGAACGTACTGACGCAGGGAACTGACTCTGTTGCCACGTGAATCACGTTCGCGAACGTACTGACGCAGGGAACTGACTCTGTTGCGACGTGAATCACATGAATCACGTTCGCGGACGTACTGACGCAGGGAACTGACTTTGTTGCGACGTGAATCACGTTCGCGAACATACTGACACAGGGAACTGACTCTGTTGCGACGTGAATCACGTTCGCAAACGTACTGACGCAGGGAACTGACAGTAATGCGACGTGAATCACATGAATTGTGTTCGCGAACGTACTGACGCAGGGAATGTACTCTGTTGCGACGTGAATCACGTTCGCGAACGTACTGACGCAGGGAACTGACTGTGTTGCGACGTGAGTCTCATGAATCACGTTCTCGGACGTACTGATTCAGGGAACTGACTGTGTTGCGATGTGAATCACGTTCGCGAACGTACTGATGCAGGGAAGTGACTGTGTTGCGACGTGAATCACGTTCGCGAACGTACTGACGCAGGGAACTGACTTTGTTGCGACGTGAATCACATGAATCACGTTCGCGAACGTACTGACGCAGAGAACTGACTGTGTTGCGACGTGAATCACGTTCGCGAATGTACTGACGCAGGGAACTGACTGTAATGCGACGTGAATCACATGAATCACATTCGCGAACGTACTGACGCAGGGATTTGACTCTGTTGCGACGTGAATCACGTTCGCGAACGTACTGACGCAAGGAGCTGACTCTGTTGCGACGTGAATCAAATGAATCCCGTTCGCGGACGTACTGACGCAGGGAACTGACTTTGTTGCGACGTGAATCACGTGAATCACGTTCGCGAATTTACTGACGCAGAGAACTGACTGTGTTGCGACGTGAATCACGTTTGCGAACGTACTGACGCAGGGAACTGACTCTGTTGCGACGTGGATCACGTTTGCGAACGTACTGACGCAGGGAACTGACTGTAATGCGACGTGAATCACATGAATCACGTTCGCGAACGTACTGACGGAGGGAATTGACTCTGTTGCGACGGGAATCACGTTCGCGAACGTACTGACGCAGGGAACTGACTGTTGCGACGTGAATCACGTTCGCGAACGTACTGACGCAGGGAACTGACTGTAATGCGACGTGAATCACAAGAATCACGTTCGCGAACGTACTGACTCAGGGAATTGACTCAGTTGCGACGTGAATCACGTTCGCGAACGTACTGACGCAGGGAACTGTAAGTGTTGCGACGTGAATCACATGAATCACGTTCGCGAACTTACTGACGCAGGGAACTGACTCTGTTGCGACGTCAATCACGTTCGCGAACGTACTGACGCAGGGAACTGACTGTGTTTCGACGTGAATCACATGAATCACGTTCGCGGACCTACTGACGCAGGGAACTGACTGTTGCGACGTGAATCACGTTCGCGAACGTACTGACGCAGGGAACTGACTTTGTTGCGACGTGAATCACATGAATCACGTTCGCGAACGTACTGACTCAGGGAATTGACTCAGTTGCGACGTGAATCACGTTCGCGAACGTACTGACGCAGGGAACTGAAAGTGTTGCGACGTGAATCACATGAATCACGTTCGCGAACGTACTGATGCAGGGAACTGACTCTGTTGCGACGTGAATCACGTTCGCAAACGTACTGACGCAGGGAACTGACTGTAATGCGACTTGAATCACATGAATCACGTTCGAGAACGTACTGACGCAGGGAATTGACTCTGTTGCGACGTGAATCACGTTCGCGAACGTACTGATTCAGGGAACTGACTGTGTTGCGACGTGAATCACGTTCGCGAACGTACTGATGCAGGGAACTGACTGTGTTGCGACGTGAGTCACATGAATCACGTTCGCGGACGTACTGATTCAGGGAACTGACTGTGTTGCGACGTGAATCACGTTCGCGAACGTACTGATGCAGGGAACTGACTGTGTTGCGACGTGAATCACATGAATCACGTTCCCGAACGTACTGACGCAGGGAACTGACCCTGTTGCGACGTGAATCACGTTCGCGAACGTACTGACGCAGGGAACTGACTGTAATGCGACTTGAATCACAGGAATCACGTTCGCGAACGTACTGACGCAGGGAACTGACTCTGTTGCGACGTGAATCACGTTCGCGAACGTACTGACCAGGGAACTGACTGTGTTGCGATGTGATTCACATGAATCACGTTCGCGAACGTACTGACGCAGAGAACTGACTCTGTTGCGACGTGAATCAAGTTCGCGAACGTACTGACGCAGGAAACTGACTCTGTTGCGACGTGAATCACATGAATCACGTTCACGAACGCACTGACGCAGGAAACTGACTGTGTTGCGACGTGAATCACATGAATCACGTTCGCGAACATACTGACTCAGGGAACTGACTCTGTTGCGACGTGAATCACGTTCGCGAACGTACTGACGCAGGGAACTGACTCTGTTGCGACGTGAATCACGTTCGCGAACGTACTGACGCAGGGAACTGACTGTAATGCGACGTGAATCACATGAATCACGTTCGCGAACGTACTGACGCAGGGAATTGACTCTGTTGCGACGTGAATCACGTTCGCGAACGTACTGACGCAAGGAACTGACTGTAATGCGACGTGAATCACATGAATCACGTTCGCGAACGTACTGACGCAGGGAACTGACTTTGTTGCGACGTGAATCACATGAATCACATTCGCGAATGTACTGACGCAGGGAACTGACTGTGTTGCGACGTGAATCACGTTCGCGAATGTACTGACGCAGGGAACTGACTGTGTTGCGACATGAATCACATGAATCACATTCGCGAACGTACTGACACAGGAAACTGACTCTGTTGCGACGTGAATCACGTTCGCGAACGTACTGACGCAGGGAACTGACTGTGTTGCGACGTGAATCACATGAATCACGTTCGCGAACGTACTGATGCAGGGAACTGACTCTGTTGCGACGTGAATCACGTTCGCAAACGTACTGACGCAGGGAACTGACTGTAATGCGACGTGAATCACATGAATCACGTTCGAGAACGTACTGACGCAGGGAATTGACTCTGTTGCGACGTGAATCACGTTCGCGAACGTACTGATGCAGGGAACTGACTGTGTTGCGACGTGAGTCACATGAATCACGTTCGCGGACGTACTGATTCAGGGAACTGACTGTGTTGCGACGTGAATCACGTTCGCGAACGTACTGATGCAGGGAAGTGACTGTGTTGCGACGTGAATCACCTTCGCGAACGTACTGACGCAGGGAACTGACTTTGTTGCGACGTGAATCACATGAATCACGTTCGCGAACGTACTGACGCAGGGAACTGACTGTGTTGCGACATGAATCACATGAATCACGTTCGCGAACGTACTGACGCAGGGAATTGACTCTTTTGCGACGTGAATCACGTTCGCGAACGTACTGACGCAGGGAACTGACTGTTGCGACGTGAATCACATGAATCACGTTCGCGGACGTACTGACGCAGGGAACTGACTCTGTTGCGACGTGAATCACGTTCGCGAACGTAATGACGCAGGGAACTGACTGTAATGCGACGTGAATCACATGAATCACGTTCGCGAACGTACTGACGCAGGGATTTGACTCTGTTGCGACGTGAATCACGTTCGCGAACGTACTGACGCAAGGAGCTGACTCTGTTGCGACGTGAATCACATGAATCCCGTTCGCGGACGTACTGACGCAGGGAACTGACTCTGTTGCGACGTGAATCACGTTCGCGAACGTACTGACCTAGGGAACTGACTGTAATGCTACGTGAATCACATGAATCACGTTCGCGAACGTACTGTCGCAGGGAATTGACTCTGTTGCGACGTGAATCACGTTCGCGAACGTACTGACGCAGGGAACTGACTGCGTTGCGACGTGAGTCACATGAATAACGTTCGTGAACGTACTGACGCAGGGAACTGACTCTGTTGCCACGTGAATCACGTTCGCGAACGTACTGACGCAGGGAACTGACTCTGTTGCGACGTGAATCACATGAATCACGTTCGCGGACGTACTGACGCAGGGAACTGACTCTGTTGCGACGTGAATCACGTTCGCGAACATACTGACACAGGGAACTGACTCTGTTGCGACGTGAATCACGTTCGCAAACGTACTGACGCAGGGAACTGACAGTAATGCGACGTGAATCACATGAATTGTGTTCGCGAACGTACTGACGCAGGGAATGTACTCTGTTGCGACGTGAATCACGTTCGCGAACGTACTGACGCAGGGAACTGACTGTGTTGCGACGTGAGTCTCATGAATCACGTTCTCGGACGTACTGATTCAGGGAACTGACTGTGTTGCGATGTGAATCACGTTCGCGAACGTACTGATGCAGGGAAGTGACTGTGTTGCGACGTGAATCACGTTCGCGAACGTACTGACGCAGGGAACTGACTTTGTTGCGACGTGAATCACATGAATCACGTTCGCGAACGTACTGACGCAGAGAACTGACTGTGTTGCGACGTGAATCACGTTCGCGAATGTACTGACGCAGGGAACTGACTGTAATGCGACGTGAATCACATGAATCACATTCGCGAACGTACTGACGCAGGGATTTGACTCTGTTGCGACGTGAATCACGTTCGCGAACGTACTGACGCAAGGAGCTGACTCTGTTGCGACGTGAATCACATGAATCCCGTTCGCGGACGTACTGACGCAGGGAACTGACTTTGTTGCGACGTGAATCACGTGAATCACGTTCGCGAATTTACTGACGCAGAGAACTGACTGTGTTGCGACGTGAATCACGTTTGCGAACGTACTGACGCAGGGAACTGACTCTGTTGCGACGTGGATCACGTTTGCGAACGTACTGACGCAGGGAACTGACTGTAATGCGACGTGAATCACATGAATCACGTTCGCGAACGTACTGACGGAGGGAATTGACTCTGTTGCGACGGGAATCACGTTCGCGAACGTACTGACGCAGGGAACTGACTGTTGCGACGTGAATCACGTTCGCGAACGTACTGACGCAGGGAACTGACTGTAATGCGACGTGAATCACAAGAATCACGTTCGCGAACGTACTGACTCAGGGAATTGACTCAGTTGCGACGTGAATCACGTTCGCGAACGTACTGACGCAGGGAACTGTAAGTGTTGCGACGTGAATCACATGAATCACGTTCGCGAACTTACTGACGCAGGGAACTGACTCTGTTGCGACGTCAATCACGTTCGCGAACGTACTGACGCAGGGAACTGACTGTGTTTCGACGTGAATCACATGAATCACGTTCGCGGACCTACTGACGCAGGGAACTGACTGTTGCGACGTGAATCACGTTCGCGAACGTACTGACGCAGGGAACTGACTTTGTTGCGACGTGAATCACATGAATCACGTTCGCGAACGTACTGACTCAGGGAATTGACTCAGTTGCGACGTGAATCACGTTCGCGAACGTACTGACGCAGGGAACTGAAAGTGTTGCGACGTGAATCACATGAATCACGTTCGCGAACGTACTGATGCAGGGAACTGACTCTGTTGCGACGTGAATCACGTTCGCAAACGTACTGACGCAGGGAACTGACTGTAATGCGACTTGAATCACATGAATCACGTTCGAGAACGTACTGACGCAGGGAATTGACTCTGTTGCGACGTGAATCACGTTCGCGAACGTACTGATGCAGGGAACTGACTGTGTTGCGACGTGAGTCACATGAATCACGTTCGCGGACGTACTGATTCAGGGAACTGACTGTGTTGCGACGTGAATCACGTTCGCGAACGTACTGATGCAGGGAACTGACTGTGTTGCGACGTGAATCACATGAATCACGTTCCCGAACGTACTGACGCAGGGAACTGACCCTGTTGCGACGTGAATCACGTTCGCGAACGTACTGACGCAGGGAACTGACTGTAATGCGACTTGAATCACAGGAATCACGTTCGCGAACGTACTGACGCAGGGAACTGACTCTGTTGCGACGTGAATCACGTTCGCGAACGTACTGACCAGGGAACTGACTGTGTTGCGATGTGATTCACATGAATCACGTTCGCGAACGTACTGACGCAGAGAACTGACTCTGTTGCGACGTGAATCAAGTTCGCGAACGTACTGACGCAGGAAACTGACTCTGTTGCGACGTGAATCACATGAATCACGTTCACGAACGCACTGACGCAGGAAACTGACTGTGTTGCGACGTGAATCACATGAATCACGTTCGCGAACATACTGACTCAGGGAACTGACTCTGTTGCGACGTGAATCACGTTCGCGAACGTACTGACGCAGGGAACTGACTCTGTTGCGACGTGAATCACGTTCGCGAACGTACTGACGCAGGGAACTGACTGTAATGCGACGTGAATCACATGAATCACGTTCGCGAACGTACTGACGCAGGGAATTGACTCTGTTGCGACGTGAATCACGTTCGCGAACGTACTGACGCAAGGAACTGACTGTAATGCGACGTGAATCACATGAATCACGTTCGCGAACGTACTGACGCAGGGAACTGACTTTGTTGCGACGTGAATCACATGAATCACATTCGCGAATGTACTGACGCAGGGAACTGACTGTGTTGCGACGTGAATCACGTTCGCGAATGTACTGACGCAGGGAACTGACTGTGTTGCGACATGAATCACATGAATCACATTCGCGAACGTACTGACACAGGAAACTGACTCTGTTGCGACGTGAATCACGTTCGCGAACGTACTGACGCAGGGAACTGACTGTGTTGCGACGTGAATCACATGAATCACGTTCGCGAACGTACTGATGCAGGGAACTGACTCTGTTGCGACGTGAATCACGTTCGCAAACGTACTGACGCAGGGAACTGACTGTAATGCGACGTGAATCACATGAATCACGTTCGAGAACGTACTGACGCAGGGAATTGACTCTGTTGCGACGTGAATCACGTTCGCGAACGTACTGATGCAGGGAACTGACTGTGTTGCGACGTGAGTCACATGAATCACGTTCGCGGACGTACTGATTCAGGGAACTGACTGTGTTGCGACGTGAATCACGTTCGCGAACGTACTGATGCAGGGAAGTGACTGTGTTGCGACGTGAATCACCTTCGCGAACGTACTGACGCAGGGAACTGACTTTGTTGCGACGTGAATCACATGAATCACGTTCGCGAACGTACTGACGCAGGGAACTGACTGTGTTGCGACATGAATCACATGAATCACGTTCGCGAACGTACTGACGCAGGGAATTGACTCTTTTGCGACGTGAATCACGTTCGCGAACGTACTGACGCAGGGAACTGACTGTTGCGACGTGAATCACATGAATCACGTTCGCGGACGTACTGACGCAGGGAACTGACTCTGTTGCGACGTGAATCACGTTCGCGAACGTAATGACGCAGGGAACTGACTGTAATGCGACGTGAATCACATGAATCACGTTCGCGAACGTACTGACGCAGGGATTTGACTCTGTTGCGACGTGAATCACGTTCGCGAACGTACTGACGCAAGGAGCTGACTCTGTTGCGACGTGAATCACATGAATCCCGTTCGCGGACGTACTGACGCAGGGAACTGACTCTGTTGCGACGTGAATCACGTTCGCGAACGTACTGACCTAGGGAACTGACTGTAATGCTACGTGAATCACATGAATCACGTTCGCGAACGTACTGTCGCAGGGAATTGACTCTGTTGCGACGTGAATCACGTTCGCGAACGTACTGACGCAGGGAACTGACTGCGTTGCGACGTGAGTCACATGAATAACGTTCGTGAACGTACTGACGCAGGGAACTGACTCTGTTGCCACGTGAATCACGTTCGCGAACGTACTGACGCAGGGAACTGACTCTGTTGCGACGTGAATCACATGAATCACGTTCGCGGACGTACTGACGCAGGGAACTGACTCTGTTGCGACGTGAATCACGTTCGCGAACATACTGACACAGGGAACTGACTCTGTTGCGACGTGAATCACGTTCGCAAACGTACTGACGCAGGGAACTGACAGTAATGCGACGTGAATCACATGAATTGTGTTCGCGAACGTACTGACGCAGGGAATGTACTCTGTTGCGACGTGAATCACGTTCGCGAACGTACTGACGCAGGGAACTGACTGTGTTGCGACGTGAGTCTCATGAATCACGTTCTCGGACGTACTGATTCAGGGAACTGACTGTGTTGCGATGTGAATCACGTTCGCGAACGTACTGATGCAGGGAAGTGACTGTGTTGCGACGTGAATCACGTTCGCGAACGTACTGACGCAGGGAACTGACTTTGTTGCGACGTGAATCACATGAATCACGTTCGCGAACGTACTGACGCAGAGAACTGACTGTGTTGCGACGTGAATCACGTTCGCGAATGTACTGACGCAGGGAACTGACTGTAATGCGACGTGAATCACATGAATCACATTCGCGAACGTACTGACGCAGGGATTTGACTCTGTTGCGACGTGAATCACGTTCGCGAACGTACTGACGCAAGGAGCTGACTCTGTTGCGACGTGAATCACATGAATCCCGTTCGCGGACGTACTGACGCAGGGAACTGACTTTGTTGCGACGTGAATCACGTGAATCACGTTCGCGAATTTACTGACGCAGAGAACTGACTGTGTTGCGACGTGAATCACGTTCGCGAACGTACTGACGCAGGGAACTGACTCTGTTGCGACGTGGATCACGTTTGCGAACGTACTGACGCAGGGAACTGACTGTAATGCGACGTGAATCACATGAATCACGTTCGCGAACGTACTGACGGAGGGAATTGACTCTGTTGCGACGGGAATCACGTTCGCGAACGTACTGACGCAGGGAACTGACTGTTGCGACGTGAATCACGTTCGCGAACGTACTGACGCAGGGAACTGACTGTAATGCGACGTGAATCACAAGAATCACGTTCGCGAACGTACTGACTCAGGGAATTGACTCAGTTGCGACGTGAATCACGTTCGCGAACGTACTGACGCAGGGAACTGTAAGTGTTGCGACGTGAATCACATGAATCACGTTCGCGAACTTACTGACGCAGGGAACTGACTCTGTTGCGACGTCAATCACGTTCGCGAACGTACTGAAGCAGGGAACTGACTGTGTTTCGACGTGAATCACATGAATCACGTTCGCGGACCTACTGACGCAGGGAACTGACTGTTGCGACGTGAATCACGTTCGCGAACGTACTGACGCAGGGAACTGACTTTGTTGCGACGTGAATCACATGAATCACGTTCGCGAACGTACTGACTCAGGGAATTGACTCAGTTGCGACGTGAATCACGTTCGCGAACGTACTGACGCAGGGAACTGAAAGTGTTGCGACGTGAATCACATGAATCACGTTCGCGAACGTACTGATGCAGGGAACTGACTCTGTTGCGACGTGAATCACGTTCGCAAACGTACTGACGCAGGGAACTGACTGTAATGTGACGTGAATCACATGAATCACGTTCGAGAACGTACTGACGCAGGGAATTGACTCTGTTGCGACGTGAATCACGTTCGCGAACGTACTGATGCAGGGAACTGACTGTGTTGCGACGTGAGTCACATGAATCACGTTCGCGGACGTACTGATTCAGGGAACTGACTGTGTTGCGACGTGAATCACGTTCGCGAACGTACTGATGCAGGGAAGTGACTGTGTTGCGACGTGAATCACCTTCGCGAACGTACTGACGCAGGGAACTGACTTTGTTGCGACGTGAATCACATGAATCACATTCGCGAACGTACTGACGCAGGGAACTGACTGTGTTGCGACATGAATCACATGAATCACGTTCGCGAACGTACTGACGCAGGGAATTGACTCTTTTGCGACGTGAATCACGTTCGCGAACATACTGACGCAGGGAACTGACTGTTGGGACGTGAATCACATGAATCACGTTCGCGGACGTACTGACGCAGGGAACTGACTCTGTTGCGACGTGAATCACGTTCGCGAACGTAATGACGCAGGGAACTGACTGTAATGCGACGTGAATCACATGAATCACGTTCGCGAACGTACTGACACAAACTGACTGTGTTGCGACGTGAATCACATGAATCATGTTCGCGGACGTACTGACGCAGGGAACTGACTCTGTTGCGACGTGAATCACATGAATCACGTTCGCGAACGTACTGACACAAACTGACTGTGTTGCGACGTGAATCACATGAATCATGTTCGCGGACGTACTGACGCAGGGAACTGACTCTGTTGCGACGTGAATCACGTTCGCGAGCGTACTGACGCAGGGAACTGACTCTGTTGCGACGTGAATCACGTTCGCGAACGTACTGACGCAGGAAACTGACTCTGTTGCGACGTGAATCACGTTCACGAACGTACTGACGCAAGGAAATGACTGTGTTGCGACGTGAATCACATGAATCACGTTCGCGAACGCACTGACGCAGGAAACTGACTGTGTTGCGACGTGAATCACATGAATCACGTTCGCGAACATACTGACTCGGGGAACTGACTCTGTTGCGACGTGAATCACGTTCGCGAACGTACTGACGCAGGGAACTGACTCTGTTGAGACGTGAATCACGTTCGCGAACGTACTGACGCAGGGAACTGACTGTAATGCGACGTGAATCACATGAATCACGTTCGCGAACGTACTGACGCAGGGAATTGACTCTGTTGCGACGTGAATCACGTTCGCGAACGTACTGACGCAGGGAACTGACTGTTGCGACGTGAATCACATGAATCACGTTCGCGAACGTAAAGACGCAGGGAACTGACTCTGTTGCGACGTGAATCACGTCCGCGAACGTACTGACGCAAGGAACTGACTCTGTTGCGACGTGAATCACATGAATCCCGTCCGCGGACGTACTGACGCAGGGAACTGACTCTGTTGCGACGTGAATCACGTTCGCGAGCGTACTGACGCAGGGAACTGACTGTGTTGCGACTTGAGTCACATGAATCACGTTCTCGGACGTACTGATTCAGGGAACTGACTGTGTTGCGACGTGAATCACGTTCGCGAACGTACTGATGCAGGGAAGTGACTGTGTTGCGACATGAATCACGTTCGCGAACGTACTGACGCAGGGAACTGACTTTGTTGCGACGTGAATCACATGAATCACATTCGCGAACGTACTGACGCAGGGAACTGACTGTGTTGCAACGTAAATTACGTTCGCGAACTTACTGACGCAGGGAACTGACTGTGTTGCGACGTGAGTCACATGAATCACGTTCGTGAACGTACTGACGCAGGGAACTGACTCTGTTGCCACGTGAATCACGTTTGCGAACGTACTGACGCAGGGAACTGACTCTGTTGCGACGTGAATCACATGAATCACGTTCGCGGACGTACTGACGCAGGGAACTGACTCTGTTGCGACGTGAATCACGTTCGCGAACATACTGACGCAGGGAACTGACTGTAATGCGACGTGAATCACATGAATTGTGTTCGCGAACGTACTGACACAGGGAACTGACTGTGTTGCGACTTGAGTCACATGAATCACGTTCTCGGACGTACTGATTCAGGGAACTGACTGTGTTGCGACGTGAATCACGTTCGCGAACGTACTGATGCAGGGAAGTGACTGTGTTGCGACGTGAATCACGTTCGCAAACGTACTGACACAGGGAACTGACTTTGTTGCGACGTGAATCACATGAATCACATTTGTGAACGTACTGACGCAGGGAACTGACTGTGTTGCGACGTGAATCACGTTCGCTAATGTACTGACGCAGGGAACTGACTGTGTTGCGACATGAATCACATGAATCACATTCGCGAACGTACTGACACAGGAAACTGACTCTGTTGCGACGTGAATCACGTTCGCGAACGTACCGACGCAGGGAACTGACTGTGTTGCGACGTGAATCACATGAATCACGTTCGCGAACGTACTGATGCAGGGAACTGACTCTGTTGCGACGTGAATCATGTTCGCGAACGTACTGACGCAGGGAACTGACTGTGTTGCGACTTGAGTCACATGAATCACGTTCGTGAACGTACTGACGCAGGGAACTGACTCTGTTGCCACGTGAATCACGTTCGCGAACGTACTGACGCAGGGAACTGACTCTGTTGCGACGTGAATCACATGAATCACGTTCGCGGACGTACTGACGCAGGGAACTGACTCTGTTGCGACGTGAATCACGTTCGCGAACATACTGACGCAGGGAACTGACTCTGTTGCGACTTGAATCACGTTCGCAAACGTACTGACGCAGGGAACTGACTGTGTTGCGACGTGAATCACATGAATCACGTTCGCGAACGTACTGACGCAGGAAACTGACTGTGTTGCAACGTGAATCACGTGCGCGAACGTACTGATGCAGGGAAGTGACTGTGTTGCGACGTGAATCACCTTCGCGAACGTACTGACGCAGGGAACTGACTTTGTTGCGACGTGAATCACATCAATCACGTTCGCGAACGTACTGACGCAGGGAACTGACTCTGTTGCGACTTGAATCACGTTCGCAAACGTACTGACGCAGGGAACTGACTGTGTTGCGACGTGAATCACATGAATCACGTTCGCGAACGTACTGACGCAGGAAACTGACTGTGTTGCAACGTGAATCACGTGCGCGAACGTACTGATGCAGGGAAGTGACTGTGTTGCGACGTGAATCACCTTCGCGAACGTACTGACGCAGGGAACTGACTTTGTTGCGACGTGAATCACATCAATCACGTTCGCGAACGTACTGACGCAGAGAACTGACTGTGTTGCGACGTGAATCACGTTCGCGAATGTACTGACGCAGGGAACTGACTGTGTTGCGACATGAATCACATGAATCACATTCGCGAACGTACTGATACAGGAAACTGACTCTGTTGCGACGTGAATCAAGTTCGCGAAAGTAATGACGCAGGGAATTGACTCTGTTGCGACGTGAATCACATGAATCACGCTCGCGAACGTACTGACGCAGGGAACTGACTCTGTTGCGACGTGAATCACGTTCGCGAACGTACTGACGCAGGGAACTGACTGTAATGCGACGTGAATCACATGAATCACGTTCGCGAACGTACTGACGCAGGGAATTGACTCTGTTGCGACGTGAATCACGTTCGCGAACGTACTGACGCAGGGAACTGACTGTTGCGACGTGAATCACATGAATCACGTTCGCGGACGTACTGACGCAGGGAACTGACTCTGTTGCGACGTGAATCACGTTCGCGAACGTAATGACGCAGGGAACTGACTGTAATGCGACGTGAATCACATGAATCACGTTCGCGAACGTACTGACACAGGGATTTGACTCTGTTGCGACGTGAATCACGTTCGCGAACGTACTGACGCAAGGAGCTGACTCTGTTGCGACGTGAATCACATGAATCCCGTTCGCGGACGTACTGACGCAGGGAACTGACTCTGTTGCGACATGAATCACGTTCGCGAATGTACTGACGCAGGGAACTGACTGTTGCGACGTGAATCACGTTCGCGAACGTACTGACGCAGGGAACTGACTGTAATGCGACGTGAATCACATGAATCACGTTCGCGAACGTACTGATTCAGGGAATTGACTCAGTTGCGACGTGAATCACGTTCGCGAACGTACTGACGCAGGGAACTGAAAGTGTTGCGACGTGAATCACATGAATCACGTTTGCGAACTTACTGACGCAGGGAACTGACTCTGTTGCGACGTGAATCACGTTCGCGAACGTACTGACGCAAGGAACTGACTGTGTTGCGACGTGAATCACATGAATCACGTTCGCGAACGTACTGACGCAGGAAACTGACTCTGTTGCGACGTGAATCACGTTCGCGAACGTACTGACGCAAGGAACTGACTGTGTTGCGACGTGAATCACATGAATCACGTTCGCGAACGCACTGACGCAGGAAACTGACTGTGTTGCGACGTGAATCACATGAATCACGTTCGCGAACATACTGACTCAGGGAACTGACTCTGTTGCGACGTGAATCACGTTCGCGAACGTACTGACGCAGGGAACTGACTCTGTTGCGACGTGAATCATGTTCGCGAACGTACTGACGCAAGAAACTGACTGTGTTGCGACGTGAATCACATGAATCACGTTTGCGAACGTACTGACACAAACTGACTGTGTTGCGACGTGAATCACATGAATCATGTTCGCGGACGTACTGACGCAGGGAACTGACTCTGTTGCGACGTGAATCACGTTCGCGAACGTACTGACGCAAGGAACTGACTGTGTTGCGACGTGAATCACATGAATCACATTCGCGAACGCACTGACGCAGGAAACTGACTGTGTTGCGACGTGAATCACATGAATCACGTTCGCGAACATACTGACTCAGGGAACTGACTCTGTTGCGACGTGAATCACGTTCACGAACGTACTGACGCAGGGAACTGACTCTGTTGCGACGTGAATCACGTTCGCGAACGTACTGACGCAGGGAACTGACTGTAATGCGACGTGAATCACATGAATCACGTTCGCGAACGTACTGACGCAGGGTATTGACTCTGTTGCGACGTGAATCACGTTCGCGAACGTACTGACGCAGGGAACTGACTGTTGCGACGTGAATCACATGAATCACGTTCGCGAACGTAAAGACGCAGGGAACTGACTCTGTTGCGACGTGAATCACGTTCGCGAACGTACTGACGCAAGGAACTGACTCTGTTGCGACGTGAATCACATGAATCCTGTCCGCGGACGTACTGACGCAGGGAACTGACTCTGTTGCGACGTGAATCACGTTCGCGAACGTACTGACGCAGGGAACTGACTGTGTTGCGACTTGAGTCACATGAATCACGTTCTCGGACGTACTGATTCAGGGAACTGACTGTGTTGCGACGTGAATCACGTTCGCGAACGTACTGATGCAGGGAAGTGACTGTGCTGCGACGTGAATCACGTTCGCGAACGTACTGACGCAGGGAACTGACTTTGTTGCGACGTGAATCACATGAATCACATTCGCGAACGTACTGACGCAGGGAACTGACTGTGTTGCGACGTGAATCACGTTCGCGAACGTACTGACGCAGGGAACTGACTGTGTTGCGATGTGAGTCACATGAATCACGTTCGTGAACGTACTGACGCAGGGAACTGACTCTGTTGCCACGTGAATCACGTTCGCGAACGTACTGAGGCAGGGAAATGACTCTGTTGCGACGTGAATCACATGAATCACGTTCGCGGACGTACTGACGCAGGGAATTGACTCTGTTGCGACGTGAATCACGTTCGCGAACGTACTGACGCAGGGAACTGACTGTGTTGCGACTTGAGTCACATGAATCACGTTCTCGGACGTACTGATTCAGGGAACTGACTGTGTTGCGACGTGAATCACGTTCGCGAACGTATTCATGCAGGGAAGTGACTGTGTTGCGACGTGAATCACGTTCGCGAACGTACTGACGCAGGGAACTGACTTTGTTGCGACGTGAATCACATGAATCACATTCGCGAACGTACTGACGCAGGGAACTGACTGTGTTGCGACGTGAATCACGTTCGCGAATGTACTGACGCAGGGAACTGACTGTGTTGCGACATGAATCACATGAATCACATTCGCGAACGAACTGACACAGGAAACTGACTCTGTTGCGACGTGAATCACGTTCGCGAACGTACTGACGCAGGGAACTGACTGTGTTGCGACGTGAATCACATGAATCACGTTCGCGAACGTACTGATGCAGGGAACTGACTCTGTTGGGACGTGAATCACGTTCGCGAACGTACTGACGCAGGGAACTGACTGTGTTGCGACGTGAGTCACATGAATCACGTTCGTGAACGTACTGACGCAGGGAACTGACTCTGTTGCCACGTGAATCACGTTCGCGAACGTACTGACGCAGGGAACTGACTCTGTTGCGACGTGAATCACATGAATCACGTTCGCGGACGTACTGACGCAGGGAACTGACTCTGTTGCGACGTGAATCACGTTCGCAAACGTACTGACGCAGGGAACTGACTGTGTTGCGACGTGAATCACATGAATCACGTTCGCGAACGTACTGACGCAGGAAACTGACTGTGTTGCGACGTGAATCACGTGCGCGAACGTACTGATGCAGGGAAGTGACTGTGTTGCGACGTGAATCACCTTCGCGAACGTACTGACGCAGGGAACTGACTTTGTTGCGACGTGAATCACATGAATCACGTTCGCGAAAGTACTGACGCAGAGAACTGACTGTGTTGCGACGTGAATCACGTTCGCGAATGTACTGACGCAGGGAACTGACTGTGTTGCGACATGAATCACATGAATCACATTCGCGAACGTACTGATACAGGTAACTGACTCTGTTGCGATGTGAATCAAGTTCGCAAACGTAATGACGCAGGGAATTGACTCTGTTGCGACGTGAATCACATGAATCACGCTCGCGAACGTACTGACGCAGGGAACTGACTCTGTTGCGACGTGAATCACGTTCGCGAACGTACTGACGCAGGGAACTGACTGTAATGCGACGTGAATCACATGAATCACGTTCGCGAACGTACTGACGCAGGGAATTGACTCTGTTGCGACGTGAATCACGTTCGCGAACGTACTGACGCAGGGAACTGACTGTTGCGACGTGAATCACATGAATCACGTTCGCGGACGTACTGACGCAGGGAACTGACTCTGTTGCGACGTGAATCACGTTCGCGAACGTAATGACGCAGAGAACTGACTGTAATGCGACGTGAATCACATGAATCACGTTCGCGAACGTACTGACGCAGGGATTTGACTCTGTTGCGACGTGAATCACGTTCGCGAACGTACTGACGCAAGGAGCTGACTCTGTTGCGACGTGAATCACATGAATCCCGTTCGCGGACGTACTGACGCAGGTAACTGACTCTGTTGCGACGTGAATCACGTTCGCGAACGTACTGACCTAGGGAACTGACTGTAATGCGACGTGAATCACATGAATCACGTTCACGAACGTACTGACGCAGGGAATTGACTCTGTTGCGACGTGAATCACGTTCGCGAACGTACTGACGCAGGGAACTGACTGTGTTGCGACGTGAGTCACATGAATCAAGTTCGTGAACGTACTGACGCAGGGAACTGACTCTGTTGCCACGTGAATCACGTTCGCGAACGTACTGACGCAGGGAACTGACTCTGTTGCGATGTGAATCACATGAATCACGTTCGCGGACGTACTGACGCAGGGAACTGACTCTGTTGCGACGTGAATCACGTTCGCGAACATACTGACGCAGGGAACTGACTGTGTTGCGACATGAATCACATGAATCACATTCGCGAACGAACTGACACAGGAAACTGACTCTGTTGCGACGTGAATCACGTTCGCGAACGTACTGACGCAGGGAACTGACTGTGTTGCGACGTGAATCACATGAATCACGTTCGCGAACGTACTGATGCAGGGAACTGACTCTGTTGGGACGTGAATCACGTTCGCGAACGTACTGACGCAGGGAACTGACTGTGTTGCGACGTGAGTCACATGAATCACGTTCGTGAACGTACTGACGCAGGGAACTGACTGTAATGCGACGTGAATCACAGGAATCACGTTCGCGAACGTACTGACGCAGGGAACTGACTCTGTTGCGACGTGAATCACGTTCGCGAACGTATTCATGCAGGGAAGTGACTGTGTTGCGACGTGAATCACGTTCGCGAACGTACTGACGCAGGGAACTGACTTTGTTGCGACGTGAATCACATGAATCACATTCGCGAACGTACTGACGCAGGGAACTGACTGTGTTGCGACGTGAATCACGTTCGCGAATGTACTGACGCAGGGAACTGACTGTGTTGCGACATGAATCACATGAATCACATTCGCGAACGAACTGACACAGGAAACTGACTCTGTTGCGACGTGAATCACGTTCGCGAACGTACTGACGCAGGGAACTGACTGTGTTGCGACGTGAATCACATGAATCACGTTCGCGAACGTACTGATGCAGGGAACTGACTCTGTTGGGACGTGAATCACGTTCGCGAACGTACTGACGCAGGGAACTGACTGTGTTGCGACGTGAGTCACATGAATCACGTTCGTGAACGTACTGACGCAGGGAACTGACTCTGTTGCCACGTGAATCACGTTCGCGAACGTACTGACGCAGGGAACTGACTCTGTTGCGACGTGAATCACATGAATCACGTTCGCGGACGTACTGACGCAGGGAACTGACTCTGTTGCGACGTGAATCACGTTCGCAAACGTACTGACGCAGGGAACTGACTGTGTTGCGACGTGAATCACATGAATCACGTTCGCGAACGTACTGACGCAGGAAACTGACTGTGTTGCGACGTGAATCACGTGCGCGAACGTACTGATGCAGGGAAGTGACTGTGTTGCGACGTGAATCACCTTCGCGAACGTACTGACGCAGGGAACTGACTTTGTTGCGACGTGAATCACATGAATCACGTTCGCGAACGTACTGACGCAGAGAACTGACTGTGTTGCGACGTGAATCACGTTCGCGAATGTACTGACGCAGGGAACTGACTGTGTTGCGACATGAATCACATAAATCACATTCGCGAACGTACTGATACAGGTAACTGACTCTGTTGCGATGTGAATCAAGTTCGCAAACGTAATGACGCAGGGAATTGACTCTGTTGCGACGTGAATCACATGAATCACGCTCGCGAACGTACTGACGCAGGGAACTGACTCTGTTGCGACGTGAATCACGTTCGCGAACGTACTGACGCAGGGAACTGACTGTAATGCGACGTGAATCACATGAATCACGTTCACGAACGTACTGACGCAGGGAATTGACTCTGTTGCGACGTGAATCACGTTCGCGAACGTACTGACGCAGGGAACTGACTGTTGCGACGTGAATCACATGAATCACGTTCGCGGACGTACTGACGCAGGGAACTGACTCTGTTGCGACGTGAATCACGTTCGCGAACGTAATGACGCAGAGAACTGACTGTAATGCGACGTGAATCACATGAATCACGTTCGCGAACGTACTGACGCAGGGATTTGACTCTGTTGCGACGTGAATCACGTTCGCGAACGTACTGACGCAAGGAGCTGACTCTGTTGCGACGTGAATCACATGAATCCCGTTCGCGGACGTACTGACGCAGGTAACTGACTCTGTTGCGACGTGAATCACGTTCGCGAACGTACTGACCTAGGGAACTGACTGTAATGCGACGTGAATCACATGAATCACGTTCGCGAACGTACTGACGCAGGGAATTGACTCTGTTGCGACGTGAATCACGTTCGCGAACGTACTGACGCAGGGAACTGACTGTGTTGCGACGTGAGTCACATGAATCAAGTTCGTGAACGTACTGACGCAGGGAACTGACTCTGTTGCCACGTGAATCACGTTCGCGAACGTACTGACGCAGGGAACTGACTCTGTTGCGATGTGAATCACATGAATCACGTTCGCGGACGTACTGACGCAGGGAACTGACTCTGTTGCGACGTGAATCACGTTCGCGAACATACTGACGCGGGGAACTGACTCTGTTGCGACTTGAATCACGTTCGCAAACGTACTGACGCAGGGAACTGACTGTAATGCGACGTGAATCACATGAATTGTGTTCGCGAACGTACTGACGCAGGGAATTGACTCTGTTGCGACGTGAATCACGTTTGCGAACGTACTGACGCAGGGAACTGACTGTGTACCGACGTGAGTCACATGAATCACGTTCTCGGACGTACTGATTCAGGGAACTGACTGTGTTGCGATGTGAATCACGTTCGCGAACGTACTGATGCAGGGAAGTGACTGTGTTGCGACGTGAATCACGTTCGCGAACGTACTGACGCAGGGAACTGACTTTGTTGCGACGTGAATCACATGAATCACGTTCGCGAACGTACTGACGCAGAGAACTGACTGTGTTGCGACGTGAATCACGTTCGCGAACGTACAGACGCAGGGAACTGACTGTGTTGCGACGTGAGTCACATGAATCTCGTTCGCGGACGTAATGATGCAGGGAACTGACTCTGTTGCGACGTGAATCACGTTCGCGAACGTACTGATGCAGGGAAGTGACTGTGTTGCGACGTGAATCACGTTCGCGAACGTACTGACACAGGGAACTGACTGTGTTGCGAAATGAGTCACATGAATCACGTTCTCGGACGTACTGATTCAGGGAACTGACTGTGTTGCGATGTGAATCACGTTCGCGAACGTACAGATGCAGGGAAGTGACTGTGTTGCGACGTGAATCACGTTCGCGAACGTACTGACGCAGGGAACTGACTTTGTTGCGACGTGAATCACATGAATCACGTTCGCGAACGTACTGACGCAGGGAACTGACTCTGTTGCGACATGAATCACGTTCGCGTACGTACTGACGCAGGGAACTGACTCTGTTACGACGTGAATCACGTTCGCGAAGGTACTGACGCAGAGAACTGACTCTGTTGCGACGTGAATCACGTTCGCGAACGTACTGACACAGGGAAATGACTGTAATGCGACGTGAATCACATGAATCACGTTCGCGAACGTACTGACGCAGGGAATTGACTCTGTTGCGACGTGAATCACGTTTGCGAACGTACTGACGCAGGGAACTGACTCTGTTGCGACGTGAGTCACATGAATCACGTTCGCGGACGTAATGATGCAGGGAACTGACTGTGTTGCGACGTGAATCACGTTTGCGAACGTACTGACGCAGGGAACTGACTGTAATGCGACGTGAATCACAGGAATCACGTTCGCGAACGTACTGACGCAGGGAACTGACTCTGTTGCGACGTGAATCACGTTCGCGAACGTACTGACGCAGGGAACTGACTGTAATGCGACTTGAATCACAGGAATCACGTTCGCGAACATACTGACGCAGGGAACTGACTCTGTTGCGACGTGAATCACGTTCGCGAACGTACTGACCAGGGAACTGACTGTGTTGCGATGTGAATCACATGAATCACGTTCGCGAACGTACTGACGCAGAGAACTGACTCTGTTGCGACGTGAATCACGTTCGCGAACGTACTGACGCAGGGAACTGACTGTGTTGCGACGTGAATCACGTGATTCACGTTTGCGAACGTACTGACACAGAGAACTGACTGTGTCGCGGAGGATGACGTCACATTGAGGATCTCGTTCAGTCACTTTGCGCGTCGTTCATTGGGTGCTGAGGGCTTGTGTTGTTCGCGAACCGACACACAGCGAGACTGACGCAGGGAATTGACTCTGTTGCGACGTGAATCACATGAATCACATTCGCGAACGTACTGACACAGGGAACTGACCGTGTTGCGACGTGAATCACATGAATCACGTTCGCGGACGTACTGACGCAGGGAGCTGACTCTGTTGCGACGTGAATCATGTTTGTTCGCGAACGTACTGACGCAGGGAACTGACTGTAATGCGACGTGAATCACATGAATCACGTTCGCGGACGTACTGACGCAGGGAACTGACTCTGTTAAGACGTGAATCACGTTCGCGAACGTACTGACGCACGAAACTGACTGTGTTGCGACGTGAATCACATGAATCACGTTCGCGAACGTACTGACGCACGAAACTGACTGTGTTGCGACGTCAATCACATGAATCACATTCGCGAACGTACTGACTCAGGGAACTTACTCTGTTGCGACGTGAATCACATGAATCACGTTCGCGGACGTACTGACGCAGGGAACTGACTCTGTTGCGACGTGAATCACGTTCGCAAACGTACTGACGCAGGGAACTGACTGTGTTGCGACGTGAATCACATGAATCACGTTCGCGAACGTACTGACGCAGGAAACTGACTGTGTTGCGACGTGAATCACGTGCGCGAACGTACTGATGCAGGGAAGTGACTGTGTTGCGACGTGAATCACCTTCGCGAACGTACTGACGCAGGGAACTGACTTTGTTGCGACGTGAATCACATGAATCACGTTCGCAAACGTACTGACGCAGAGAACTGACTGTGTTGCGACGTGAATCACGTTCGCGAATGTACTGACGCAGGGAACTGACTGTGTTGCGACATGAATCACATGAATCACATTCGCGAACGTACTGATACAGGTAACTGACTCTGTTGCGATGTGAATCAAGTTCGCAAACGTAATGACGCAGGGAATTGACTCTGTTGCGACGTGAATCACATGAATCACGCTCGCGAACGTACTGACGCAGGGAACTGACTCTGTTGCGACGTGAATCACGTTCGCGAACGTACTGACGCAGGGAACTGACTGTAATGCGACGTGAATCACATGAATCACGTTCGCGAACGTACTGACGCAGGGAATTGACTCTGTTGCGACGTGAATCACGTTCGCGAACGTACTGACGCAGGGAACTGACTGTTGCGACGTGAATCACATGAATCACGTTCGCGGACGTACTGACGCAGGAAACTGACTCTGTTGCGACGTGAATCACGTTCGCGAACGTAATGACGCAGAGAACTGACTGTAATGCGACGTGAATCACATGAATCACGTTCGCGAACGTACTGACGCAAGGAGCTGACTCTGTTGCGACGTGAATCACATGAATCCCGTTCGCGGACGTACTGACGCAGGTAACTGACTCTGTTGCGACGTGAATCACGTTCGCGAACGTACTGACCTAGGGAACTGACTGTAATGCGACGTGAATCACATGAATCACGTTCGCGAACGTACTGACGCAGGGAATTGACTCTGTTGCGACGTGAATCACGTTCGCGAACGTACTGACGCAGGGAACTGACTGTGTTGCGACGTGAGTCACATGAATCAAGTTCGTGAACGTACTGACGCAGGGAACTGACTCTGTTGCCACGTGAATCACGTTCGCGAACGTACTGACGCAGGGAACTGACTCTGTTGCGATGTGAATCACATGAATCACGTTCGCGGACGTACTGACGCAGGGAACTGACTCTGTTGCGACGTGAATCACGTTCGCGAACATACTGACGCGGGGAACTGACTCTGTTGCGACTTGAATCACGTTCGCAAACGTACTGACGCAGGGAACTGACTGTAATGCGACGTGAATCACATGAATTGTGTTCGCGAACGTACTGACGCAGGGAATTGACTCTGTTGCGACGTGAATCACGTTTGCGAACGTACTGACGCAGGGAACTGACTGTGTACCGACGTGAGTCACATGAATCACGTTCTCGGACGTACTGATTCAGGGAACTGACTGTGTTGCGATGTGAATCACGTTCGCGAACGTACTGATGCAGGGAAGTGACTGTGTTGCGACGTGAATCACGTTCGCGAACGTACTGACGCAGGGAACTGACTTTGTTGCGACGTGAATCACATGAATCACGTTCGCGAACGTACTGACGCAGAGAACTGACTGTGTTGCGACGTGAATCACGTTCGCGAACGTACAGACGCAGGGAACTGACTGTGTTGCGACGTGAGTCACATGAATCTCGTTCGCGGACGTAATGATGCAGGGAACTGACTCTGTTGCGACGTGAATCACGTTCGCGAACGTACTGATGCAGGGAAGTGACTGTGTTGCGACGTGAATCACGTTCGCGAACGTACTGACACAGGGAACTGACTGTGTTGCGACATGAGTCACATGAATCACGTTCTCGGACGTACTGATTCAGGGAACTGACTGTGTTGCGATGTGAATCACGTTCGCGAACGTACAGATGCAGGGAAGTGACTGTGTTGCGACGTGAATCACGTTCGCGAACGTACTGACGCAGGGAACTGACTTTGTTGCGACGTGAATCACATGAATCACGTTCGCGAACGTACTGACGCAGGGAACTGACTCTGTTGCGACATGAATCACGTTCGCGTACGTACTGACGCAGGGAACTGACTCTGTTACGACGTGAATCACGTTCGCGAAGGTACTGACGCAGAGAACTGACTCTGTTGCGACGTGAATCACGTTCGCGAACGTACTGACACAGGGAAATGACTGTAATGCGACGTGAATCACGTTCGCGAACGTACTGACGCAGGGAATTGACTCTGTTGCGACGTGAATCACGTTTGCGAACGTACTGACGCAGGGAACTGACTCTGTTGCGACGTGAGTCACATGAATCACGTTCGCGGACGTAATGATGCAGGGAACTGACTGTGTTGCGACGTGAATCACGTTTGCGAACGTACTGACGCAGGGAACTGACTGTAATGCGACGTGAATCACAGGAATCAAGTTCGCGAACGTACTGACGCAGGGAACTGACTCTGTTGCGACGTGAATCACGTTCGCGAACGTACTGACGCAGGGAACTGACTGTAATGCGACTTGAATCACAGGAATCACGTTCGCGAACATACTGACGCAGGGAACTGACTCTGTTGCGACGTGAATCACGTTCGCGAACGTACTGACCAGGGAACTGACTGTGTTGCGATGTGAATCACATGAATCACGTTCGCGAACGTACTGACGCAGAGAACTGACTCTGTTGCGACGTGAATCACGTTCGCGAACGTACTGACGCAGGGAACTGACTGTGTTGCGACGTGAATCACGTGATTCACGTTTGCGAACGTACTGACACAGAGAACTGACTGTGTCGCGGAGGATGACGTCACATTGAGGATCTCGTTCAGTCACTTTGCGCGTCGTTCATTGGGTGCTGAATAACGTTCGCGGACGTACTGACGCAGGGAACTGACTCTGTTGCGACGTGAATCACGTTCGCGAACGTACTGACGCAGGAAACTGACTCTGTTGCGACGTGAATCACATGAATCACGTTCACGAACGCACTGACGCAGGAAACTGACTGTGTTGCGACGTGAATCACATGAATCACGTTCGCGAACATACTGACTCAGGGAACTGACTCTGTTGCGACGTGAATCACGTTCGCGAACGTACTGACGCAGGGAACTGACTCTGTTGCGACGTGAATCACGTTCGCGAACGTACTGACGCAGGGAACTGACTGTTGCGACGAGAATCACATGAATCACGTTCGCGAACGTAAAGACGCAGGGAACTGACTCTGTTGCGACATGAATCACGTTCGCGAACGTACTGACGCAAGGAACTGACTCTGTTGCGACGTGAATCACATGAATCCCGTTCGCGGACGTACTGACGCAGGGAACTGACTCTGTTGCGACGTGAATCACGTTCGCGAACGTACTGTCCTAGGGAACTGACTGTAATGCGACGTGAATCACATGAATCACGTTCGCGAACGTACTGACGCAGGGAATTGACTCTGTTGCGACGTGAATCACGTTCGCGAACGTACTGACGCACGGAACTGACTGTGTTGCGACGTGAGTCACATGAATCACGTTCGGGAACGTACTGACGCAGGGAACTGACTTTGTTGCGACGTGAATCACGTTTGCGAACGTACTGACGCAGGGAACTGACTGTGTTGCGACATGAATCACATGAATCACATTCGCGAACGTACTGACGCAGGGAACTGACTCTGTTGCGACGTGAATCACGTTCGCGAACGTACTGATGCAGGGAACTGACTGTGTTGCGACGTGAATCACATGAATCACGTTCGCGAACGTACTGACGCAGGGAACTGACCCTGTTGCGACATGAATCACGTTCGCCAACGTACTGACGCAGGGAACTGACTCTGTTGCGACGTGAATCACGTTCGCGAACGTACTGACGCAGGGAACTGACTGTGTTGCGACGTGAATCACATGAATCACGTTCGCGAACGTACTGACGCAGGGAACTGACCCTGTTGGGACATGAATCACGTTCGCCAACGTACTGACGCAGGGAACTGACTCTGTTGCGACGTGAATCACGTTCGCGAACGTACTGACGCAGGGAACTGACTGTAATGCGACTTGAATCACAGGAATCACGTTCGCGAACGTACTGACGCAGGGAACTGACTCTGTTGCGACGTGAATCACGTTCGCGAACGTACTGACCAGGGAACTGACTGTGTTGCGATGTGAATCACATGAATCACGTTCGCGAACGTACTGACACAGAGAACTGACTGTGTCGCGGAGGATGACGTCACATTGAGGATCTCGTTCAGTCACTTTGCGCGTCGTTCATTGGGTGCTGAGGGCTTGTGTTGTTCGCGAACCGACACACAGCGAGACTGACGCAGGGAATTGTCTCTGTTGCGACGTGAATCACATGAATCACATTCGCGAACGTACTGACACAGGGAACTGACCGTGTTGCGACGTGAATCACATGAATCACGTTCGCGGACGTACTGACGCAGGGAGCTGACTCTGTTGCGACGTGAATCATGTTTGTTCGCGAACGTACTGACGCAGGGAACTGACTGTAATGCGACGTGAATCACATGAATCACGTTCGCGGACGTACTGACGCAGGGAACTGACTCTGTTAAGACGTGAATCACGTTCGCGAACGTACTGACGCACGAAACTGACTGTGTTGCGACGTGAATCACATGAATCACGTTCGCGAACGTACTGACGCACGAAGCTGACTGTGTTGCGACGTCAATCACATGAATCACATCCGCGAACGTACTGACTCAGGGAACTTACTCTGTTGCGATGTGAATCACATTCGCGAACGTACTGACGCAGGGAACTGACTCTGTTGCGACGTGAATCACGTTCGCGAACGTACTGACGCAGGGAACTGACTGTAATGCGACGTGAATCACATGAATCACGTTCGCGGACGTACTGACGCAGGGAACTGACTCTGTTGCGACGTGAATCACGTTCGCGAACGTACTGACGCAGGAAACTGACTCTGTTGCGACGTGAATCACATGAATCACGTTCACGAACGCACTGACGCAGGAAACTGACTGTGTTGCGACGTGAATCACATGAATCACGTTCGCGAACATACTGACTCAGGGAACTGACTCTGTTGCGACGTGAATCACGTTCGCGAACGTACTGACGCAGGGAACTGACTCTGTTGCGACGTGAATCACGTTCGCGAACGTACTGATGCAGGGAACTGACTGTAATGCGACGTGAATCACATGAATCACGTTCGCGAACGTACTGACGCAGGGAATTGACTCTGTTGCGACGTGAATCACGTTCGCGAACGTACTGACGCAGGGAACTGACTGTTGCGACGTGAATCACATGAATCACGTTCGCGAACGTAAAGACGCAGGGAACTGACTCTGTTGCGACATGAATCACGTTCGCGAACGTACTGACGCAAGGAACTGACTCTGTTGCGACGTGAATCACATGAATCCCGTTCGCGGACGTACTGACGCAGGGAACTGACTCTGTTGCGACGTGAATCACGTTCGCGAACGTACTGTCCTAGGGAACTGACTGTAATGCGACGTGAATCACATGAATCACGTTCGCGACCGTACTGACGCAGGGAATTGACTCTGTTGCGACGTGAATCACGTTCGCGAACGTACTGACGCACGGAACTGACTGTGTCGCTACGTGAGTCACATGAATCACGTTCGGGAACGTACTGACGCAGGGAACTGACTTTGTTGCGACGTGAATCACGTTTGCGAACGTACTGACGCAGGGAACTGACTGTGTTGCGACATGAATCACATGAATCACATTCGCGAACGTACTGACGCAGGGAACTGACTCTGTTGCGACGTGAATCACGTTCGCGAACGTACTGATGCAGGGAACTGACTGTGTTGCGACGTGAACCACATGAATCACGTTCGCAAACGTACTGACGCAGGGAACTGACCCTGTTGCGACATGAATCACGTTCGCGAACGTACTGACGCAGGGAACTGACTGTAATGCGACGTGAATCACAGGAATCACGTTCGCGAACGTACTGACGCAGGGAACTGACTCTGTTGCGACGTGAATCACGTTCGCGAACGTACTGACGCAGGGAACTGACTGTAATGCGACTTGAATCACAGGAATCACGTTCGCGAACGTACTGACGCAGGGAACTGACTCTGTTGCGACGTGAATCACGTTCGCGAACGTACTGACCAGGGAACTGACTGTGTTGCGATGTGAATCACATGAATCACGTTCGCGAACGTACTGACGCAGAGAACTGACTCTGTTGCGACGTGAATCACGTTCGCGAACGTACTGACGCAGGGAACTGACTGTGTTGCGACGTGAATCACGTGATTCACGTTTGCGAACGTACTGACACAGAGAACTGACTGTGTCGCGGAGGATGACGTCACATTGAGGATCTCGTTCAGTCACTTTGCGCGTCGTTCATTGGGTGCTGAGGGCTTGTGTTGTTCGCGAACCGACACACAGCGAGACTGACGCAGGGAATTGACTCTGTTGCGACGTGAATCACATGAATCACATTCGTGAACGTACTGACACAGGGAACTGACCGTGTTGCGACGTGAATCACATGAATCACGTTCGCGGACGTACTGACGCAGGGAACTGACTCTGTTGCGACGTGAATCATGTTCGCGAACGTACTGACGCAGGGAACTGACTGTAATGCGACGTGAATCACATGAATCACGTTCGCGGACGTACTGACGCAGGGAACTGACTCTGTTGCGACGTGAATCACGTTCGCGAACGTACTGACGCAGGAAACTGACTGTGTTGCGACGTGAATCACATGAATCACGTTCGCGAACGTACTGACGCACGAAACTGACTGTGTTGCGACGTCAATCACATGAATCACATTCGCGAACGTACTGACTCAGGGAACTGACTCTGTTGCGATGTGAATCACGTTCGCGAACGTACTGACGCAGGGAACTGACTCTGTTGCGACGTGAATCACGTTCGCGAGCGTACTGACGCAGGGAACTGACTGTAATGCGACGTGAATCACATGAATCACGTTCGTGAACGTATTGACGCAGGGATTTGACTCTGTTGCGACGTGAATCACGTTTGCGAACGTACTGACGCAGGGAACTGACTGTGTTGCGACGTGAATCACGTTCGCGAACGTACTGATGCAGGGAACTGACTGTGTTGCGACGTGAATCACATGAATCACGTTCCCGAACGTACTGACGCAGGGAACTGACTCTGTTGCGACGTGAATCACGTTCGCGAGCGTACTGACGCAGGGAACTGACTGTAATGCGACGTGAATCACATGAATCACGTTCGTGAACGTATTGACGCAGGGATTTGACTCTGTTGCGACGTGAATCACGTTTGCGAACGTACTGACGCAGGGAACTGACTGTGTTGCGACGTGAATCACGTTCGCGAACGTACTGATGCAGGGAACTGACTGTGTTGCGACGTGAATCACATGAATCACGTTCCCGAACGTACTGACGCAGGGAACTGACCCTGTTGCGACGTGAATCACGTTCGCGAACGTACTGACGCAGGGAACTGACTGTAATGCGACTTGAATCACAGGAATCACGTTCGCGAACGTACTGACCAGGGAACTGACTGTGTTGCGATGTGAATCACATTAATCACGTTCGCGAACGTACTGACGCAGAGAACTGACTCTGTTGCGACGTGAATCACGTTCGCGAACGTACTGACGCAGGAAACTGACTCTGTTGCGACGTGAATCACATGAATCACGTTCACGAACGCACTGACGCAGGAAACTGACTGTGTTGCGACGTGAATCACATGAATCACGTTCGCGAACGTACTGACGCAGGGAATTGACTCTGTTGCGACCTTAATCACGTTCGCGAACGTACTGACGCAGGGAACTGACTGTGTTGCGACGTGAGTCACATGAATCACGTTCGTGAACGTACTGACGCAGGGAACTGACTCTGTTGCGACGTGAATCACGTTCGCGAACGTACTGACGCAGGGAACTGACTCTGTTGCGACGTGAATCACGTTCGCGAACGTACTGACGCAGGCAACTGACTGTAATGCGACGTGAATCACATGAATCACGTTCGCGAACGTACTGACGCAGGGAATTGACTCTGTTGCGACGTGAATCACGTTCGCGAACGTACTGACGCAAGGAACTGACTCTGTTGCGACGTGAGACACATGAATCCCGTTCGCGGACGTACTGACGCAGGGAACTGACTCTGTTGCGACGTGAATCACGTTCGCGAACGTACTGTCCTAGGGAACTGACTGTAATGCGACGTGAATCACATGAATCACGTTCGCGAACGTACTGACGCAGGGAATTGACTCTGTTGCGACCTTAATCACGCTCGCGAACGTACTGACGCAGGGAACTGACTGTGTTGCGACGTGAGTCACATGAATCACGTTCGTGAACGTACTGACGCAGGGAACTGACTCTGTTGCCACGTGAATCACGTTCGCGAACGTACTGACGCAGGGAACTGACTCTGTTGCGACGTGAATCACATGAATCACGTTCGCGGACGTACTGACGCAGGGAACTGACTCTGTTGCGACGTGAATCACGTTCGCGAACATACTGACGCAGGGAACTGACTGTGTTGCGACGTGAATCACATGAATCACGTTCGCGAACGTACTGATGCAGGGAACTGACTCTGTTGCGACGTGAATCACGTTCGCAAACGTACTGACGCAGGGAACTGACTGTAATGCGACGTGAATCACATGAATTGTGTTCGCGAACGTACTGACGCAGGGAATTGACTCTGTTGCGACGTGAATCACGTTCGCGAACGTACTGACGCAGGGAACTGACTGTGTTGCGACTTGAGTCACATGAATCACGTTCTCGGACGTACTGATTCAGGGAACTGACTGTGTTGCGACGTGAATCACGTTCGCGAACGTACTGATGCAGGGAAGTGACTGTGTTGCGACGTGAATCACGTTCGCGAACGTACTGACGCAGGGAACTGACTTTGTTGCGACGTGAATCACATGAATCACATTCGCGAATGTACTGACGCAGGGAACTGACTGTGTTGCGACGTGAATCACGTTCGGGAATGTACTGACGCAGGGAACTGACTGTGTTGCGACATGAATCACATGAATCACATTCGCGAACGTACTGACACAGGAAACTGACTCTGTTGCGACGTGAATCACGTTCGCGAACGTACTGACGCAGGGAACTGACTGTGTTGCGACGTGAATCACATGAATCACGTTCGCGAACGTACTGATGCAGGGAACTGACTCTGTTGCGACGTGAATCACGTTCGCAAACGTACTGACGCAGGGAACTGACTGTAATGCGACGTGAATCACATGAATCACGTTCGAGAACGTACTGACGCAGGGAATTGACTCTGTTGCGACGTGAATCACGTTCGCGAACGTACTGATGCAGGGAACTGACTGTGTTGCGACGTGAGTCACATGAATCACGTTCGCGGACGTACTGATTCAGGGAACTGACTGTGTTGCGACGTGAATCACGTTCGCGAACGTACTGATGCAGGGAAGTGACTGTGTTGCGACGTGAATCACCTTCGCGAACGTACTGACGCAGGGAACTGACTGTTGCGACGTGAATCACATGAATCACGTTCGCGAACGTACTGACGCAGGGAATTGACTCTTTTGCGACGTGAATCACGTTCGCGAACGTACTGACGCAGGGAACTGACTGTTGCGACGTGAATCACATGAATCACGTTTGCGGACGTACTGACGCAGGGAACTGACTCTGTTGCGACGTGAATCACGTTCGCGAACGTAATGACGCAGGGAACTGACTGTAATGCGACGTGAATCACATGAATCACGTTCGCGAACGTACTGACGCAGGGATTTGACTCTGTTGCGACGTGAATCACGTTCGCGAACATACTGACGCAAGGAGCTGACTCTGTTGCGACGTGAATCACATGAATCCCGTTCGCGGACGTACTGACGCAGGTAACTGACTCTGTTGCGACGTGAATCACGTTCGCGAACGTACTGACCTAGGGAACTGACTGTAATGCTACGTGAATCACATGAATCACGTTCGCGAACGTACTGTCGCAGGGAATTGACTCTGTTGCGACGTGAATCACGTTCGCGAACGTACTGACGCAGGGAACTGACTGCGTTGCGACGTGAGTCACATGAATAACGTTCGTGAACGTACTGACGCAGGGAACTGACTCTGTTGCCACGTGAATCACGTTCGCGAACGTACTGACGCAGGGAACTGACTCTGTTGCGACGTGAATCACATGAATCACGTTCGCGGACGTACTGACGCAGGGAACTGACTCTGTTGCGACGTGAATCACGTTCGCGAACATACTGACACAGGGAACTGACTCTGTTGCGACGTGAATCACGTTCGCAAACGTACTGACGCAGGGAACTGACAGTAATGCGACGTGAATCACATGAATTGTGTTCGCGAACGTACTGACGCAGGGAATGTACTCTGTTGCGACGTGAATCACGTTCGCGAACGTACTGACGCAGGGAACTGACTGTGTTGCGACGTGAGTCACATGAATCACGTTCTCGAACGTACTGATGCAGGGAAGTGACTGTGTTGCGACGTGAATCACGTTCGCGAACGTACTGACGCAGGGAACTGACTTTGTTGCGACGTGAATCACATGAATCACGTTCGCGAACGTACTGACGCAGAGAACTGACTGTGTTGCGACGTGAATCACGTTCGCGAATGTACTGACGCAGGGAACTGACTGTAATGCGACGTGAATCACATGAATCACATTCGCGAACGTACTGACGCAGGGATTTGACTCTGTTGCGACGTGAATCACGTTCGCGAACGTACTGACGCAAGGAGCTGACTCTGTTGCGACGTGAATCACATGAATCCCGTTCGCGGACGTACTGACGCAGGGAACTGACTCTGTTGCGACGTGAATCACGTTCGCGAACGTACTGACGCAGGGAACTGACTTTGTTGCGACGTGAATCACATGAATCACGTTCGCGAACTTACTGAAGCAGAGAACTGACTGTGTTGCGACGTGAATCACGTTCGCGAACGTACTGACGCAGGGAACTGACTCTGTTGCGACGTGGATCACGTTTGCGAACATACTGACGCAGGGAACTGACTGTAATGCGACGTGAATCACATGAATCACGTTCGCGAACGTACTGACGCAGGGAATTGACTCTGTTGCGACGTGAATCACGTTCGCGAACGTACTGACGCAGGGAACTGACTGTTGCGACGTGAATCACATGAATCACGTTCGCGAACGTAAAGACGCAGGGAACTGACTCTGTTGCGACATGAATCACGTTCGCGAACGTACTGACGCAAGGAACTGACTCTGTTGCGACGAAAATCACATGAATCCCGTTCGCGGACGTACTGACGCAGGGAACTGACTCTGTTGCGACGTGAATCACGTTCGCGAACGTACTGTCCTAGGGAACTGACTGTAATGCGACGTGAATCACATGAATCACGTTCGCGACCGTACTGACGCAGGGAATTGACTCTGTTGCGACGTGAATCACGTTCGCGAACGTACTGACGCACGGAACTGACTGTGTCGCTACGTGAGTCACATGAATCACGTTCGGGAACGTACTGACGCAGGGAACTGACTTTGTTGCGACGTGAATCACGTTTGCGAACGTACTGACGCAGTGAACTGACTGTGTTGCGACATGAATCACATGAATCACATTCGCGAACGTACTGACGCAGGGAACTGACTCTGTTGCGACGTGAATCACGTTCGCGAACGTACTGATGCAGGGAACTGACTGTGTTGCGACGTGAACCACATGAATCACGTTCGCAAACGTACTGACGCAGGGAACTGACCCTGTCGCGACATGAATCACGTTCGCGAACGTACTGACGCAGGGAACTGACTGTAATGCGACGTGAATCACAGGAATCACGTTCGCGAACGTACTGACGCAGGGAACTGACTCTGTTGCGACGTGAATCACGTTCGCGAACGTACTGACGCAGGGAACTGACTGTAATGCGACTTGAATCACAGGAATCACGTTCGCGAACGTACTGACGCAGGGAACTGACTCTGTTGCGACGTGAATCACGTTCGCGAACGTACTGACCAGGGAACTGACTGTGTTGCGATGTGAATCACATGAATCACGTTCGCGAACGTACTGACGCAGAGAACTGACTCTGTTGCGACGTGAATCACGTTCGCGAACGTACTGACGCAGGGAACTGACTGTGTTGCGACGTGAATCACGTGATTCACGTTTGCGAACGTACTGACACAGAGAACTGACTGTGTCGCGGAGGATGACGTCACATTGAGGATCTCGTTCAGTCACTTTGCGCGTCGTTCATTGGGTGCTGAGGGCTTGTGTTGTTCGCGAACCGACACACAGCGAGACTGACGCAGGGAATTGACTCTGTTGCGACGTGAATCACATGAATCACATTCGTGAACGTACTGACACAGGGAACTGACCGTGTTGCGACGTGAATCACATGAATCACATTCGCGGACGTACTGACGCAGGGAACTGACTCTGTTGCGACGTGAATCATGTTCGCGAACGTACTGACGCAGGGAACTGACTGTAATGCGACGTGAATCACATGAATCACGTTCGCGGACGTACTGACGCAGGGAACTGACTCTGTTGCGACGTGAATCACGTTCGCGAACGTACTGACGCAGGAAACTGACTGTGTTGCGACGTGAATCACATGAATCACGTTCGCGAACGTACTGACGCACGAAACTGACTGTGTTGCGACGTCAATCACATGAATCACATTCGCGAACGTACTGACTCAGGGAACTGACTCTGTTGCGATGTGAATCACGTTCGCGAACGTACTGACGCAGGGAACTGACTCTGTTGCGACGTGAATCACGTTCGCGAGCGTACTGACGCAGGGAACTGACTGTAATGCGACGTGAATCACATGAATCACGTTCGTGAACGTATTGACGCAGGGATTTGACTCTGTTGCGACGTGAATCACGTTTGCGAACGTACTGACGCAGGGAACTGACTGTGTTGCGACGTGAATCACGTTCGCGAACGTACGGATGCAGGGAACTGACTGTGTTGCGACGTGAATCACATGAATCACGTTCCCGAACGTACTGACGCAGGGAACTGACCCTGTTGCGACGTGAATCACGTTCGCGAACGTACTGACGCAGGGAACTGACTGTAATGCGACTTGAATCACAGGAATCACGTTCGCGAACGTACTGACGCAGGGAACTGACTCTGTTGCGACGTGAATCACGTTCGCGAACGTACTGACCAGGGAACTGACTGTGTTGCGATGTGAATCACATGAATCACATTCGCGAACGTACTGACGCAGGGATTTGACTCTGTTGCGACGTGAATCACGTTCGCGAACGTACTGACGCAGAGAACTGACTCTGTTGCGACGTGAATCACGTTCGCGAACGTACTGACGCAGGAAACTGACTCTGTTGCGACGTGAATCACATGAATCACGTTCACGAACGCACTGACGCAGGAAACTGACTGTGTTGCGACGTGAATCACATGAATCACGTTCGCGAACGTATTGACGCAGGGAATTGACTCTGTTGCGACCTTAATCACGTTCGCGAACGTACTGACGCAGGGAACTGACTGTGTTGCGACGTGAGTCACATGAATCACGTTCGTGAACGTACTGACGCAGGGAACTGACTCTGTTGCGACGTGAATCACGTTCGCGAACGTACTGACGCAGGGAACTGACTCTGTTGCGACGTGAATCACGTTCGCGAACGTACTGACGCAGGCAACTGACTGTAATGCGACGTGAATCACATGAATCACGTTCGCGAACGTACTGACGCAGGGAATTGACTCTGTTGCGACGTGAATCACGTTCGCGAACGTACTGACGCAAGGAACTGACTCTGTTGCGACGTGAGACACATGAATCCCGTTCGCGGACGTACTGACGCAGGGAACTGACTCTGTTGCGACGTGAATCACGTTCGCGAACGTACTGTCCTAGGGAACTGACTGTAATGTGAAGTGAATCACATGAATCACGTTCGCGAACGTACTGACGCAGGGAATTGACTCTGTTGCGACCTTAATCACGCTCGCGAACGTACTGACGCAGGGAACTGACTGTGTTGCGACGTGAGTCACATGAATCACGTTCGTGAACGTACTGACGCAGGGAACTGACTCTGTTGCCACGTGAATCACGTTCGCGAACGTACTGACGCAGGGAACTGACTCTGTTGCGACGTGAATCACATGAATCACGTTCGCGGACGTACTGACGCAGGGAACTGACTCTGTTGCGACGTGAATCACGTTCGCGAACATACTGACGCAGGGAACTGACTGTGTTGCGACGTGAATCACATGAATCACATTCGCGAACGTACTGATGCAGGGAACTGACTCTGTTGCGACGTGAATCACGTTCGCAAACGTACTGACGCAGGGAACTGACTGTAATGCGACGTGAATCACATGAATTGTGTTCGCGAACGTACTGACGCAGGGAATTGACTCTGTTGCGACGTGAATCACGTTCGCGAACGTACTGACGCAGGGAACTGACTGTGTTGCGACTTGAGTCACATGAATCACGTTCTCGGACGTACTGATTCAGGGAACTGACTGTGTTGCGACGTGAATCACGTTCGCGAACGTACTGATGCAGGGAAGTAACTGTGTTGCGACGTGAATCACGTTCGCGAACGTACTGACGCAGGGAACTGACTTTGTTGCGACGTGAATCACATGAATCACATTCGCGAATGTACTGACGCAGGGAACTGACTGTGTTGCGACGTGAATCACGTTCGGGAATGTACTGACGCAGGGAACTGACTGTGTTGCGACATGAATCACATGAATCACATTCGCGAACGTACTGACACAGGAAACTGACTCTGTTGCGACGTGAATCACGTTCGCGAACGTACTGACGCAGGGAACTGACTGTGTTGCGACGTGAATCACATGAATCACGTTCGCGAACGTACTGATGCAGGGAACTGACTCTGTTGCGACGTGAATCACGTTCGCAAACGTACTGACGCAGGGAACTGACTGTAATGCGACGTGAATCACATGAATCACGTTCGAGAACGTACTGACGCAGGGAATTGACTCTGTTGCGACGTGAATCACGTTCGCGAACGTACTGATGCAGGGAACTGACTGTGTTGCGACGTGAGTCACATGAATCACGTTCGCGGACGTACTGATTCAGGGAACTGACTGTGTTGCGACGTGAATCACCTTCGCGAACGTACTGACGCAGGGAACTGACTGTTGCGACGTGAATCACATGAATCACGTTCGCGAACGTACTGACGCAGGGAATTGACTCTTTTGCGACGTGAATCACGTTCGCGAACGTACTGACGCAGGGAACTGACTGTTGCGACGTGAATCACATGAATCACGTTCGCGGACGTACTGACGCAGGGAACTGACTCTGTTGCGACGTGAATCACGTTCGCGAACGTAATGACGCAGGGAACTGACTGTAATGCGACGTGAATCACATGAATCACGTTCGCGAACGTACTGACGCAGGGATTTGACTCTGTTGCGACGTGAATCACGTTCGCGAACATACTGACGCAAGGAGCTGACTCTGTTGCGACGTGAATCACATGAATCCCGTTCGCGGACGTACTGACGCAGGGAACTGACTCTGTTGCGACGTGAATCACGTTCGCGAACGTACTGACCTAGGGAACTGACTGTAATGCTACGTGAATCACATGAATCACGTTCGCGAACGTACTGTCGCAGGGAATTGACTCTGTTGCGACGTGAATCACGTTCGCGAACGTACTGACGCAGGGAACTGACTGTGTTGCGACGTGAATCACATGAATCACGTTCGCGAACGTACTGACGCAGGGAATTGACTCTGTTGCGACGTGAATCACGTTCGCGAACGTACTGACGCAAGGAACTGACTCTGTTGCGACGTGAGACACATGAATCCCGTTCGCGGACGTACTGACGCAGGGAACTGACTCTGTTGCGACGTGAATCACGTTCGCGAACGTACTGTCCTAGGGAACTGACTGTAATGTGACGTGAATCACATGAATCACGTTCGCGAACGTACTGACGCAGGGAATTGACTCTGTTGCGACCTTAATCACGCTCGCGAACGTACTGACGCAGGGAACTGACTGTGTTGCGACGTGAGTCACATGAATCACGTTCGTGAACGTACTGACGCAGGGAACTGACTCTGTTGCCACGTGAATCACGTTCGCGAACGTACTGACGCAGGGAACTGACTCTGTTGCGACGTGAATCACATGAATCACGTTCGCGGACGTACTGACGCAGGGAACTGACTCTGTTGCGACGTGAATCACGTTCGCGAACATACTGACGCAGGGAACTGACTGTGTTGCGACGTGAATCACATGAATCACATTCGCGAACGTACTGATGCAGGGAACTGACTCTGTTGCGACGTGAATCACGTTCGCAAACGTACTGACGCAGGGAACTGACTGTAATGCGACGTGAATCACATGAATTGTGTTCGCGAACGTACTGACGCAGGGAATTGACTCTGTTGCGACGTGAATCACGTTCGCGAACGTACTGACGCAGGGAACTGACTGTGTTGCGACTTGAGTCACATGAATCACGTTCTCGGACGTACTGATTCAGGGAACTGACTGTGTTGCGACGTGAATCACGTTCGCGAACGTACTGATGCAGGGAAGTGACTGTGTTGCGACGTGAATCACGTTCGCGAACGTACTGACGCAGGGAACTGACTTTGTTGCGACGTGAATCACATGAATCACATTCGCGAATGTACTGACGCAGGGAACTGACTGTGTTGCGACGTGAATCACGTTCGGGAATGTACTGACGCAGGGAACTGACTGTGTTGCGACATGAATCACATGAATCACATTCGCGAACGTACTGACACAGGAAACTGACTCTGTTGCGACGTGAATCACGTTCGCGAACGTACTGACGCAGGGAACTGACTGTGTTGCGACGTGAATCACATGAATCACGTTCGCGAACGTACTGATGCAGGGAACTGACTCTGTTGCGACGTGAATCACGTTCGCAAACGTACTGACGCAGGGAACTGACTGTAATGCGACGTGAATCACATGAATCACGTTCGAGAACGTACTGACGCAGGGAATTGACTCTGTTGCGACGTGAATCACGTTCGCGAACGTACTGATGCAGGGAACTGACTGTGTTGCGACGTGAGTCACATGAATCACGTTCGCGGACGTACTGATTCAGGGAACTGACTGTGTTGCGACGTGAATCACCTTCGCGAACGTACTGACGCAGGGAACTGACTGTTGCGACGTGAATCACATGAATCACGTTCGCGAACGTACTGACGCAGGGAATTGACTCTTTTGCGACGTGAATCACGTTCGCGAACGTACTGACGCAGGGAACTGACTGTTGCGACGTGAATCACATGAATCACGTTCGCGGACGTACTGACGCAGGGAACTGACTCTGTTGCGACGTGAATCACGTTCGCGAACGTAATGACGCAGGGAACTGACTGTAATGCGACGTGAATCACATGAATCACGTTCGCGAACGTACTGACGCAGGGATTTGACTCTGTTGCGACGTGAATCACGTTCGCGAACATACTGACGCAAGGAGCTGACTCTGTTGCGACGTGAATCACATGAATCCCGTTCGCGGACGTACTGACGCAGGGAACTGACTCTGTTGCGACGTGAATCACGTTCGCGAACGTACTGACCTAGGGAACTGACTGTAATGCTACGTGAATCACATGAATCACGTTCGCGAACGTACTGTCGCAGGGAATTGACTCTGTTGCGACGTGAATCACGTTCGCGAACGTACTGACGCAGGGAACTGACTGCGTTGCGACGTGAGTCACATGAATAACGTTCGTGAACGTACTGACGCAGGGAACTGACTCTGTTGCCACGTGAATCACGTTCGCGAACGTACTGACGCAGGGAACTGACTCTGTTGCGACGTGAATCACATGAATCACGTTCGCGGACGTACTGACGCAGGGAACTGACTCTGTTGCGACGTGAATCACGTTCGCGAACATACTGACACAGGGAACTGACTCTGTTGCGACGTGAATCACGTTCGCAAACGTACTGACGCAGGGAACTGACAGTAATGCGACGTGAATCACATGAATTGTGTTCGCGAACGTACTGACGCAGGGAATGTACTCTGTTGCGACGTGAATCACGTTCGCGAACGTACTGACGCAGGGAACTGACTGTGTTGCGACGTGAGTCACATGAATCACGTTCTCGAACGTACTGACGCAGGGAAGTGACTGTGTTGCGACGTGAATCACGTTCGCGAACGTACTGACGCAGGGAACTGACTTTGTTGCGACGTGAATCACATGAATCACGTTCGCGAACGTACTGACGCAGAGAACTGACTGTGTTGCGACGTGAATCACGTTCGCGAATGTACTGACGCAGGGAACTGACTGTAATGCGACGTGAATCACATGAATCACATTCGCGAACGTACTGACGCAGGGATTTGACTCTGTTGCGACGTGAATCACGTTCGCGAACGTACTGACGCAAGGAGCTGACTCTGTTGCGACGTGAATCACATGAATCCCGTTCGCGGACGTACTGACGCAGGGAACTGACTCTGTTGCGACGTGAATCACGTTCGCGAACGTACTGACGCAGGGAACTGACTTTGTTGCGACGTGAATCACATGAATCACGTTCGCGAACTTACTGACGCAGAGAACTGACTGTGTTGCGACGTGAATCACGTTCGCGAACGTACTGACGCAGGGAACTGACTCTGTTGCGACGTGGATCACGTTTGCGAACATACTGACGCAGGGAACTGACTGTAATGCGACGTGAATCACATGAATCACGTTCGCGAACGTACTGACGGAGGGAATTGACTCTGTTGCGAACGTGATTCACGTCGCAACAGAGTCAAATCCCTGCGTCAGTACGTTCGCGAACGTGATTCATGTGATTCACGTCGCATTACAGTCAGTTCCCTGTGTCATTACGTTCGCGAACGTGATTCACGTCGCAACAGAGTCAGTTCCCTGCGTCAGTACGTCCGCGAACGTGATTCATGTGATTCACGTCGCAACAGTCAGTTCCCTGCGTCAGTACGTTCGCGAACGTACTGACGGAGGGAATTGACTCTGTTGCGACGGGAATCACGTTCGCGAACGTACTGACGCAGGGAACTGACTGTTGCGACGTGAATCACGTTCGCGAACGTACTGACGCAGGGAACTGACTGTAATGCGACGTGAATCACAAGAATCACGTTCGCGAACGTACTGACTCAGGGAATTGACTCAGTTGCGACGTGAATCACGTTCGCGAACGTACTGACGCAGGGAACTGTAAGTGTTGCGACGTGAATCACATGAATCACGTTCGCGAACTTACTGACGCAGGGAACTGACTCTGTTGCGACGTCAATCACGTTCGCGAACGTACTGACGCAGGGAACTGACTGTGTTTCGACGTGAATCACATGAATCACGTTCGCGGACCTACTGACGCAGGGAACTGACTGTTGCGACGTGAATCACGTTCGCGAACGTACTGACGCAGGGAACTGACTTTGTTGCGACGTGAATCACATGAATCACGTTCGCGAACGTACTGACTCAGGGAATTGACTCAGTTGCAACGTGAATCACGTTCGCGAACGTACTGACGCAGGGAACTGACTGTTGCGACGTGAATCACGTTCGCGAACGTACTGACGCAGGGAACTGACTGTGTTGCGACGTGAATCACATGAATCACGTTCGCGAACGTACTGATGCAGGGAACTGACTCTGTTGCGACGTGAATCACGTTCGCAAACGTACTGACGCAGGGAACTGACTGTAATGCGACGTGAATCACATGAATCACGTTCGAGAACGTACTGACGCAGGGAATTGACTCTGTTGCGACGTGAATCACGTTCGCGAACGTACTGATGCAGGGAACTGACTGTGTTGCGACGTGAGTCACATGAATCACGTTCGCGGACGTACTGATTCAGGGAACTGACTGTGTTGCGACGTGAATCACGTTCGCGAACGTACTGATGCAGGGAAGTGACTGTGTTGCGACGTGAATCACCTTCGCGAACGTACTGACGCAGGGAACTGACTTTGTTGCGACGTGAATCACATGAATCACGTTCGCGAACGTACTGACGCAGGGAATTGACTCTTTTGCGACGTGAATCACGTTCGCGAACGTACTGACGCAGGGAACTGACTGTTGCGACGTGAATCACATGAATCACGTTCGCGGACGTACTGACGCAGGGAACTGACTCTGTTGCGACGTGAATCACGTTCGCGAACGTAATGACGCAGGGAACTGACTGTAATGCGACGTGAATCACATGAATCACGTTCGCGAACGTACTGACGCAGGGATTTGACTCTGTTGCGACGTGAATCACGTTCGTGAACATACTGACGCAAGGAGCTGACTCTGTTGCGACGTGAATCACATGAATCCCGTTCGCGGACGTACTGACGCAGGGAACTGACTCTGTTGCGACGTGAATCACGTTCGCGAACGTACTGACCTAGGGAACTGACTGTAATGCTACGTGAATCACATGAATCACGTTCGCGAACGTACTGTCGCAGGGAATTGACTCTGTTGCGACGTGAATCACGTTCGCGAACGTACTGACGCAGGGAACTGACTGCGTTGCGACGTGAGTCACATGAATAACGTTCGTGAACGTACTGACGCAGGGAACTGACTCTGTTGCCACGTGAATCACGTTCGCGAACGTACTGACGCAGGGAACTGACTCTGTTGCGACGTGAATCACATGAATCACGTTCGCGGACGTACTGACGCAGGGAACTGACTCTGTTGCGACGTGAATCACGTTCGCAAACGTACTGACGCAGGGAACTGACAGTAATGCGACGTGAATCACATGAATTGTGTTCGCGAACGTACTGACGCAGGGAATGTACTCTGTTGCGACGTGAATCACCTTCGCGAACGTACTGACGCAGGGAACTGACTGTGTTGCGACGTGAGTCACATGAATCACGTTCTCGGACGTACTGATTCAGGGAACTGACTGTGTTGCGATGTGAATCACTTTCGCGAACGTACTGATGCAGGGAAGTGACTGTGTTGCGACGTGAATCACGTTCGCGAACGTACTGACGCAGGGAACTGACTTTGTTGCGACGTGAATCACATGAATCAGGTTCGCGAACGTACTGACGCAGAGAACTGACTGTGTTGCGACGTGAATCACGTTCGCGAATGTACTGACGCAGGGAACTGACTGTAATGCGACGTGAATCACATGAATCACATTCGCGAACGTACTGACGCAGGGATTTGACTCTGTTGCGACGTGAATCACGTTCGCGAACGTACTGACGCAAGGAGCTGACTCTGTTGCGACGTGAATCACATGAATCCCGTTCGCGGACGTACTGACGCAGGGAACTGACTCTGTTGCGACGTGAATCACGTTCGCGAACGTACTGACGCAGGGAACTGACTTTGTTGCGACGTGAATCACATGAATCACGTTCGCGAACTTACTGACGCAGAGAACTGACTGTGTTGCGACGTGAATCACGTTCGCGAACGTACTGACGCAGGGAACTGACTCTGTTGCGACGTGGATCACGTTTGCGAACGTACTGACGCAGGGAACTGACTGTAATGCGACGTGAATCACATGAATCACGTTCGCGAACGTACTGACGGAGGGAATTGACTCTGTTGCGACGGGAATCACGTTCGCGAACGTACTGACGCAGGGAACTGACTGTTGCGACGTGAATCACGTTCGCGAACGTACTGACGCAGGGAACTGACTGTAATGCGACGTGAATCACAAGAATCACGTTCGCGAACGTACTGACTCAGGGAATTGACTCAGTTGCGACGTGAATCACGTTCGCGAACGTACTGACGCAGGGAACTGTAAGTGTTGCGACGTGAATCACATGAATCACGTTCGCGAACTTACTGACGCAGGGAACTGACTCTGTTGCGACGTCAATCACGTTCGCGGACGTACTGACGCAGGGAACTGACTGTGTTTCGACGTGAATCACATGAATCACGTTCGCGGACCTACTGACGCAGGGAACTGACTGTTGCGACGTGAATCACGTTCGCGAACGTACTGACGCAGGGAACTGACTTTGTTGCGACGTGAATCACATGAATCACGTTCGCGAACGTACTGACTCAGGGAATTGACTCAGTTGCAACGTGAATCACGTTCGCGAACGTACTGACGCAGGGAACTGAAAGTGTTGCGACGTGAATCACATGAATCACGTTCGCGAACGTACTGACGCAGGGAACTGACTCTGTTGCGACGTGAATCACGTTCGCGAACGTACTGACGCAGGGAACTGACTGTAATGCGACGTGAATCACATGAATCACGTTCGCGAACGTACTGACGCAGGGAATTGACTCTGTTGCGACGTGAATCACGTTCGCGAACGTACTGACGCAGGGAACTGACTGTTGCGACGTGAATCACATGAATCACGTTCGCGAACGTAAAGACGCAGGGAACTGACTCTGTTGCGACGTGAATCACGTCCGCGAACGTACTGACGCAAGGAACTGACTCTGTTGCGACGTGAATCACATGAATCCCGTCCGCGGACGTACTGACGCAGGGAACTGACTCTGTTGCGACGTGAATCACGTTCGCGAACGTACTGACGCAGGGAACTGACTGTGTTGCGACTTGAGTCACATGAATCACGTTCTCGGACGTACTGATTCAGGGAACTGACTGTGTTGCGACGTGAATCACGTTCGCGAACGTACTGATGCAGGGAAGTGACTGTGTTGCGACGTGAATCACGTTCGCGAACGTACTGACGCAGGGAACTGACTTTGTTGCGACGTGAATCACATGAATCACATTCGCGAACGTACTGACGCAGGGAACTGACTGTGTTGCAACGTAAATTACGTTCGCGAACGTACTGACGCAGGGAACTGACTGTGTTGCGACGTGAGTCACATGAATCACGTTCGTGAACGTACTGACGCAGGGAACTGACTCTGTTGCCACGTGAATCACGTTTGCGAACGTACTGACGCAGGGAACTGACTCTGTTGCGACGTGAATAACATGAATCACGTTCGCGGACGTACTGACGCAGGGAACTGACTCTGTTGCGACGTGAATCACGTTCGCGAACATACTGACGCAGGGAACTGACTGTAATGCGACGTGAATCACATGAATTGTGTTCGCGAACGTACTGACACAGGGAACTGACTGTGTTGCGACTTGAGTCACATGAATCACGTTCTCGGACGTACTGATTCAGGGAACCTACTGTGTTGCGACGGGAATCACGTTCGCGAACGTACTGATGCAGGGAAGTGACTGTGTTGCGACGTGAATCACGTTCGCGAACGTACTGACACAGGGAACTGACTTTGTTGCGACGTGAATCACATGAATCACATTTGTGAACGTACTGACGCAGGGAACTGACTGTGTTGCGAAGTGAATCACATGAATCACATTCGCGAACGTACTGACACAGGAAACTGACTCTGTTGCGACGTGAATCACGTTCGCGAACGTACCGACGCAGGGAACTGACTGTGTTGCGACGTGAATCACATGAATCACGTTCGCGAACGTACTGATGCAGGGAACTGACTCTGTTGCGACGTGAATCACGTTCGCGAACGTACTGACGCAGGGAACTGACTGTGTTGCGACTTGAGTCACATGAATCACGTTCATGAACGTACTGACGCAGGGAACTGACTCTGTTGCCACGTGAATCACGTTCGCGAACGGACTGACGCAGGGAACTGACTCTGTTGCGACGTGAATCACATGAATCACGTTCGCGGACGTACTGACGCAGGGAACTGACTCTGTTGCGACGTGAATCACGTTCGCGGACATACTGACGCAGGGAACTGACTCTGTTGCGACTTGAATCACGTTCGCAAACGTACTGAGTCAGGGAACTGACTGTGTTGCGACGTGAATCACATGAATCACGTTCGCGAACGTACTGACGCAGGAAACTGACTGTGTTGCAACGTGAATCACGTGCGCGAACGTACTGATGCAGGGAAGTGACTGTGTTGCGACGTGAATCACCTTCGCGAACGTACTGACGCAGGGAACTGACTTTGTTGCGACGTGAATCACATCAATCACGTTCGCGAACGTACTGACGCAGAGAACTGACTGTGTTGCGACGTGAATCACGTTCGCGAATGTACTGACGCAGGGAACTGACTGTGTTGCGACATGAATCACATGAATCACATTCGCGAACGTACTGATACAGGAAACTGACTCTGTTGCGACGTGAATCAAGTTCGCGAACGTAATGACGCAGGGAATTGACTCTGTTGCGACGTGAATCACATGAATCACGCTCGCGAACGTACTGACGCAGGGAACTGACTCTGTTGCGACGTGAATCACGTTCGCGAACGTACTGACGCAGGGAACTGACTGTAATGCGACGTGAATCACATGAATCACGTTCGCGAACGTACTGACGCAGGGAATTGACTCTGTTGCGACGTGAATCACGTTCGCGAACGTACTGACGCAGGGAACTGACTGTTGCGACGTGAATCACATGAATCACGTTCGCGGACGTACTGACGCAGGGAACTGACTCTGTTGCGACGTGAATCACGTTCGCGAACGTAATGACGCAGGGAACTGACTGTAATGCGACGTGAATCACATGAATCACGTTCGCGAACGTACTGACGCAGGGATTTGACTCTGTTGCGACGTGAATCACGTTCGCGAACGTACTGACGCAAGGAGCTGACTGTTGCGACGTGAATCACATGAATCCCGTTCGCGGACGTACTGACGCAGGGAACTGACTCTGTTGCGACATGAATCACGTTCGCGAATGTACTGACGCAGGGAACTGACTGTTGCGACGTGAATCATGTTCGCGAAAGTACTGACGCAGGGAACTGACTGTAATGCGACGTGAATCACATGAATCACGTTCGCGAACGTACTGACTCAGGGAATTGACTCAGTTGCGACGTGAATCACGTTCGCGAACGTACTGACGCAGGGAACTGAAAGTGTTGCGACGTGAATCACATGAATCACGTTCGCGAACTTACTGACGCAGGGAACTGACTCTGTTGCGACGTGAATCACGTTCGCGAACGTACTGACGCAAGGAACTGACTGTGTTGCGACGTGAATCACATGAATCATGTTCGCGAACGTACTGACGCAGGAAACTGACTCTGTTGCGACGTGAATCACGTTCGCGAACGTACTGACGCAAGGAACTGACTGTGTTGCGACGTGAATCACATGAATCACGTTCGCGAACGCACTGACGCAGGAAACTGACTGTGTTGCGACGTGAATCACATGAATCACGTTCGCGAACATACTGACTCAGGGAACTGACTCTGTTGCGACGTGAATCACGTTCGCGAACGTACTGACGCAGGGAACTGACTCTGTTGCGACGTGAATCACGTTCGCGAACGTACTGACGCAAGAAACTGACTGTGTTGCGACGTGAATCACATGAATCACGTTCGCGAACGTACTGACACAAACTGACTGTGTTGCGACGTGAATCACATGAATCATGTTCGCGGACGTACTGACGCAGGGAACTGACTCTGTTGCGACGTGAATCACGTTCGCGAACGTACTGACGCAAGGAACTGACTGTGTTGCGACGTGAATCACATGAATCACGTTCGCGAACGCACTGACGCAGGAAACTGACTGTGTTGCGACGTGAATCACATGAATCACGTTCGCGAACATACTGACTCAGGGAACTGACTCTGTTGCGACGTGAATCACGTTCACGAACGTACTGACGCAGGGAACTGACTCTGTTGCGACGTGAATCACGTTCGCGAACGTACTGACGCAGGGAACTGACTGTAATGCGACGTGAATCACATGAATCACGTTCGCGAACGTACTGACGCAGGATATTGACTCTGTTGCGACGTGAATCACGTTCGCGAACGTACTGACGCAGGGAACTGACTGTTGCGACGTGAATCACGTTCGCGAACGTACTGACGCAAGGAACTGACTCTGTTGCGACGTGAATCACATGAATCCTGTCCGCGGACGTACTGACGCAGGGAACTGACTCTGTTGCGACGTGAATCACGTTCGCGAACGTACTGACGCAGGGAACTGACTGTGTTGCGACTTGAGTCACATGAATCACGTTCTCGGACGTACTGATTCAGGGAACTGACTGTGTTGCGACGTGAATCACGTTCGCGAACGTACTGATGCAGGAAAGTGACTGTGTTGCGACGTGAATCACGTTCGCGAACGTACTGACGCAGGGAACTGACTTTGTTGCGACGTGAATCACATGAATCACATTCGCGAACGTACTGACGCAGGGAACTGACTGTGTTGCGACGTGAATCACGTTCGCGAACGTACTGACGCAGGGAACTGACTGTGTTGCGATGTGAGTCACATGAATCACGTTCGTGAACGTACTGACGCAGGGAACTGACTCTGTTGCCACGTGAATCACGTTCGCGAACGTACTGAGGCAGGGAAATGACTCTGTTGCGACGTGAATCACATGAATCACGTTCGCGGACGTACTGACGCAGGGAATTGACTCTGTTGCGACGTGAATCACGTTCGCGAACGTACTGACGCAGGGAACTGACTGTGTTGCGACTTGAGTCACATGAATCACGTTCTCGGACGTACTGATTCAGGGAACTGACTGTGTTGCGACGTGAATCACGTTCGCGAACGTATTTATGCAGGGAAGTGACTGTGTTGCGACGTGAATCACGTTCGCGAACGTACTGACGCAGGGAACTGACTTTGTTGCGACGTGAATCACATGAATCACATTCGCGAACGTACTGACGCAGGGAACTGACTGTGTTGCGACGTGAATCACGTTCGCGAATGTACTGACGCAGGGAACTGACTGTGTTGCGACATGAATCACATGAATCACATTCGCGAACGAACTGACACAGGAAACTGACTCTGTTGCGACGTGAATCACGTTCGCGAACGTACTGACGCAGGGAACTGACTGTGTTGCGACGTGAATCACATGAATCACGTTCGCGAACGTACTGATGCAGGGAACTGACTCTGTTGCGACGTGAATCACGTTCGCGAACGTACTGACGCAGGGAACTGACTGTGTTGCGACGTGAGTCACATGAATCACGTTCGGGAACGTACTGACGCAGGGAACTGACTCTGTTGCCACGTGAATCACGTTCGCGAACGTACTGACGCAGGGAACTGACTCTGTTGCGACGTGAATCACATGAATCACGTTCGCGGACGTACTGACGCAGGGAACTGACTCTGTTGCGACGTGAATCACGTTCGCAAACGTACTGACGCAGGGAACTGACTGTGTTGCGACGTGAATCACATGAATCACGTTCGCGAACGTACTGACGCAGGAAACTGACTGTGTTGCGACGTGAATCACGTGCGCGAACGTACTGATGCAGGGAAGTGACTGTGTTGCGACGTGAATCACCTTCGCGAACGTACTGACGCAGGGAACTGACTTTGTTGCGACGTGAATCACATGAATCACGTTCGCGAACGTACTGACGCAGAGAACTGACTGTGTTGCGACGTGAATCACGTTCGCAAATGTACTGACGCAGGGAACTGACTGTGTTGCGACATGAATCACATGAATCACATTCGCGAACGTACTGATACAGGTAACTGACTCTGTTGCGATGTGAATCAAGTTCGCAAACGTAATGACGCAGGGAATTGACTCTGTTGCGACGTGAATCACATGAATCACGCTCGCGAACGTACTGACGCAGGGAACTGACTCTGTTGCGACGTGAATCACGTTCGCGAACGTACTGACGCAGGGAACTGACTGTAATGCGACGTGAATCACATGAATCACGTTCGCGAACGTACTGACGCAGGGAATTGACTCTGTTGCGACGTGAATCACGTTCGCGAACGTACTGACGCAGGGAACTGACTGTTGCGATGTGAATCACATGAATCACGTTCGCGGACGTACTGACGCAGGGAACTGACTCTGTTGCGACGTGAATCACGTTCGCGAACGTAATGACGCAGAGAACTGACTGTAATGCGACGTGAATCACATGAATCACGTTCGCGAACGTACTGACGCAGGGATTTGACTCTGTTGCGACGTGAATCACGTTCGCGAACGTACTGACGCAAGGAGCTGACCCTGTTGCGACGTGAATCACATGAATCCCGTTCGCGGACGTACTGACGCAGGTAACTGACTCTGTTGCGACGTGAATCACGTTCGCGAACGTACTGACCTAGGGAACTGACTGTAATGCGACGTGAATCACATGAATCACGTTCGCGAACGTACTGACGCAGGGAATTGACTCTGTTGCGACGTGAATCACGTTCGCGAACGTACTGACGCAGGGAACTGACTGTGTTGCGACGTGAGTCACATGAATCAAGTTCGTGAACGTACTGACGCAGGGAACTGACTCTGTTGCCACGTGAATCACGTTCGCGAACGTACTGACGCAGGGAACTGACTCTGTTGCGACGTGAATCACATGAATCACGTTCGCGGACGTACTGACGCAGGGAACTGACTCTGTTGCGACGTGAATCACGTTCGCGAACATACTGACGCGGGGAACTGACTCTGTTGCGACTTGAATCACGTTCGCAAACGTACTGACGCAGGGAACTGACTGTAATGCGACGTGAATCACATGAATTGTGTTCGCGAACGTACTGACACAGGGAATTGACTCTGTTGCGACGTGAATCACGTTTGCGAACGTACTGACGCAGGGAACTGACTGTGTACCGACGTGAGTCACATGAATCACGTTCTCGGACGTACTGATTCAGGGAACTGACTGTGTTGCGATGTGAATCACGTTCGCGAACGTACTGATGCAGGGAAGTGACTGTGTTGCGACGTGAATCACGTTCGCGAACGTACTGACGCAGGGAACTGACTTTGTTGCGACGTGAATCACATGAATCACGTTCGCGAACGTACTGACGCAGAGAACTGACTGTGTTGCGACGTGAATCACGTTCGCGAACGTACAGACGCAGGGAACTGACTGTGTTGCGACGTGAGTCACATGAATCTCGTTCGCGGACGTAATGATGCAGGGAACTGACTCTGTTGCGACGTGAATCACGTTCGCGAACGTACTGACACAGGGAACTGACTGTGTTGCGACATGAGTCACATGAATCACGTTCTCGGACGTACTGATTCAGGGAACTGACTGTGTTGCGATGTGAATCACGTTCGCGAACGTACAGATGCAGGGAACTGACTTTGTTGCGACGTGAATCACATGAATCACGTTCGCGAACGTACTGACGCAGGGAACTGACTTTGTTGCGACGTGAATCACATGAATCACGTTCGCGAACGTACTGACGCAGGGAACTGACTCTGTTGCGACGTGAATCACGTTCGCGTACGTACTGACGCAGGGAACTGACTCTGTTACGACGTGAATCACGTTCGCGAACGTACTGACGCAGAGAACTGACTCTGTTGCGACGTGAATCACGTTCGCGAACGTACTGACACAGGGAACTGACTGTAATGCGACGTGAATCACATGAATCACGTTCGCGAACGTACTGACGCAGGGAATTGACTCTGTTGCGACGTGAATCACGTTTGCGAACGTACTGACGCAGGGAACTGACTCTGTTGCGACGTGAGTCACATGAATCACGTTCGCGAACGTAATGATGCAGGGAACTGACTGTGTTGCGACGTGAATCACGTTCTCGAACGTACTGATGCAGGGAAGTGACTGTGTTGCGACGTGAATCACGTTCGCGAACGTACTGACGCAGGGAACTGACTGTGCTGCGACATGAATCACATGAATCACATTCGCGAACGTACTGACACAGAGAACTGACCGTGTTGCGACGTGAATCACGTTCGCGAGCGTACTGACGCAGGGAACTGACTTTGTTGAAACGTGAATCACATGAATCACGTTCGCGAACGTACTGACGCAGGGAACTGACTGTGTTGCGACGTGAGTCACATGAATCACGTTCGCGGACGTACTGATTAAGGGAACTGACTGTGTTGCGACGTGAATCACGTTCGCGAACGTACTGATTTAGGGAAGTGACTGTGTTGCGACGTGAATCACGTTCGCGAACGTACTGACGCAGGGAACTGACTTTGTTGCGACGTGAATCACATGAATCACATTCGCGAACGTACTGACGCAGGGAACTGACTATGTTGCGACGTGAATCACGTTCGCGAACGTACTGACGCAGGGAACTGACTGTGTTGCGACGTGAGTCACATGAATCACGTTCGTGAACGTACTGACGCAGGGAACTGACTCTGTTGCGACGTCAATCACGTTCGCGAACGTACTGACGCAGGGAACTGACTGTGTTTCGACGTGAATCACATGAATCACGTTCGCGGACCTACTGACGCAGGGAACTGACTGTTGCGACGTGAATCACGTTCGCGAACGTACTGACGCAGGGAACTGACTTTGTTGCGACGTGAATCACATGAATCACGTTCGCGAACGTACTGACTCAGGGAATTGACTCAGTTGCGACGTGAATCACGTTCGCGAACGTACTGACGCAGGGAACTGAAAGTGTTGCGACGTGAATCACATGAATCACGTTCGCGAACGTACTGATGCAGGGAACTGACTCTGTTGCGACGTGAATCACGTTCGCAAACGTACTGACGCAGGGAACTGACTGTAATGCGACGTGAATCACATGAATCACGTTCGAGAACGTACTGACGCAGGGAATTGACTCTGTTGCGACGTGAATCACGTTCGCGAACGTACTGATGCAGGGAACTGACTGTGTTGCGACGTGAGTCACATGAATCACGTTCGCGGACGTACTGATTCAGGGAACTGACTGTGTTGCGACGTGAATCACGTTCGCGAACGTACTGATGCAGGGAAGTGACTGTGTTGCGACATGAATCACCTTCGCGAACGTACTGACGCAGGGAACTGACTTTGTTGCGACGTGAATCACATGAATCACGTTCGCGAACGTACTGACGCAGCGAACTGACTGTGTTGCGACATGAATCACATGAATCACGTTCGCGAACGTACTGACGCAGGGAATTGACTCTTTTGCGACGTGAATCACGTTCGCGAACATACTGACGCAGGGAACTGACTGTTGGGACGTGAATCACATGAATCACGTTCGCGGACGTACTGACGCAGGGAACTGACTCTGTTGCGACGTGAATCACGTTCGCGAACGTAATGACGCAGGGAACTGACTGTAATGCGACGTGAATCACATGAATCACGTTCGCGAACGTACTGACACAAACTGACTGTGTTGCGACGTGAATCACATGAATCATGTTCGCGGACGTACTGACGCAGGGAACTGACTCTGTTGCGACGTGAATCACATGAATCACGTTCGCGAACGTACTGACACAAACTGACTGTGTTGCGACGTGAATCACATGAATCATGTTCGCGGACGTACTGACGCAGGGAACTGACTCTGTTGCGACGTGAATCACGTTCGCGAGCGTACTGACGCAGGGAACTGACTCTGTTGCGACGTGAATCACGTTCGCGAACGTACTGACGCAGGAAACTGACTCTGTTGCGACGTGAATCACGTTCACGAACGTACTGACGCAAGGAACTGACTGTGTTGCGACGTGAATCACATGAATCACGTTCGCGAACGCACTGACGCAGGAAACTGACTGTGTTGCGACGTGAATCACATGAATCACGTTCGCGAACATACTGACTCAGGGAACTGACTCTGTTGCGACGTGAATCACGTTCGCGAACGTACTGACGCAGGGAACTGACTCTGTTGCGACGTGAATCACGTTCGCGAGCGTACTGACGCAGGGAACTGACTCTGTTGCGACGTGAATCACGTTCGCGAACGTACTGACGCAGGAAACTGACTCTGTTGCGACGTGAATCACGTTCACGAACGTACTGACGCAAGGAACTGACTGTGTTGCGACGTGAATCACATGAATCACGTTCGCGAACGCACTGACGCAGGAAACTGACTGTGTTGCGACGTGAATCACATGAATCACGTTCGCGAACATACTGACTCAGGGAACTGACTCTGTTGCGACGTGAATCACGTTCGCGAACGTACTGACGCAGGGAACTGACTCTGTTGCGACGTGAATCACGTTCGCGAACGTACTGACGCAGGGAACTGACTGTAATGCGACGTGAATCACATGAATCACGTTCGCGAACGTACTGACGCAGGGAATTGACTCTGTTGCGACGTGAATCACGTTCGCGAACGTACTGACGCAGGGAACTGACTGTTGCGACGTGAATCACATGAATCACGTTCGCGAACGTAAAGACGCAGGGAACTGACTCTGTTGCGACGTGAATCACGTCCGCGAACGTACTGACGCAAGGAACTGACTCTGTTGCGACGTGAATCACATGAATCCCGTCCGCGGACGTACTGACGCAGGGAACTGACTCTGTTGCGACGTGAATCACGTTCGCGAACGTACTGACGCAGGGAACTGACTGTGTTGCGACTTGAGTCACATGAATCACGTTCTCGGACGTACTGATTCAGGGAACTGACTGTGTTGCGACGTGAATCACGTTCGCGAACGTACTGATGCAGGGAAGTGACTGTGTTGCGACGTGAATCACGTTCGCGAACGTACTGACGCAGGGAACTGACTTTGTTGCGACGTGAATCACATGAATCACATTCGCGAACGTACTGACGCAGGGAACTGACTGTGTTGCAACGTAAATTACGTTCGCGAACGTACTGACGCAGGGAACTGACTGTGTTGCGACGTGAGTCACATGAATCACGTTCGTGAACGTACTGACGCAGGGAACTGACTCTGTTGCCACGTGAATCACGTTTGCGAACGTACTGACGCAGGGAACTGACTCTGTTGCGACGTGAATAACATGAATCACGTTCGCGGACGTACTGACGCAGGGAACTGACTCTGTTGCGACGTGAATCACGTTCGCGAACATACTGACGCAGGGAACTGACTGTAATGCGACGTGAATCACATGAATTGTGTTCGCGAACGTACTGACACAGGGAACTGACTGTGGTGCGACTTGAGTCACATGAATCACGTTCTCGGACGTACTGATTAAGGGAACTGACTGTGTTGCGACGGGAATCACGTTCGCGAACGTACTGATGCAGGGAAGTGACTGTGTTGCGACGTGAATCACGTTCGCGAACGTACTGACACAGGGAACTGACTTTGTTGCGACGTGAATCACATGAATCACATTTGTGAACGTACTGACGCAGGGAACTGACTGTGTTGCGACGTGAATCACGTTCGCGAATGTACTGACGCAGGGAACTGACTGTGTTGCGACATGAATCACATGAATCACATTCGCGAACGTACTGACACAGGAAACTGACTCTGTTGCGACGTGAATCACGTTCGCGAACGTACCGACGCAGGGAACTGACTGTGTTGCGACGTGAATCACATGAATCACGTTCGCGAACGTACTGATGCAGGGAACTGACTCTGTTGCGACGTGAATCACGTTCGCGAACGTACTGACGCAGGGAACTGACTGTGTTGCGACTTGAGTCACATGAATCACGTTCGTGAACGTACTGACGCAGGGAACTGACTCTGTTGCCACGTGAATCACGTTCGCGAACGGACTGACGCAGGGAACTGACTGTGTTGCGACGTGAATCACGTTCGCGAATGTACTGACGCAGGGAACTGACTGTGTTGCGACATGAATCACATGAATCACATTCGCGAACGTACTGACACAGGAAACTGACTCTGTTGCGACGTGAATCACGTTCGCGAACGTACCGACGCAGGGAACTGACTGTGTTGCGACGTGAATCACATGAATCACGTTCGCGAACGTACTGATGCAGGGAACTGACTCTGTTGCGACGTGAATCACGTTCGCGAACGTACTGACGCAGGGAACTGACTGTGTTGCGACTTGAGTCACATGAATCACGTTCGTGAACGTACTGACGCAGGGAACTGACTCTGTTGCCACGTGAATCACGTTCGCGAACGGACTGACGCAGGGAACTGACTCTGTTGCGACGTGAATCACATGAATCACGTTCGCGGACGTACTGACGCAGGGAACTGACTCTGTTGCGACGTGAATCACATGAATCCCGTCCGCGGACGTACTGACGCAGGGAACTGACTCTGTTGCGACGTGAATCACGTTCGCGAACGTACTGACGCAGGGAACTGACTGTGTTGCGACTTGAGTCACATGAATCACGTTCTCGGACGTACTGATTCAGGGAACTGACTGTGTTGCGACGTGAATCACGTTCGCGAACGTACTGATGCAGGGAAGTGACTGTGTTGCGACGTGAATCACGTTCGCGAACGTACTGACGCAGGGAACTGACTTTGTTGCGACGTGAATCACATGAATCACATTCGCGAACGTACTGACGCAGGGAACTGACTGTGTTGCAACGTAAATTACGTTCGCGAACGTACTGACGCAGGGAACTGACTGTGTTGCGACGTGAGTCACATGAATCACGTTCGTGAACGTACTGACGCAGGGAACTGACTCTGTTGCCACGTGAATCACGTTTGCGAACGTACTGACGCAGGGAACTGACTCTGTTGCGACGTGAATAACATGAATCACGTTCGCGGACGTACTGACGCAGGGAACTGACTCTCTTGCGACGTGAATCACGTTCGCGAACATACTGACGCAGGGAACTGACTGTAATGCGACGTGAATCACATGAATTGTGTTCGCGAACGTACTGACACAGGGAACTGACTGTGTTGCGACTTGAGTCACATGAATCACGTTCTCGGACGTACTGATTCAGGGAACTGACTGTGTTGCGACGGGAATCACGTTCGCGAACGTACTGATGCAGGGAAGTGACTGTGTTGCGACGTGAATCACGTTCGCGAACGTACTGACACAGGGAACTGACTTTGTTGCGACGTGAATCACATGAATCACATTTGTGAACGTACTGACGCAGGGAACTGACTGTGTTGCGACGTGAATCACGTTCGCGAATGTACTGACGCAGGGAACTGACTGTGTTGCGACATGAATCACATGAATCACATTCGCGAACGTACTGACACAGGAAACTGACTCTGTTGCGACGTGAATCACGTTCGCGAACGTACCGACGCAGGGAACTGACTGTGTTGCGACGTGAATCACATGAATCACGTTCGCGAACGTACTGATGCAGGGAACTGACTCTGTTGCGACGTGAATCACGTTCGCGAACGTACTGACGCAGGGAACTGACTGTGTTGCGACTTGAGTCACATGAATCACGTTCGTGAACGTACTGACGCAGGGAACTGACTCTGTTGCCACGTGAATCACGTTCGCGAACGGACTGACGCAGGGAACTGACTCTGTTGCGACGTGAATCACATGAATCAAGTTCGCGGACGTACTGACGCAGGGAACTGACTCTGTTGCGACGTGAATCACATGAATCCCGTCCGCGGACGTACTGACGCAGGGAACTGACTCTGTTGCGACGTGAATCACGTTCGCGAACGTACTGACGCAGGGAACTGACTGTGTTGCGACTTGAGTCACATGAATCACGTTCTCGGACGTACTGATTCAGGGAACTGACTGTGTTGCGACGTGAATCACGTTCGCGAACGTACTGATGCAGGGAAGTGACTGTGTTGCGACGTGAATCACGTTCGCGAACGTACTGACGCAGGGAACTGACTTTGTTGCGACGTGAATCACATGAATCACATTCGCGAACGTACTGACGCAGGGAACTGACTGTGTTGCAACGTAAATTACGTTCGCGAACGTACTGACGCAGGGAACTGACTGTGTTGCGACGTGAGTCACATGAATCACGTTCGTGAACGTACTGACGCAGGGAACTGACTCTGTTGCCACGTGAATCACGTTTGCGAACGTACTGACGCAGGGAACTGACTCTGTTGCGACGTGAATAACATGAATCACGTTCGCGGACGTACTGACGCAGGGAACTGACTCTGTTGCGACGTGAATCACGTTCGCGAACATACTGACGCAGGGAACTGACTGTAATGCGACGTGAATCACATGAATTGTGTTCGCGAACGTACTGACACAGGGAACTGACTGTGTTGCGACTTGAGTCACATGAATCACGTTCTCGGACGTACTGATTCAGGGAACTGACTGTGTTGCGACGGGAATCACGTTCGCGAACGTACTGATGCAGGGAAGTGACTGTGTTGCGACGTGAATCACGTTCGCGAAAGTACTGACACAGGGAACTGACTTTGTTGCGACGTGAATCACATGAATCACATTTGTGAACGTACTGACGCAGGGAACTGACTGTGTTGCGACGTGAATCACGTTCGCGAATGTACTGACGCAGGGAACTGACTGTGTTGCGACATGAATCACATGAATCACATTCGCGAACGTACTGACACAGGAAACTGACTCTGTTGCGACGTGAATCACGTTCGCGAACGTACCGACGCAGGGAACTGACTGTGTTGCGACGTGAATCACATGAATCACGTTCGCGAACGTACTGATGCAGGGAACTGACTCTGTTGCGACGTGAATCACGTTCGCGAACGTACTGACGCAGGGAACTGACTGTGTTGCGACTTGAGTCACATGAATGACGTTCGTGAACGTACTGACGCAGGGAACTGACTCTGTTGCCACGTGAATCACGTTCGCGAACGGACTGACGCAGGGAACTGACTCTGTTGCGACGTGAATCACATGAATCACGTTCGCGGACGTACTGACGCAGGGAACTGACTCTGTTGCGACGTGAATCACGTTCGCGAACATACTGACGCAGGGAACTGACTCTGTTGCGACTTGAATCACGTTCGCAAACGTACTGACGCAGGGAACTGACTGTGTTGCGACGTGAATCACATGAATCACGTTCGCGAACGTACTGACGCAGGAAACTGACTGTGTTGCAACGTGAATCACGTGCGCGAACGTACTGATGCAGGGAAGTGACTGTGTTGCGACGTGAATCACCTTCGCGAACGTACTGACGCAGGGAACTGACTTTGTTGCGACGTGAATCACATCAATCACGTTCGCGAACGTACTGACGCAGAGAACTGACTGTGTTGCGACGTGAATCACGTTCGCGAATGTACTGACGCAGGGAACTGACTGTGTTGCGACATGAATCACATGAATCACATTCGCGAACGTACTGATACAGGAAACTGACTCTGTTGCGACGTGAATCAAGTTCGCGAACGTAATGACGCAGGGAATTGACTCTGTTGCGACGTGAATCACATGAATCACGCTCGCAAACGTACTGACGCAGGGAACTGACTCTGTTGCGACGTGAATCACGTTCGCGAACGTACTGACGCAGGGAACTGACTGTAATGCGACGTGAATCACATGAATCACGTTCGCGAACGTACTGACGCAGGGAATTGACTCTGTTGCGACGTGAATCACGTTCGCAAACGTACTGACGCAGGGAACTGACTGTTGCGACGTGAATCACATGAATCACGTTCGCGGACGTACTGACGCAGGGAACTGACTCTGTTGCGACGTGAATCACGTTCGCGAACGTAATGACGCAGGGAACTGACTGTAATGCGACGTGAATCACATGAATCACGTTCGCGAACGTACTGACGCAGGGATTTGACTCTGTTGCGACGTGAATCACGTTCGCGAACGTACTGACGCAAGGCGCTGACCCTGTTGCGACGTGAATCACATGAATCCCGTTCGCGGACGTACTGACGCAGGGAACTGACTCTGTTGCGACATGAATCACGTTCGCGAATGTACTGACGCAGGGAACTGACTGTTGCGACGTGAATCACATTCGCGAAAGTACTGACGCAGGGAACTGACTGTAATGCGACGTGAATCACATGAATCACGTTCGCGAACGTACTGACTCAGGGAATTGACTCAGTTGCGACGTGAATCACGTTCGCGAACGTACTGACGCAGGGAACTGAAAGTGTTGCGACGTGAATCACATGAATCACGTTCGCGAACTTACTGACGCAGGGAACTGACTCTGTTGCGACGTGAATCACGTTCGCGAACGTACTGACGCAAGGAACTGACTGTGTTGCGACGTGAATCACATGAATCACGTTCGCGAACGTACTGACGCAGGAAACTGACTCTGTTGCGACGTGAATCACGTTCGCGAACGTACTGACGCAAGGAACTGACTGTGTTGCGACGTGAATCACATGAATCACGTTCGCGAACGCACTGACGCAGGAAACTGACTGTGTTGCGACGTGAATCACATGAATCACGTTCGCGAACATACTGACTCAGGGAACTGACTCTGTTGCGACGTGAATCACGTTCGCGAACGTACTGACGCAGGGAACTGACTCTGTTGCGACGTGAATCACGTTCGCGAACGTACTGACGCAAGAAACTGACTGTGTTGCGACGTGAATCACATGAATCACGTTCGCGAACGTACTGACACAAACTGACTGTGTTGCGACGTGAATCACATGAATCATGTTCGCGGACGTACTGACGCAGGGAACTGACTCTGTTGCGACGTGAATCACGTTCGCGAACGTACTGACGCAAGGAACTGACTGTGTTGCGACGTGAATCACATGAATCACGTTCGCGAACGCACTGACGCAGGAAACTGACTGTGTTGCGACGTGAATCACATGAATCACGTTCGCGAACATACTGACTCAGGGAACTGACTCTGTTGCGACGTGAATCACGTTCACGAACGTACTGACGCAGGGAACTGACTCTGTTGCGACGTGAATCACGTTCGCGAACGTACTGACGCAGGGAACTGACTGTAATGCGACGTGAATCACATGAATCACGTTCGCGAACGTACTGACGCAGGGTATTGACTCTGTTGCGACGTGAATCACGTTCGCGAACGTACTGACGCAGGGAACTGACTGTTGCGACGTGAATCACGTTCGCGAACGTACTGACGCAAGGAACTGACTCTGTTGCGACGTGAATCACATGAATCCTGTCCGCGGACGTACTGACGCAGGGAACTGACTCTGTTGCGACGTGAATCACGTTCGCGAACGTACTGACGCAGGGAACTGACTGTGTTGCGACTTGAGTCACATGAATCACGTTCTCGGACGTACTGATTCAGGGAACTGACTGTGTTGCGACGTGAATCACGTTCGCGAACGTACTGATGCAGGGAAGTGACTGTGTTGCGACGTGAATCACGTTCGCGAAAGTACTGACGCAGGGAACTGACTTTGTTGCGACGTGAATCACATGAATCACATTCGCGAACGTACTGACGCAGGGAACTGACTGTGTTGCGACGTGAATCACGTTCGCGAACGTACTGACGCAGGGAACTGACTGTGTTGCGATGTGAGTCACATGAATCACGTTCGTGAACGTACTGACGCAGGGAACTGACTCTGTTGCCACGTGAATCACGTTCGCGAACGTACTGAGGCAGGGAAATGACTCTGTTGCGACGTGAATCACATGAATCACGTTCGCGGACGTACTGACGCAGGGAATTGACTCTGTTGCGACGTGAATCACGTTCGCGAACGTACTGACGCAGGGAACTGACTGTGTTGCGACTTGAGTCACATGAATCACGTTCTCGGACGTACTGATTCAGGGAACTGACTGTGTTGCGACGTGAATCACGTTCGCGAACGTATTTATGCAGGGAAGTGACTGTGTTGCGACGTGAATCACGTTCGCGAACGTACTGACGCAGGGAACTGACTTTGTTGCGACGTGAATCACATGAATCACATTCGCGAACGTACTGACGCAGGGAACTGACTGTGTTGCGACGTGAATCACGTTCGCGAATGTACTGACGCAGGGAACTGACTGTGTTGCGACATGAATCACATGAATCACATTCGCGAACGAACTGACACAGGAAACTGACTCTGTTGCGACGTGAATCACGTTCGCGAACGTACTGACGCAGGGAACTGACTGTGTTGCGACGTGAATCACATGAATCACGTTCGCGAACGTACTGATGCAGGGAACTGACTCTGTTGCGACGTGAATCACGTTCGCGAACGTACTGACGCAGGGAACTGACTGTGTTGCGACGTGAGTCACATGAATCACGTTCGTGAACGTACTGACGCAGGGAACTGACTCTGTTGCCACGTGAATCACGTTCGCGAACGTACTGACGCAGGGAACTGACTGTGTTGCGACATGAATCACATGAATCACATTCGCGAACGTACTGATACAGGAAACTGACTCTGTTGCGACGTGAATCAAGTTCGCGAACGTAATGACGCAGGGAATTGACTCTGTTGCGACGTGAATCACATGAATCACGCTCGCAAACGTACTGACGCAGGGAACTGACTCTGTTGCGACGTGAATCACGTTCGCGAACGTACTGACGCAGGGAACTGACTGTAATGCGACGTGAATCACATGAATCACGTTCGCGAACGTACTGACGCAGGGAATTGACTCTGTTGCGACGTGAATCACGTTCGCAAACGTACTGACGCAGGGAACTGACTGTTGCGACGTGAATCACATGAATCACGTTCGCGGACGTACTGACGCAGGGAACTGACTCTGTTGCGACGTGAATCACGTTCGCGAACGTAATGACGCAGGGAACTGACTGTAATGCGACGTGAATCACATGAATCACGTTCGCGAACGTACTGACGCAGGGATTTGACTCTGTTGCGACGTGAATCACGTTCGCGAACGTACTGACGCAAGGCGCTGACCCTGTTGCGACGTGAATCACATGAATCCCGTTCGCGGACGTACTGACGCAGGGAACTGACTCTGTTGCGACATGAATCACGTTCGCGAATGTACTGACGCAGGGAACTGACTGTTGCGACGTGAATCACATTCGCGAAAGTACTGACGCAGGGAACTGACTGTAATGCGACGTGAATCACATGAATCACGTTCGCGAACGTACTGACTCAGGGAATTGACTCAGTTGCGACGTGAATCACGTTCGCGAACGTACTGACGCAGGGAACTGAAAGTGTTGCGACGTGAATCACATGAATCACGTTCGCGAACTTACTGACGCAGGGAACTGACTCTGTTGCGACGTGAATCACGTTCGCGAACGTACTGACGCAAGGAACTGACTGTGTTGCGACGTGAATCACATGAATCACGTTCGCGAACGTACTGACGCAGGAAACTGACTCTGTTGCGACGTGAATCACGTTCGCGAACGTACTGACGCAAGGAACTGACTGTGTTGCGACGTGAATCACATGAATCACGTTCGCGAACGCACTGACGCAGGAAACTGACTGTGTTGCGACGTGAATCACATGAATCACGTTCGCGAACATACTGACTCAGGGAACTGACTCTGTTGCGACGTGAATCACGTTCGCGAACGTACTGACGCAGGGAACTGACTCTGTTGCGACGTGAATCACGTTCGCGAACGTACTGACGCAAGAAACTGACTGTGTTGCGACGTGAATCACATGAATCACGTTCGCGAACGTACTGACACAAACTGACTGTGTTGCGACGTGAATCACATGAATCATGTTCGCGGACGTACTGACGCAGGGAACTGACTCTGTTGCGACGTGAATCACGTTCGCGAACGTACTGACGCAAGGAACTGACTGTGTTGCGACGTGAATCACATGAATCACGTTCGCGAACGCACTGACGCAGGAAACTGACTGTGTTGCGACGTGAATCACATGAATCACGTTCGCGAACATACTGACTCAGGGAACTGACTCTGTTGCGACGTGAATCACGTTCACGAACGTACTGACGCAGGGAACTGACTCTGTTGCGACGTGAATCACGTTCGCGAACGTACTGACGCAGGGAACTGACTGTAATGCGACGTGAATCACATGAATCACGTTCGCGAACGTACTGACGCAGGGTATTGACTCTGTTGCGACGTGAATCACGTTCGCGAACGTACTGACGCAGGGAACTGACTGTTGCGACGTGAATCACGTTCGCGAACGTACTGACGCAAGGAACTGACTCTGTTGCGACGTGAATCACATGAATCCTGTCCGCGGACGTACTGACGCAGGGAACTGACTCTGTTGCGACGTGAATCACGTTCGCGAACGTACTGACGCAGGGAACTGACTGTGTTGCGACTTGAGTCACATGAATCACGTTCTCGGACGTACTGATTCAGGGAACTGACTGTGTTGCGACGTGAATCACGTTCGCGAACGTACTGATGCAGGGAAGTGACTGTGTTGCGACGTGAATCACGTTCGCGAAAGTACTGACGCAGGGAACTGACTTTGTTGCGACGTGAATCACATGAATCACATTCGCGAACGTACTGACGCAGGGAACTGACTGTGTTGCGACGTGAATCACGTTCGCGAACGTACTGACGCAGGGAACTGACTGTGTTGCGATGTGAGTCACATGAATCACGTTCGTGAACGTACTGACGCAGGGAACTGACTCTGTTGCCACGTGAATCACGTTCGCGAACGTACTGAGGCAGGGAAATGACTCTGTTGCGACGTGAATCACATGAATCACGTTCGCGGACGTACTGACGCAGGGAATTGACTCTGTTGCGACGTGAATCACGTTCGCGAACGTACTGACGCAGGGAACTGACTGTGTTGCGACTTGAGTCACATGAATCACGTTCTCGGACGTACTGATTCAGGGAACTGACTGTGTTGCGACGTGAATCACGTTCGCGAACGTATTTATGCAGGGAAGTGACTGTGTTGCGACGTGAATCACGTTCGCGAACGTACTGACGCAGGGAACTGACTTTGTTGCGACGTGAATCACATGAATCACATTCGCGAACGTACTGACGCAGGGAACTGACTGTGTTGCGACGTGAATCACGTTCGCGAATGTACTGACGCAGGGAACTGACTGTGTTGCGACATGAATCACATGAATCACATTCGCGAACGAACTGACACAGGAAACTGACTCTGTTGCGACGTGAATCACGTTCGCGAACGTACTGACGCAGGGAACTGACTGTGTTGCGACGTGAATCACATGAATCACGTTCGCGAACGTACTGATGCAGGGAACTGACTCTGTTGCGACGTGAATCACGTTCGCGAACGTACTGACGCAGGGAACTGACTGTGTTGCGACGTGAGTCACATGAATCACGTTCGTGAACGTACTGACGCAGGGAACTGACTCTGTTGCCACGTGAATCACGTTCGCGAACGTACTGACGCAGGGAACTGACTCTGTTGCGACGTGAATCACATGAATCACGTTCGCGGACGTACTGACGCAGGGAACTGACTCTGTTGCGACGTGAATCACGTTCGCAAACGTACTGACGCAGGGAACTGACTGTGTTGCGACGTGAATCACATGAATCACGTTCGCGAACGTACTGACGCAGGAAACTGACTGTGTTGCGACGTGAATCACGTGCGCGAACGTACTGATGCCGGGAAGTGACTGTGTTGCGACGTGAATCACCTTCGCGAACGTACTGACGCAGGGAACTGACTTTGTTGCGACGTGAATCACATGAATCACGTTCGCGAACGTACTGACGCAGAGAACTGACTGTGTTGCGACGTGAATCACGTTCGCGAATGTACTGACGCAGGGAACTGACTGTGTTGCGACAAGAATCACATGAATCACATTCGCGAACGTACTGATACAGGTAACTGACTCTGTTGCGATGTGAATCAAGTTCGCAAACGTAATGACGCAGGGAATTGACTCTGTTGCGACGTGAATCACATGAATCACGCTCGCGAACGTACTGACGCAGGGAACTGACTCTGTTGCGACGTGAATCACGTTCGCGAACGTACTGACGCAGGGAACTGACTGTAATGCGACGTGAATCACATGAATCACGTTCGCGAACGTACTGACGCAGGGAATTGACTCTGTTGCGACGTGAATCACGTTCGCGAACGTACTGACGCAGGGAACTGACTGTTGCGACGTGAATCACATGAATCACGTTCGCGGACGTACTGACGCAGGGAACTGACTCTGTTGCGACGTGAATCACGTTCGCGAACGTAATGACGCAGAGAACTGACTGTAAGCGACGTGAATCACATGAATCACGTTCGCGAACGTACTGACGCAGGGATTTGACTCTGTTGCGACGTGAATCACGTTCGCGAACGTACTGACGCAAGGAGCTGACTCTGTTGCGACGTGAATCACATGAATCCCGTTCGCGGACGTACTGACGCAGTTAACTGACTCTGTTGCGACGTGAATCACGTTCGCGAACGTACTGACCTAGGGAACTGACTGTAATGCGACGTGAATCACATGAATCACGTTCGCGAAAGTACTGACACAGGGAATTGACTCTGTTGCGACGTGAATCACGTTCGCGAACGTACTGACGCAGGGAACTGACTGTGTTGCGACGTGAGTCACATGAATCAAGTTCGTGAACGTACTGACGCAGGGAACTGACTCTGTTGCCACGTGAATCACGTTCGCGAACGTACTGACGCAGGGAACTGACTCTGTTGCGACGTGAATCACATGAATCACGTTCGCGGACGTACTGACGCAGGGAACTGACTCTGTTGCGACGTGAATCACGTTCGCGAACATACTGACGCGGGGAACTGACTCTGTTGCGACTTGAATCACGTTCGCAAACGTACTGACGCAGGGAACTGACTGTAATGCGACGTGAATCACATGAATTGTGTTCGCGAACGTACTGACGCAGGGAATTGACTCTGTTGCGACGTGAATCACGTTTGCGAACGTACTGACGCAGGGAACTGACTGTGTACCGACGTGAGTCACATGAATCACGTTCTCGGACGTACTGATTCAGGGAACTGACTGTGTTGCGATGTGAATCACGTTCGCGAACGTACTGATGCAGGGAAGTGACTGTGTTGCGACGTGAATCACTTTCGCGAACGTACTGACGCAGGGAACTGACTTTGTTGCGACGTGAATCACATGAATCACGTTCGCGAACGTACTGACGCAGAGAACTGACTGTGTTGCGACGTGAATCACGTTCGCGAACGTACAGACGCAGGGAACTGACTGTGTTGCGACGTGAGTCACATGAATCTCGTTCGCGGACGTAATGATGCAGGGAACTGACTCTGTTGCGACGTGAATCACGTTCGCGAACGTACTGATGCAGGGAAGTGACTGTGTTGCGACGTGAATCACGTTCGCGAACGTACTGACACAGGGAACTGACTGTGTTGCGACATGAGTCACATGAATCACGTTCTCGGACGTACTGATTCAGGGAACTGACTGTGTTGCGATGTGAATCACGTTCGCGAACGTACAGATGCAGGGAACTGACTTTGTTGCGACGTGAATCACATGAATCACGTTCGCGAACGTACTGACGCAGGGAACTGACTTTGTTGCGACGTGAATCACATGAATCACGTTCGCGAACGTACTGACGCAGGGAACTGACTCTGTTGCGACGTGAATCACGTTCGCGTACGTACTGACGCAGGGAACTGACTCTGTTACGACGTGAATCACGTTCGCGAACGTACTGACGCAGAGAACTGACTCTGTTGCGACGTGAATCACGTTCGCGAACGTACTGACACAGGGAACTGACTGTAATGCGACGTGAATCACATGAATCACGTTCGCGAACGTACTGACGCAGGGAATTGACTCTGTTGCGACGTGAATCACGTTTGCGAACGTACTGACGCAGGGAACTGACTCTGTTGCGACGTGAGTCACATGAATCACGTTCGCGAACGTAATGATGCAGGGAACTGACTGTGTTGCGACGTGAATCACGTTCTCGAACGTACTGATGCAGGGAAGTGACTGTGTTGCGACGTGAATCACGTTCGCGAACGTACTGACGCAGGGAACTGACTGTGCTGCGACATGAATCACATGAATCACATTCGCGAACGTACTGACACAGAGAACTGACCGTGTTGCGACGTGAATCACGTTCGCGAGCGTACTGACGCAGGGAACTGACTTTGTTGAAACGTGAATCACATGAATCAAGTTCGCGAACGTACTGACGCAGGGAACTGACTGTGTTGCGACGTGAGTCACATGAATCACGTTCGCGGACGTACTGATTAAGGGAACTGACTGTGTTGCGACGTGAATCACGTTCGCGAACGTACTGATTTAGGGAAGTGACTGTGTTGCGACGTGAATCACGTTCGCGAACGTACTGACGCAGGGAACTGACTTTGTTGCGACGTGAATCACATGAATCACGTTCGCGAACGTACTGACGCAGAGAACTGACTGTGTTGCGACGTGAATCACGTTCGCGAATGTACTAACGCAGGGAACTGACTGTGTTGCGACATGAATCACATGAATCACATTCGCGAACGTACTGACACAGGAAACTGACTCTGTTGCGACGTGAATCACGTTCGCGAACGTAGTGACGCAGGGAACTGACTGTGTTGCGACGTGAATCACATGAATCACGCTCGCGAACGTACTGACGCAGGGAACTGACTCTGTTGCGACGTGAATCACGTTCGCGAATGTACTGACGCAGGGAATGACTCTGTTGCGACGTGAATCACGTTCGCAAACGTACTGACGCAGGGAACTGACTCTAATGCGACGTGAATCACATGAATCACGTTCGCGAACATACTGACTCAGGGAACTGACTGTGTTTCGACGTGAATCACATGAATCACGTTCGCGGACCTACTGACGCAGGGAACTGACTCTGTTGCGACGTGAATCACATTCGCGAACTTACTGACGCAGGGAACTGACTGTGTTGCGACGTGAATCACGTTCGCGAACGTACTGACGCAAGGAACTGACTGTGTTGCGACGTGAATCACATGAATCACGTTCGCGAACGTACTGACGCAGGGAACTGACTCTGTTGCGACGTGAATCACGTTTGCGAGCGTACTGACGCAGGGAACTGACTCTGTTGCGACGTGAATAACGTTCGCGAACGTACTGACGCAGGGAACTGACTGTGTTGCGACGTGAATCACATGAATCACGTTCGCGAACGTACTGACGCAGGAAACTCACTGTGTTGCGACGTGAATCACGTGCGCGAACGTACTGACGCAGGGAAATGACTGTGTTGCGACGTGAATCACATGAATCACGTTCGCGAACGTACTGACGCAGGGAACTGACTCTGTTGCGACGTGAATCACGTTCGCGAATGTACTGATGCAGGGAACTGACTATGTTGCGACATGAATCACATGAATCACGTTCGCGAACGTAAAGACGCAGGGAACTGACTCTGTTGCGACGTGAATCACGTTCGCGAACGTACTGACGCAAGGAACTGACTCTGTTGCGACGTGAATCACATGAATCCCGTCCGCGGATGTACTGACGCAGGGAACTGACTCTGTTGCGACGTGAATCACGTTTGCGAACGTACTGACGCAGGGAACTGACTGTGTTGCGACTTGAGTCACATGAATCACGTTCTCGGACGTACTGATTCAGGGAACTGACTGTGTTGCGACGTGAATCACGTTCGCGAACGTACTGATGCAGGGAAGTGACTGTGTTGCGACGTGAATCACGTTCGCGAACGTACTGACGCAGGGAACTGACTTTGTTGCGACGTGAATCACATGAATCACATTCGCGAACGTACTGACGCAGGGAACTGACTGTGTTGCGACGTGAATCACGTTCGCGAACGTACTGACGCAGGGAACTGACTGTGTTGCGATGTGAGTCACATGAATCACGTTCGTGAACGTACTGACGCAGGGAACTGACTCTGTTGCCACGTGAATCACGTTCGCGAACGTACTGAGGCAGGGAAATGACTCTGTTGCGACGTGAATCACATGAATCACGTTCGCGGACGTACTGACGCAGGGAACTGACTCTGTTGCGGCGTGAATCATGTTCGCGAACATACTGACGCAGGGAACTGACTGTAATGCGACGTGAATCACATGACTTGTGTTCGCGAACGTACTGACGCAGGGAATTGACTCTGTTGCGACGTGAATCACGTTCGCGAACGTACTGACGCAGGGAACTGACTGTGTTGCGACTTGAGTCACATGAATCACGTTCTCGGACGTACTGATTCAGGGAACTGACTGTGTTGCGACGTGAATCACGTTCGCAAACGTATTTATGCAGGGAAGTGACTGTGTTGCGACGTGAATCACGTTCGCGAACGTACTGACGCAGGGAACTGACTTTGTTGCGATGTGAATCACATGAATCACATTCGCGAACGTACTGACGCAGGGAACTGACTGTGTTGCGACGTGAATCACGTTCGCGAATGTACTGACGCAGGGAACTGACTGTGTTGCGACATGAATCACATGAATCACATTCGCGAACGTACTGACACAGGAAACTGACTCTGTTGCGACGTGAATCACATTCGCGAACTTACTGACGCAGGGAACTGACTGTGTTGCGACGTGAATCACGTTCGCGAACGTACTGACGCAAGGAACTGACTGTGTTGCGACGTGAATCACATGAATCACGTTCGCGAACGTACTGACGCAGGGAACTGACTCTGTTGCGACGTGAATCACGTTCGCGAGCGTACTGACGCAGGGAACTGACTCTGTTGCGACGTGAATAACGTTCGCGAACGTACTGACGCAGGGAACTGACTGTGTTGCGACGTGAATCACATGAATCACGTTCGCGAACGTACTGACGCAGGAAACTCACTGTGTTGCGACGTGAATCACGTGCGCGAACGTACTGACGCAGGGAAATGACTGTGTTGCGACGTGAATCACATGAATCACGTTCGCGAACGTACTGACGCAGGGAACTGACTCTGTTGCGACGTGAATCACGTTCGCGAATGTACTGATGCAGGGAACTGACTATGTTGCGACATGAATCACATGAATCACGTTCGCGAACGTAAAGACGCAGGGAACTGACTCTGTTGCGACGTGAATCACGTTCGCGAACGTACTGACGCAAGGAACTGACTCTGTTGCGACGTGAATCACATGAATCCCGTCCGCGGACGTACTGACGCAGGGAACTGACTCTGTTGCGACGTGAATCACGTTCGCGAACGTACTGACGCAGGGAACTGACTGTGTTGCGACTTGAGTCACATGAATCACGTTCTCGGACGTACTGATTCAGGGAACTGACTGTGTTGCGACGTGAATCACGTTCGCGAACGTACTGATGCAGGGAAGTGACTGTGTTGCGACGTGAATCACGTTCGCGAACGTACTGACGCAGGGAACTGACTTTGTTGCGACGTGAATCACATGAATCACATTCGCGAACGTACTGACGCAGGGAACTGACTGTGTTGCGACGTGAATCACCTTCGCGAACGTACTGACGCAGGGAACTGACTGTGTTGCGACGTGAATCACATGAATCCCGTCCGCGGACGTACTGACGCAGGGAACTGACTCTGTTGCGACGTGAATCACGTTCGCGAACGTACTGACGCAGGGAACTGACTGTGTTGCGACTTGAGTCACATGAATCACGTTCTCGGACGTACTGATTCAGGGAACTGACTGTGTTGCGACGTGAATCACGTTCGCGAACGTACTGATGCAGGGAAGTGACTGTGTTGCGACGTGAATCACGTTCGCGAACGTACTGACGCAGGGAACTGACTGTAATGCGACGTGAATCACATGAATCACGTTCGCGAACGTACTGACGCAGGGAATTGACTCTGTTGCGACGTGAATCACGTTCGCGAACGTACTGACGCAGGGAACTGACTGTTGCGACGTGAATCACATGAATCACGTTCGCGGACGTACTGACGCAGGGAACTGACTCTGTTGCGACGTGAATCACGTTCGCGAACGTAATGACGCAGAGAACTGACTGTAAGCGACGTGAATCACATGAATCACGTTCGCGAACGTACTGACGCAGGGATTTGACTCTGTTGCGACGTGAATCACGTTCGCGAACGTACTGACGCAAGGAGCTGACTCTGTTGCGACGTGAATCACATGAATCCCGTTCGCGGACGTACTGACGCAGTTAACTGACTCTGTTGCGACGTGAATCACGTTCGCGAACGTACTGACCTAGGGAACTGACTGTAATGCGACGTGAATCACATGAATCACGTTCGCGAAAGTACTGACACAGGGAATTGACTCTGTTGCGACGTGAATCACGTTCGCGAACGTACTGACGCAGGGAACTGACTGTGTTGCGACGTGAGTCACATGAATCAAGTTCGTGAACGTACTGACGCAGGGAACTGACTCTGTTGCCACGTGAATCACGTTCGCGAACGTACTGACGCAGGGAACTGACTCTGTTGCGACGTGAATCACATGAATCACGTTCGCGGACGTACTGACGCAGGGAACTGACTCTGTTGCGACGTGAATCACGTTCGCGAACATACTGACGCGGGGAACTGACTCTGTTGCGACTTGAATCACGTTCGCAAACGTACTGACGCAGGGAACTGACTGTAATGCGACGTGAATCACATGAATTGTGTTCGCGAACGTACTGACGCAGGGAATTGACTCTGTTGCGACGTGAATCACGTTTGCGAACGTACTGACGCAGGGAACTGACTGTGTACCGACGTGAGTCACATGAATCACGTTCTCGGACGTACTGATTCAGGGAACTGACTGTGTTGCGATGTGAATCACGTTCGCGAACGTACTGATGCAGGGAAGTGACTGTGTTGCGACGTGAATCACTTTCGCGAACGTACTGACGCAGGGAACTGACTTTGTTGCGACGTGAATCACATGAATCACGTTCGCGAACGTACTGACGCAGAGAACTGACTGTGTTGCGACGTGAATCACGTTCGCGAACGTACAGACGCAGGGAACTGACTGTGTTGCGACGTGAGTCACATGAATCTCGTTCGCGGACGTAATGATGCAGGGAACTGACTCTGTTGCGACGTGAATCACGTTCGCGAACGTACTGATGCAGGGAAGTGACTGTGTTGCGACGTGAATCACGTTCGCGAACGTACTGACACAGGGAACTGACTGTGTTGCGACATGAGTCACATGAATCACGTTCTCGGACGTACTGATTCAGGGAACTGACTGTGTTGCGATGTGAATCACGTTCGCGAACGTACAGATGCAGGGAACTGACTTTGTTGCGACGTGAATCACATGAATCACGTTCGCGAACGTACTGACGCAGGGAACTGACTTTGTTGCGACGTGAATCACATGAATCACGTTCGCGAACGTACTGACGCAGGGAACTGACTCTGTTGCGACGTGAATCACGTTCGCGTACGTACTGACGCAGGGAACTGACTCTGTTACGACGTGAATCACGTTCGCGAACGTACTGACGCAGAGAACTGACTCTGTTGCGACGTGAATCACGTTCGCGAACGTACTGACACAGGGAACTGACTGTAATGCGACGTGAATCACATGAATCACGTTCGCGAACGTACTGACGCAGGGAATTGACTCTGTTGCGACGTGAATCACGTTTGCGAACGTACTGACGCAGGGAACTGACTCTGTTGCGACGTGAGTCACATGAATCACGTTCGCGAACGTAATGATGCAGGGAACTGACTGTGTTGCGACGTGAATCACGTTCTCGAACGTACTGATGCAGGGAAGTGACTGTGTTGCGACGTGAATCACGTTCGCGAACGTACTGACGCAGGGAACTGACTGTGCTGCGACATGAATCACATGAATCACATTCGCGAACGTACTGACACAGAGAACTGACCGTGTTGCGACGTGAATCACGTTCGCGAGCGTACTGACGCAGGGAACTGACTTTGTTGAAACGTGAATCACATGAATCAAGTTCGCGAACGTACTGACGCAGGGAACTGACTGTGTTGCGACGTGAGTCACATGAATCACGTTCGCGGACGTACTGATTAAGGGAACTGACTGTGTTGCGACGTGAATCACGTTCGCGAACGTACTGATTTAGGGAAGTGACTGTGTTGCGACGTGAATCACGTTCGCGAACGTACTGACGCAGGGAACTGACTTTGTTGCGACGTGAATCACATGAATCACGTTCGCGAACGTACTGACGCAGAGAACTGACTGTGTTGCGACGTGAATCACGTTCGCGAATGTACTAACGCAGGGAACTGACTGTGTTGCGACATGAATCACATGAATCACATTCGCGAACGTACTGACACAGGAAACTGACTCTGTTGCGACGTGAATCACGTTCGCGAACGTAGTGACGCAGGGAACTGACTGTGTTGCGACGTGAATCACATGAATCACGCTCGCGAACGTACTGACGCAGGGAACTGACTCTGTTGCGACGTGAATCACGTTCGCGAATGTACTGACGCAGGGAATGACTCTGTTGCGACGTGAATCACGTTCGCAAACGTACTGACGCAGGGAACTGACTCTAATGCGACGTGAATCACATGAATCACGTTCGCGAACATACTGACTCAGGGAACTGACTGTGTTTCGACGTGAATCACATGAATCACGTTCGCGGACCTACTGACGCAGGGAACTGACTCTGTTGCGACGTGAATCACATTCGCGAACTTACTGACGCAGGGAACTGACTGTGTTGCGACGTGAATCACGTTCGCGAACGTACTGACGCAAGGAACTGACTGTGTTGCGACGTGAATCACATGAATCACGTTCGCGAACGTACTGACGCAGGGAACTGACTCTGTTGCGACGTGAATCACGTTTGCGAGCGTACTGACGCAGGGAACTGACTCTGTTGCGACGTGAATAACGTTCGCGAACGTACTGACGCAGGGAACTGACTGTGTTGCGACGTGAATCACATGAATCACGTTCGCGAACGTACTGACGCAGGAAACTCACTGTGTTGCGACGTGAATCACGTGCGCGAACGTACTGACGCAGGGAAATGACTGTGTTGCGACGTGAATCACATGAATCACGTTCGCGAACGTACTGACGCAGGGAACTGACTCTGTTGCGACGTGAATCACGTTCGCGAATGTACTGATGCAGGGAACTGACTATGTTGCGACATGAATCACATGAATCACGTTCGCGAACGTAAAGACGCAGGGAACTGACTCTGTTGCGACGTGAATCACGTTCGCGAACGTACTGACGCAAGGAACTGACTCTGTTGCGACGTGAATCACATGAATCCCGTCCGCGGATGTACTGACGCAGGGAACTGACTCTGTTGCGACGTGAATCACGTTTGCGAACGTACTGACGCAGGGAACTGACTGTGTTGCGACTTGAGTCACATGAATCACGTTCTCGGACGTACTGATTCAGGGAACTGACTGTGTTGCGACGTGAATCACGTTCGCGAACGTACTGATGCAGGGAAGTGACTGTGTTGCGACGTGAATCACGTTCGCGAACGTACTGACGCAGGGAACTGACTTTGTTGCGACGTGAATCACATGAATCACATTCGCGAACGTACTGACGCAGGGAACTGACTGTGTTGCGACGTGAATCACGTTCGCGAACGTACTGACGCAGGGAACTGACTGTGTTGCGATGTGAGTCACATGAATCACGTTCGTGAACGTACTGACGCAGGGAACTGACTCTGTTGCCACGTGAATCACGTTCGCGAACGTACTGAGGCAGGGAAATGACTCTGTTGCGACGTGAATCACATGAATCACGTTCGCGGACGTACTGACGCAGGGAACTGACTCTGTTGCGGCGTGAATCATGTTCGCGAACATACTGACGCAGGGAACTGACTGTAATGCGACGTGAATCACATGACTTGTGTTCGCGAACGTACTGACGCAGGGAATTGACTCTGTTGCGACGTGAATCACGTTCGCGAACGTACTGACGCAGGGAACTGACTGTGTTGCGACTTGAGTCACATGAATCACGTTCTCGGACGTACTGATTCAGGGAACTGACTGTGTTGCGACGTGAATCACGTTCGCAAACGTATTTATGCAGGGAAGTGACTGTGTTGCGACGTGAATCACGTTCGCGAACGTACTGACGCAGGGAACTGACTTTGTTGCGATGTGAATCACATGAATCACATTCGCGAACGTACTGACGCAGGGAACTGACTGTGTTGCGACGTGAATCACGTTCGCGAATGTACTGACGCAGGGAACTGACTGTGTTGCGACATGAATCACATGAATCACATTCGCGAACGTACTGACACAGGAAACTGACTCTGTTGCGACGTGAATCACATTCGCGAACTTACTGACGCAGGGAACTGACTGTGTTGCGACGTGAATCACGTTCGCGAACGTACTGACGCAAGGAACTGACTGTGTTGCGACGTGAATCACATGAATCACGTTCGCGAACGTACTGACGCAGGGAACTGACTCTGTTGCGACGTGAATCACGTTCGCGAGCGTACTGACGCAGGGAACTGACTCTGTTGCGACGTGAATAACGTTCGCGAACGTACTGACGCAGGGAACTGACTGTGTTGCGACGTGAATCACATGAATCACGTTCGCGAACGTACTGACGCAGGAAACTCACTGTGTTGCGACGTGAATCACGTGCGCGAACGTACTGACGCAGGGAAATGACTGTGTTGCGACGTGAATCACATGAATCACGTTCGCGAACGTACTGACGCAGGGAACTGACTCTGTTGCGACGTGAATCACGTTCGCGAATGTACTGATGCAGGGAACTGACTATGTTGCGACATGAATCACATGAATCACGTTCGCGAACGTAAAGACGCAGGGAACTGACTCTGTTGCGACGTGAATCACGTTCGCGAACGTACTGACGCAAGGAACTGACTCTGTTGCGACGTGAATCACATGAATCCCGTCCGCGGACGTACTGACGCAGGGAACTGACTCTGTTGCGACGTGAATCACGTTCGCGAACGTACTGACGCAGGGAACTGACTGTGTTGCGACTTGAGTCACATGAATCACGTTCTCGGACGTACTGATTCAGGGAACTGACTGTGTTGCGACGTGAATCACGTTCGCGAACGTACTGATGCAGGGAAGTGACTGTGTTGCGACGTGAATCACGTTCGCGAACGTACTGACGCAGGGAACTGACTTTGTTGCGACGTGAATCACATGAATCACATTCGCGAACGTACTGACGCAGGGAACTGACTGTGTTGCGACGTGAATCACCTTCGCGAACGTACTGACGCAGGGAACTGACTGTGTTGCGACGTGAATCACATGAATCCCGTCCGCGGACGTACTGACGCAGGGAACTGACTCTGTTGCGACGTGAATCACGTTCGCGAACGTACTGACGCAGGGAACTGACTGTGTTGCGACTTGAGTCACATGAATCACGTTCTCGGACGTACTGATTCAGGGAACTGACTGTGTTGCGACGTGAATCACGTTCGCGAACGTACTGATGCAGGGAAGTGACTGTGTTGCGACGTGAATCACGTTCGCGAACGTACTGACGCAGGGAACTGACTTTGTTGCGACGTGAATCACATGAATCACATTCGCGAACGTACTGACGCAGGGAACTGACTGTGTTGCAACGTAAATTACGTTCGCGAACGTACTGACGCAGGGAACTGACTGTGTTGCGACGTGAGTCACATGAATCACGTTCGTGAACGTACTGACGCAGGGAACTGACTCTGTTGCCACGTGAATCACGTTTGCGAACGTACTGACGCAGGGAACTGACTCTGTTGCGACGTGAATAACATGAATCACGTTCGCGGACGTACTGACGCAGGGAACTGACTCTGTTGCGACGTGAATCACGTTCGCGAACATACTGACGCAGGGAACTGACTGTAATGCGACGTGAATCACATGAATTGTGTTCGCGAACGTACTGACACAGGGAACTGACTGTGTTGCGACTTGAGTCACATGAATCACGTTCTCGGACGTACTGATTCAGGGAACTGACTGTGTTGCGACGGGAATCACGTTCGCGAACGTACTGATGCAGGGAAGTGACTGTGTTGCGACGTGAATCACGTTCGCGAACGTACTGACACAGGGAACTGACTTTGTTGCGACGTGAATCACATGAATCACATTTGTGAACGTACTGACGCAGGGAACTGACTGTGTTGCGACGTGAATCACGTTCGCGAATGTACTGACGCAGGGAACTGACTGTGTTGCGACATGAATCACATGAATCACATTCGCGAACGTACTGACACAGGAAACTGACTCTGTTGCGAGGTGAATCACGTTCGCGAACGTACCGACGCAGGGAACTGACTGTGTTGCGACGTGAATCACATGAATCACGTTCGCGAACGTACTGATGCAGGGAACTGACTCTGTTGCGACGTGAATCACGTTCGCGAACGTACTGACGCAGGGAACTGACTGTGTTGCGACTTGAGTCACATGAATCACGTTCGTGAACGTACTGACGCAGGGAACTGACTCTGTTGCCACGTGAATCACGTTCGCGAACGGACTGACGCAGGGAACTGACTCTGTTGCGACGTGAATCACATGAATCACGTTCGCGGACGTACTGACGCAGGGAACTGACTCTGTTGCGACGTGAATCACATGAATCCCGTCCGCGGACGTACTGACGCAGGGAACTGACTCTGTTGCGACGTGAATCACGTTCGCGAACGTACTGACGCAGGGAACTGACTGTGTTGCGACTTGAGTCACATGAATCACGTTCTCGGACGTACTGATTCAGGGAACTGACTGTGTTGCGACGTGAATCACGTTCGCGAACGTACTGATGCAGGGAAGTGACTGTGTTGCGACGTGAATCACGTTCGCGAACGTACTGACGCAGGGAACTGACTTTGTTGCGACGTGAATCACATGAATCACATTCGCGAACGTACTGACGCAGGGAACTGACTGTGTTGCAACGTAAATTACGTTCGCGAACGTACTGACGCAGGGAACTGACTGTGTTGCGACGTGAGTCACATGAATCACGTTCGTGAACGTACTGACGCAGGGAACTGACTCTGTTGCCACGTGAATCACGTTTGCGAACGTACTGACGCAGGGAACTGACTCTGTTGCGACGTGAATAACATGAATCACGTTCGCGGACGTACTGACGCAGGGAACTGACTCTCTTGCGACGTGAATCACGTTCGCGAACATACTGACGCAGGGAACTGACTGTAATGCGACGTGAATCACATGAATTGTGTTCGCGAACGTACTGACACAGGGAACTGACTGTGTTGCGACTTGAGTCACATGAATCACGTTCTCGGACGTACTGATTCAGGGAACTGACTGTGTTGCGACGGGAATCACGTTCGCGAACGTACTGATGCAGGGAAGTGACTGTGTTGCGACGTGAATCACGTTCGCGAACGTACTGACACAGGGAACTGACTTTGTTGCGACGTGAATCACATGAATCACATTTGTGAACGTACTGACGCAGGGAACTGACTGTGTTGCGACGTGAATCACGTTCGCGAATGTACTGACGCAGGGAACTGACTGTGTTGCGACATGAATCACATGAATCACATTCGCGAACGTACTGACACAGGAAACTGACTCTGTTGCGACGTGAATCACGTTCGCGAACGTACCGACGCAGGGAACTGACTGTGTTGCGACGTGAATCACATGAATCACGTTCGCGAACGTACTGATGCAGGGAACTGACTCTGTTGCGACGTGAATCACGTTCGCGAACGTACTGACGCAGGGAACTGACTGTGTTGCGACTTGAGTCACATGAATCACGTTCGTGAACGTACTGACGCAGGGAACTGACTCTGTTGCCACGTGAATCACGTTCGCGAACGGACTGACGCAGGGAACTGACTCTGTTGCGACGTGAATCACATGAATCAAGTTCGCGGACGTACTGACGCAGGGAACTGACTCTGTTGCGACGTGAATCACATGAATCCCGTCCGCGGACGTACTGACGCAGGGAACTTACTCTGTTGCGACGTGAATCACGTTCGCGAACGTACTGACGCAGGGAACTGACTGTGTTGCGACTTGAGTCACATGAATCACGTTCTCGGACGTACTGATTCAGGGAACTGACTGTGTTGCGACGTGAATCACGTTCGCGAACGTACTGATGCAGGGAAGTGACTGTGTTGCGACGTGAATCACGTTCGCGAACGTACTGACGCAGGGAACTGACTTTGTTGCGACGTGAATCACATGAATCACATTCGCGAACGTACTGACGCAGGGAACTGACTGTGTTGCAACGTAAATTACGTTCGCGAACGTACTGACGCAGGGAACTGACTGTGTTGCGACGTGAGTCACATGAATCACGTTCGTGAACGTACTGACGCAGGGAACTGACTCTGTTGCCACGTGAATCACGTTTGCGAACGTACTGACGCAGGGAACTGACTCTGTTGCGACGTGAATAACATGAATCACGTTCGCGGACGTACTGACGCAGGGAACTGACTCTGTTGCGACGTGAATCACGTTCGCGAACATACTGACGCAGGGAACTGACTGTAATGCGACGTGAATCACATGAATTGTGTTCGCGAACGTACTGACACAGGGAACTGACTGTGTTGCGACTTGAGTCACATGAATCACGTTCTCGGACGTACTGATTCAGGGAACTGACTGTGTTGCGACGGGAATCACGTTCGCGAACGTACTGATGCAGGGAAGTGACTGTGTTGCGACGTGAATCACGTTCGCGAACGTACTGACACAGGGAACTGACTTTGTTGCGACGTGAATCACATGAATCACATTTGTGAACGTACTGACGCAGGGAACTGACTGTGTTGCGACGTGAATCACGTTCGCGAATGTACTGACGCAGGGAACTGACTGTGTTGCGACATGAATCACATGAATCACATTCGCGAACGTACTGACACAGGAAACTGACTCTGTTGCGACTTGAATCACGTTCGCGAACGTACCGACGCAGGGAACTGACTGTGTTGCGACGTGAATCACATGAATCACGTTCGCGAACGTACTGATGCAGGGAACTGACTCTGTTGCGACGTGAATCACGTTCGCGAACGTACTGACGCAGGGAACTGACTGTGTTGCGACTTGAGTCACATGAATGACGTTCGTGAACGTACTGACGCAGGGAACTGACTCTGTTGCCACGTGAATCACGTTCGCGAACGGACTGACGCAGGGAACTGACTCTGTTGCGACGTGAATCACATGAATCACGTTCGCGGACGTACTGACGCAGGGAACTGACTCTGTTGCGACGTGAATCACGTTCGCGAACATACTGACGCAGGGAACTGACTCTGTTGCGACTTGAATCACGTTCGCAAACGTACTGACGCAGGGAACTGACTGTGTTGCGACGTGAATCACATGAATCACGTTCGCGAACGTACTGACGCAGGAAACTGACTGTGTTGCAACGTGAATCACGTGCGCGAACGTACTGATGCAGGGAAGTGACTGTGTTGCGACGTGAATCACCTTCGCGAACGTACTGACGCAGGGAACTGACTTTGTTGCGACGTGAATCACATCAATCACGTTCGCGAACGTACTGACGCAGAGAACTGACTGTGTTGCGACGTGAATCACGTTCGCGAATGTACTGACGCAGGGAACTGACTGTGTTGCGACATGAATCACATGAATCACATTCGCGAACGTACTGATACAGGAAACTGACTCTGTTGCGACGTGAATCAAGTTCGCGAACTTAATGACGCAGGGAATTGACTCTGTTGCGACGTGAATCAAATGAATCACGCTCGCAAACGTACTGACGCAGGGAACTGACTCTGTTGCGACGTGAATCACGTTCGCGAACGTACTGACGCAGGGAACTGACTGTAATGCGACGTGAATCACATGAATCACGTTCGCGAACGTACTGACGCAGGGAATTGACTCTGTTGCGACGTGAATCACGTTCGCAAACGTACTGACGCAGGGAACTGACTGTTGCGACGTGAATCACATGAATCACGTTCGCGGACGTACTGACGCAGGGAACTGACTCTGTTGCGACGTGAATCACGTTCGCGAACGTAATGACGCAGGGAACTGACTGTAATGCGACGTGAATCACATGAATCACGTTCGCGAACGTACTGACGCAGGGATTTGACTCTGTTGCGACGTGAATCACGTTCGCGAACGTACTGACGCAAGGAGCTGACCCTGTTGCGACGTGAATCACATGAATCCCGTTCGCGGACGTACTGACGCAGGGAACTGACTCTGTTGCGACATGAATCACGTTCGCGAATGTACTGACGCAGGGAACTGACTGTAATGCGACGTGAATCACATGAATCACGTTCGCGAACGTACTGACTCAGGGAATTGACTCAGTTGCGACGTGAATCACGTTCGCGAACGTACTGACGCAGGGAACTGAAAGTGTTGCGACGTGAATCACATGAATCACGTTCGCGAACTTACTGACGCAGGGAACTGACTCTGTTGCGACGTGAATCACGTTCGCGAACGTACTGACGCAAGGAACTGACTGTGTTGCGACGTGAATCACATGAATCACGTTCGCGAACGTACTGACGCAGGAAACTGACTCTGTTGCGACGTGAATCACGTTCGCGAACGTACTGACGCAAGGAACTGACTGTGTTGCGACGTGAATCACATGAATCACGTTCGCGAACGCACTGACGCAGGAAACTGACTGTGTTGCGACGTGAATCACATGAATCACGTTCGCGAACGTACTGATGCAGGGAACTGACTCTGTTGCGACGTGAATCACGTTCGCGAACGTACTGACGCAGGGAACTGACTGTGTTGCGACTTGAGTCACATGAATCACGTTCGTGAACGTACTGACGCAGGGAACTGACTCTGTTGCCACGTGAATCACGTTCGCGAACGGACTGACGCAGGGAACTGACTCTGTTGCGACGTGAATCACATGAATCAAGTTCGCGGACGTACTGACGCAGGGAACTGACTCTGTTGCGACGTGAATCACATGAATCCCGTCCGCGGACGTACTGACGCAGGGAACTTACTCTGTTGCGACGTGAATCACGTTCGCGAACGTACTGACGCAGGGAACTGACTGTGTTGCGACTTGAGTCACATGAATCACGTTCTCGGACGTACTGATTCAGGGAACTGACTGTGTTGCGACGTGAATCACGTTCGCGAACGTACTGATGCAGGGAAGTGACTGTGTTGCGACGTGAATCACGTTCGCGAACGTACTGACGCAGGGAACTGACTTTGTTGCGACGTGAATCACATGAATCACATTCGCGAACGTACTGACGCAGGGAACTGACTGTGTTGCAACGTAAATTACGTTCGCGAACGTACTGACGCAGGGAACTGACTGTGTTGCGACGTGAGTCACATGAATCACGTTCGTGAACGTACTGACGCAGGGAACTGACTCTGTTGCCACGTGAATCACGTTTGCGAACGTACTGACGCAGGGAACTGACTCTGTTGCGACGTGAATAACATGAATCACGTTCGCGGACGTACTGACGCAGGGAACTGACTCTGTTGCGACGTGAATCACGTTCGCGAACATACTGACGCAGGGAACTGACTGTAATGCGACGTGAATCACATGAATTGTGTTCGCGAACGTACTGACACAGGGAACTGACTGTGTTGCGACTTGAGTCACATGAATCACGTTCTCGGACGTACTGATTCAGGGAACTGACTGTGTTGCGACGGGAATCACGTTCGCGAACGTACTGATGCAGGGAAGTGACTGTGTTGCGACGTGAATCACGTTCGCGAACGTACTGACACAGGGAACTGACTTTGTTGCGACGTGAATCACATGAATCACATTTGTGAACGTACTGACGCAGGGAACTGACTGTGTTGCGACGTGAATCACGTTCGCGAATGTACTGACGCAGGGAACTGACTGTGTTGCGACATGAATCACATGAATCACATTCGCGAACGTACTGACACAGGAAACTGACTCTGTTGCGACTTGAATCACGTTCGCGAACGTACCGACGCAGGGAACTGACTGTGTTGCGACGTGAATCACATGAATCACGTTCGCGAACGTACTGATGCAGGGAACTGACTCTGTTGCGACGTGAATCACGTTCGCGAACGTACTGACGCAGGGAACTGACTGTGTTGCGACTTGAGTCACATGAATGACGTTCGTGAACGTACTGACGCAGGGAACTGACTCTGTTGCCACGTGAATCACGTTCGCGAACGGACTGACGCAGGGAACTGACTCTGTTGCGACGTGAATCACATGAATCACGTTCGCGGACGTACTGACGCAGGGAACTGACTCTGTTGCGACGTGAATCACGTTCGCGAACATACTGACGCAGGGAACTGACTCTGTTGCGACTTGAATCACGTTCGCAAACGTACTGACGCAGGGAACTGACTGTGTTGCGACGTGAATCACATGAATCACGTTCGCGAACGTACTGACGCAGGAAACTGACTGTGTTGCAACGTGAATCACGTGCGCGAACGTACTGATGCAGGGAAGTGACTGTGTTGCGACGTGAATCACCTTCGCGAACGTACTGACGCAGGGAACTGACTTTGTTGCGACGTGAATCACATCAATCACGTTCGCGAACGTACTGACGCAGAGAACTGACTGTGTTGCGACGTGAATCACGTTCGCGAATGTACTGACGCAGGGAACTGACTGTGTTGCGACATGAATCACATGAATCACATTCGCGAACGTACTGATACAGGAAACTGACTCTGTTGCGACGTGAATCAAGTTCGCGAACTTAATGACGCAGGGAATTGACTCTGTTGCGACGTGAATCAAATGAATCACGCTCGCAAACGTACTGACGCAGGGAACTGACTCTGTTGCGACGTGAATCACGTTCGCGAACGTACTGACGCAGGGAACTGACTGTAATGCGACGTGAATCACATGAATCACGTTCGCGAACGTACTGACGCAGGGAATTGACTCTGTTGCGACGTGAATCACGTTCGCAAACGTACTGACGCAGGGAACTGACTGTTGCGACGTGAATCACATGAATCACGTTCGCGGACGTACTGACGCAGGGAACTGACTCTGTTGCGACGTGAATCACGTTCGCGAACGTAATGACGCAGGGAACTGACTGTAATGCGACGTGAATCACATGAATCACGTTCGCGAACGTACTGACGCAGGGATTTGACTCTGTTGCGACGTGAATCACGTTCGCGAACGTACTGACGCAAGGAGCTGACCCTGTTGCGACGTGAATCACATGAATCCCGTTCGCGGACGTACTGACGCAGGGAACTGACTCTGTTGCGACATGAATCACGTTCGCGAATGTACTGACGCAGGGAACTGACTGTAATGCGACGTGAATCACATGAATCACGTTCGCGAACGTACTGACTCAGGGAATTGACTCAGTTGCGACGTGAATCACGTTCGCGAACGTACTGACGCAGGGAACTGAAAGTGTTGCGACGTGAATCACATGAATCACGTTCGCGAACTTACTGACGCAGGGAACTGACTCTGTTGCGACGTGAATCACGTTCGCGAACGTACTGACGCAAGGAACTGACTGTGTTGCGACGTGAATCACATGAATCACGTTCGCGAACGTACTGACGCAGGAAACTGACTCTGTTGCGACGTGAATCACGTTCGCGAACGTACTGACGCAAGGAACTGACTGTGTTGCGACGTGAATCACATGAATCACGTTCGCGAACGCACTGACGCAGGAAACTGACTGTGTTGCGACGTGAATCACATGAATCACGTTCGCGAACATACTGACTCAGGGAACTGACTCTGTTGCGACGTGAATCACGTTCGCGAACGTACTGACGCAGGGAACTGACTCTGTTGCGACGTGAATCACGTTCGCGAACGTACTGACGCAAGAAACTGACTGTGTTGCGACGTGAATCACATGAATCACGTTCGCGAACGTACTGACACAAACTGACTGTGTTGCGACGTGAATCACATGAATCATGTTCGCGGACGTACTGACGCAGGGAACTGACTCTGTTGCGACGTGAATCACGTTCGCGAACGTACTGACGCAAGGAACTGACTGTGTTGCGACGTGAATCACATGAATCACGTTCGCGAACGCACTGACGCAGGAAACTGACTGTGTTGCGACGTGAATCACATGAATCACGTTCGCGAACATACTGACTCAGGGAACTGACTCTGTTGCGACGTGAATCACGTTCACGAACGTACTGACGCAGGGAACTGACTCTGTTGCGACGTGAATCACGTTCGCGAACGTACTGACGCAGGGAACTGACTGTAATGCGACGTGAATCACATGAATCACGTTCGCGAACGTACTGACGCAGGGTATTGACTCTGTTGCGACGTGAATCACGTTCGCGAACGTACTGACGCAGGGAACTGACTGTTGCGACGTGAATCACGTTCGCGAACGTACTGACGCAAGGAACTGACTCTGTTGCGACGTGAATCACATGAATCCTGTCCGCGGACGTACTGACGCAGGGAACTGACTCTGTTGCGACGTGAATCACGTTCGCGAACGTACTGACGCAGGGAACTGACTGTGTTGCGACTTGAGTCACATGAATCACGTTCTCGGACGTACTGATTCAGGGAACTGACTGTGTTGCGACGTGAATCACGTTCGCGAACGTACTGATGCAGGGAAGTGACTGTGTTGCGACGTGAATCACGTTCGCGAAAGTACTGACGCAGGGAACTGACTTTGTTGCGACGTGAATCACATGAATCACATTCGCGAACGTACTGACGCAGGGAACTGACTGTGTTGCGACGTGAATCACGTTCGCGAACGTACTGACGCAGGGAACTGACTGTGTTGCGATGTGAGTCACATGAATCACGTTCGTGAACGTACTGACGCAGGGAACTGACTCTGTTGCCACATGAATCACGTTCGCGAACGTACTGAGGCAGGGAAATGACTCTGTTGCGACGTGAATCACATGAATCACGTTCGCGGACGTACTGACGCAGGGAATTGACTCTGTTGCGACGTGAATCACGTTCGCGAACGTACTGACGCAGGGAACTGACTGTGTTGCGACTTGAGTCACATGAATCACGTTCTCGGACGTACTGATTCAGGGAACTGACTGTGTTGCGACGTGAATCACGTTCGCGAACGTATTTATGCAGGGAAGTGACTGTGTTGCGACGTGAATCACGTTCGCGAACGTACTGACGCAGGGAACTGACTTTGTTGCGACGTGAATCACATGAATCACATTCGCGAACGTACTGACGCAGGGAACTGACTGTGTTGCGACGTGAATCACGTTCGCGAATGTACTGACGCAGGGAACTGACTGTGTTGCGACATGAATCACATGAATCACATTCGCGAACGAACTGACACAGGAAACTGACTCTGTTGCGACGTGAATCACGTTCGCGAACGTACTGACGCAGGGAACTGACTGTGTTGCGACGTGAATCACATGAATCACGTTCGCGAACGTACTGATGCAGGGAACTGACTCTGTTGCGACGTGAATCACGTTCGCGAACGTACTGACGCAGGGAACTGACTGTGTTGCGACGTGAGTCACATGAATCACGTTCGTGAACGTACTGACGCAGGGAACTGACTCTGTTGCCACGTGAATCACGTTCGCGAACGTACTGACGCAGGGAACTGACTCTGTTGCGACGTGAATCACATGAATCACGTTCGCGGACGTACTGACGCAGGGAACTGACTCTGTTGCGACGTGAATCACGTTCGCAAACGTACTGACGCAGGGAACTGACTGTGTTGCGACGTGAATCACATGAATCACGTTCGCGAACGTACTGACGCAGGAAACTGACTGTGTTGCGACGTGAATCACGTGCGCGAACGTACTGATGCAGGGAAGTGACTGTGTTGCGACGTGAATCACCTTCGCGAACGTACTGACACAGGGAACTGACTTTGTTGCGACGTGAATCACATGAATCACGTTCGCGAACGTACTGACGCAGAGAACTGACTGTGTTGCGACGTGAATCACGTTCGCGAATGTACTGACGCAGGGAACTGACTGTGTTGCGACATGAATCACATGAATCACATTCGCGAACGTACTGATACAGGTAACTGACTCTGTTGCGATGTGAATCAAGTTCGCAAACGTAATGACGCAGGGAATTGACTCTGTTGCGACGTGAATCACATGAATCACGCTCGCGAACGTACTGACGCAGGGAACTGACTCTGTTGCGACGTGAATCACGTTCGCGAACGTACTGACGCAGGGAACTGACTGTAATGCGACGTGAATCACATGAATCACGTTCGCGAACGTACTGACGCAGGGAATTGACTCTGTTGCGACGTGAATCACGTTCGCGAACGTACTGACGCAGGGAACTGACTGTTGCGACGTGAATCACATGAATCACGTTCGCGGACGTACTGACGCAGGGAACTGACTCTGTTGCGACGTGAATCACGTTCGCGAACGTAATGACGCAGAGAACTGACTGTAATGCGACGTGAATCACATGAATCACGTTCGCGAACGTACTGACGCAGGGATTTGACTCTGTTGCGACGTGAATCACGTTCGCGAACGTACTGACGCAAGGAGCTGACTCTGTTGCGACGTGAATCACATGAATCCCGTTCGCGGACGTACTGACGCAGTTAACTGACTCTGTTGCGACGTGAATCACGTTCGCGAACGTACTGACCTAGGGAACTGACTGTAATGCGACGTGAATCACATGAATCACGTTCGCGAAAGTACTGACACAGGGAATTGACTCTGTTGCGACGTGAATCACGTTCGCGAACGTACTGACGCAGGGAACTGACTGTGTTGCGACGTGAGTCACATGAATCAAGTTCGTGAACGTACTGACGCAGGGAACTGACTCTGTTGCCACGTGAATCACGTTCGCGAACGTACTGACGCAGGGAACTGACTCTGTTGCGACGTGAATCACATGAATCACGTTCGCGGACGTACTGACGCAGGGAACTGACTCTGTTGCGACGTGAATCACGTTCGCGAACATACTGACGCGGGGAACTGACTCTGTTGCGACTTGAATCACGTTCGCAAACGTACTGACGCAGGGAACTGACTGTAATGCGACGTGAATCACATGAATTGTGTTCGCGAACGTACTGACGCAGGGAATTGACTCTGTTGCGACGTGAATCACGTTTGCGAACGTACTGACGCAGGGAACTGACTGTGTACCGACGTGAGTCACATGAATCACGTTCTCGGACGTACTGATTCAGGGAACTGACTGTGTTGCGATGTGAATCACGTTCGCGAACGTACTGATGCAGGGAAGTGACTGTGTTGCGACGTGAATCACTTTCGCGAACGTACTGACGCAGGGAACTGACTTTGTTGCGACGTGAATCACATGAATCACGTTCGCGAACGTACTGACGCAGAGAACTGACTGTGTTGCGACGTGAATCACGTTCGCGAACGTACAGACGCAGGGAACTGACTGTGTTGCGACGTGAGTCACATGAATCTCGTTCGCGGACGTAATGATGCAGGGAACTGACTCTGTTGCGACGTGAATCACGTTCGCGAACGTACTGATGCAGGGAAGTGACTCTGTTGCGACGTGAATCACGTTCGCGAACGTACTGACACAGGGAACTGACTGTGTTGCGACATGAGTCACATGAATCACGTTCTCGGACGTACTGATTCAGGGAACTGACTGTGTTGCGATGTGAATCACGTTCGCGAACGTACAGATGCAGGGAACTGACTTTGTTGCGACGTGAATCACATGAATCACGTTCGCGAACGTACTGACGCAGGGAACTGACTTTGTTGCGACGTGAATCACATGAATCACGTTCGCGAACGTACTGACGCAGGGAACTGACTCTGTTGCGACGTGAATCACGTTCGCGTACGTACTGACGCAGGGAACTGGCTCTGTTACGACGTGAATCACGTTCGCGAACGTACTGACGCAGAGAACTGACTCTGTTGCGACGTGAATCACGTTCGCGAACGTACTGACACAGGGAACTGACTGTAATGCGACGTGAATCACATGAATCACGTTCGCGAACGTACTGACGCAGGGAATTGACTCTGTTGCGACGTGAATCACGTTTGCGAACGTACTGACGCAGGGAACTGACTCTGTTGCGACGTGAGTCACATGAATCACGTTCGCGAACGTAATGATGCAGGGAACTGACTGTGTTGCGACGTGAATCACGTTCTCGAACGTACTGATGCAGGGAAGTGACTGTGTTGCGACGTGAATCACGTTCGCGAACGTACTGACGCAGGGAACTGACTGTGCTGCGACATGAATCACATGAATCACATTCGCGAACGTACTGACACAGAGAACTGACCGTGTTGCGACGTGAATCACGTTCGCGAGTGTACTGACGCAGGGAACTGACTTTGTTGAAACGTGAATCACATGAATCAAGTTCGCGAACGTACTGACGCAGGGAACTGACTGTGTTGCGACGTGAGTCACATGAATCACGTTCGCGGACGTACTGATTAAGGGAACTGACTGTGTTGCGACGTGAATCACGTTCGCGAACGTACTGATTTAGGGAAGTGACTGTGTTGCGACGTGAATCACGTTCGCGAACGTACTGACGCAGGGAACTGACTTTGTTGCGACGTGAATCACATGAATCACATTCGCGAACGTACTGACGCAGGGAACTGACTATGTTGCGACGTGAATCACGTTCGCGAACGTACTGACGCAGGGAACTGACTGTGTTGCGACGTGAGTCACATGAATCACGTTCGTGAACGTACTGACGCAGGGAACTGACTCTGTTGCCACGTGAATCACGTTCGCGAACGTACTGACGCAGGGAACTGACTCTGTTGCGACGTGAATCATGTTCGCGAACATACTGACGCAGGGAACTGACTCTGTTGCGACGTGAATCACGTTCGCAAACGTACTGACGCAGGGAACTGACTGTAATGCGACGTGAATCACATGAATTGTGTTTGCGAACGTACTGACGCAGGGAATTGACTCTGTTGCGACGTGAATCACGTTCGCGAACGTACTGACGCAGGGAACTGACTGTGTTGCGACGTGAGTCACATGAATCACGTTCTCGGACGTGCTGATTCAGGGAACTGACTGTGTTGCGATGTGAATCACGTTCGCGAACGTATTGATGCAGGGAAGTGACTGTGTTGCGACGTGAATCACGTTCGCGAACGTACTGACGCAGAGAACTGACTCTGTTGCGACGTGAATCACGTTCGCGAACGTACTGACGCAGAGAACTGACTCTGTTGCGACGTGAATCACGTTCGCGAACGTACTGACACAGGGAACTGACTGTAATGCGATGTGAATCACATGAATCACGTTCGCGAACGTACTGACGCAGGGAACTGACTGTGTTGCGACGTGATCATGTTCGCGAACGTACTGATGCAGGGAAGTGACTGTGTTGCGACGTGAATCACGTTCGCGAACGTACTGACGCAGGGAACTGACTTTGTTGCGACGTGAATCACATGAATCACGTTCGCGAACGTACTGACGCAGAGAACTGACTGTGTTGCGACGTGAATCACGTTCGCGAATGTACTAACGCAGGGAACTGACTGTGTTGCGACATGAATCACATGAATCACATTCGCGAACGTACTGACACAGGAAACTGACTCTGTTGCGACGTGAATCACGTTCGCGAACGTAGTGACGCAGGGAACTGACTGTGTTGCGACGTGAATCACATGAATCACGCTCGCGAACGTACTGACGCAGGGAACTGACTCTGTTGCGACGTGAATCACGTTCGCGAATGTACTGACGCAGGGAACTGACTCTGTTGCGACGTGAATCACGTTCGCAAACGTACTGACGCAGGGAACTGACTCTAATGCGACGTGAATCACATGAATCACGTTCGCGAACATACTGACTCAGGGAACTGACTGTGTTTCGACGTGAATCACATGAATCACGTTCGCGGACCTACTGACGCAGGGAACTGACTCTGTTGCGACGTGAATCACATTCGCGAACTTACTGACGCAGGGAACTGACTGTGTTGCGACGTGAATCACGTTCGCGAACGTACTGACGCAAGGAACTGACTGTGTTGCGACGTGAATCACATGAATCACGTTCGCGAACGTACTGACGCAGGGAACTGACTCTGTTGCGACGTGAATCACGTTTGCGAGCGTACTGACGCAGGGAACTGACTCTGTTGCGACGTGAATAACGTTCGCGAACGTACTGACGCAGGGAACTGACTGTGTTGCGACATGAATCACATGAATCACGTTCGCGAACGTACTGACGCAGGAAACTCACTGTGTTGCGACGTGAATCACGTGCGCGAACGTACTGACGCAGGGAAATGACTGTGTTGCGACGTGAATCACATGAATCACGTTCGCGAACGTACTGACGCAGGGAACTGACTCTGTTGCGACGTGAATCACGTTCGCGAATGTACTGATGCAGGGAACTGACTATGTTGCGACATGAATCACATGAATCACGTTCGCGAACGTAAAGACGCAGGGAACTGACTCTGTTGCGACGTGAATCACGTTCGCGAACGTACTGACGCAAGGAACTGACTCTGTTGCGACGTGAATCACATGAATCCCGTCCGCGGACGTACTGACGCAGGGAACTGACTCTGTTGCGACGTGAATCACGTTTGCGAACGTACTGACGCAGGGAACTGACTGTGTTGCGACTTGAGTCACATGAATCACGTTCTCGGACGTACTGATTCAGGGAACTGACTGTGTTGCGACGTGAATCACGTTCGCGAACGTACTGATGCAGGGAAGTGACTGTGTTGCGACGTGAATCACGTTCGCGAACGTACTGACGCAGGGAACTGACTTTGTTGCGACGTGAATCACATGAATCACATTCGCGAACGTACTGACGCAGGGAACTGACTGTGTTGCGACGTGAATCACGTTCGCGAACGTACTGACGCAGGGAACTGACTGTGTTGCGATGTGAGTCACATGAATCACGTTCGTGAACGTACTGACGCAGGGAACTGACTCTGTTGCCACGTGAATCACGTTCGCGAACGTACTGAGGCAGGGAAATGACTCTGTTGCGACGTGAATCACATGAATCACGTTCGCGGACGTACTGACGCAGGGAACTGACTCTGTTGCGGCGTGAATCATGTTCGCGAACATACTGACGCAGGGAACTGACTGTAATGCGACGTGAATCACATGACTTGTGTTCGCGAACGTACTGACGCAGGGAATTGACTCTGTTGCGACGTGAATCACGTTCGCGAACGTACTGACGCAGGGAACTGACTGTGTTGCGACTTGAGTCACATGAATCACGTTCTCGGACGTACTGATTCAGGGAACTGACTGTGTTGCGACGTGAATCACGTTCGCAAACGTATTTATGCAGGGAAGTGACTGTGTTGCGACGTGAATCACGTTCGCGAACGTACTGACGCAGGGAACTGACTTTGTTGCGATGTGAATCACATGAATCACATTCGCGAACGTACTGACGCAGGGAACTGACTGTGTTGCGACGTGAATCACGTTCGCGAATGTACTGACGCAGGGAACTGACTGTGTTGCGACATGAATCACATGAATCACATTCGCGAACGTACTGACACAGGAAACTGACTCTGTTGCGACGTGAATCACATTCGCGAACTTACTGACGCAGGGAACTGACTGTGTTGCGACGTGAATCACGTTCGCGAACGTACTGACGCAAGGAACTGACTGTGTTGCGACGTGAATCACATGAATCACGTTCGCGAACGTACTGACGCAGGGAACTGACTCTGTTGCGACGTGAATCACGTTCGCGAGCGTACTGACGCAGGGAACTGACTCTGTTGCGACGTGAATAACGTTCGCGAACGTACTGACGCAGGGAACTGACTGTGTTGCGACGTGAATCACATGAATCACGTTCGCGAACGTACTGACGCAGGAAACTCACTGTGTTGCGACGTGAATCACGTGCGCGAACGTACTGACGCAGGGAAATGACTGTGTTGCGACGTGAATCACATGAATCACGTTCGCGAACGTACTGACGCAGGGAACTGACTCTGTTGCGACGTGAATCAGGTTCGCGAATGTACTGATGCAGGGAACTGACTATGTTGCGACATGAATCACATGAATCACGTTCGCGAACGTAAAGACGCAGGGAACTGACTCTGTTGCGACGTGAATCACGTTCGCGAACGTACTGACGCAAGGAACTGACTCTGTTGCGACGTGAATCACATGAATCCCGTCCGCGGACGTACTGACGCAGGGAACTGACTCTGTTGCGACGTGAATCACGTTCGCGAACGTACTGACGCAGGGAACTGACTGTGTTGCGACTTGAGTCACATGAATCACGTTCTCGGACGTACTGATTCAGGGAACTGACTGTGTTGCGACGTGAATCACGTTCGCGAACGTACTGATGCAGGGAAGTGACTGTGTTGCGACGTGAATCACGTTCGCGAACGTACTGACGCAGGGAACTGACTTTGTTGCGACGTGAATCACATGAATCACATTCGCGAACGTACTGACGCAGGGAACTGACTGTGTTGCGACGTGAATCACGTTCGCGAACGTACTGACGCAGGGAACTGACTGTGTTGCGATGTGAGTCACATGAATCACGTTCGTGAACGTACTGACGCAGGGAACTGACTCTGTTGCCACGTGAATCACGTTCGCGAACGTACTGAGGCAGGGAAATGACTCTGTTGCGACGTGAATCACATGAATCACGTTCGCGGACGTACTGACGCAGGGAACTGACTCTGTTGCGACGTGAATCATGTTCGCGAACATACTGACGCAGGGAACTGACTGTAATGCGACGTGAATCACATGACTTGTGTTCGCGAACGTACTGACGCAGGGAATTGACTCTGTTGCGACGTGAATCACGTTCGCGAACGTACTGACGCAGGGAACTGACTGTGTTGCGACTTGAGTCACATGAATCACGTTCTCGGACGTACTGATTCAGGGAACTGACTGTGTTGCGACGTGAATCACGTTCGCAAACGTATTTATGCAGGGAAGTGACTGTGTTGCGACGTGAATCACGTTCGCGAACGTACTGACGCAGGGAACTGACTTTGTTGCGATGTGAATCACATGAATCACATTCGCGAACGTACTGACGCAGGGAACTGACTGTGTTGCGACGTGAATCACGTTCGCGAATGTACTGACACAGGGAACTGACTGTGTTGCGACATGAATCACATGAATCACATTCGCGAACGTACTGACACAGGAAACTGACTCTGTTGCGACGTGAATCACGTTCGCGAACGTACTGACGCAGGGAACTGACTGTGTTGCGACGTGAATCACATGAATCACGTTCGCGAACGTACTGATGCAGGGAACTGACTCTGTTGCGACGTGAATCACGTTCGCGAACGTACTGACGCAGGGAACTGACTGTGTTGGGACGCGAGTCACATGAATCACGTTCGTGAACGTACTGACGCAGGGAACTGACTCTGTTGCGACGTGAATCACATGAATCACGTTCGCGGACGTACTGACGCAGGGAACTGACTCTGTTGCGACGTGAATCACGTTCGCGAACATACTGACGCAGGGAACTGACTCTGTTGCGACTTGAATCACGTTCGCAAACGTACTGACGCAGGGAACTGACTGTGTTGCGACGTGAATCACATGAATCACGTTCGCGAACGTACTGATGCAGGGAACTGACTCTGTTGCGACGTGAATCACGTGCGCGAACGTACTGATGCAGGGAAGTGACTGTGTTGCGACGTGAATCACCTTCGCGAACGTACTGACGCAGGGAACTGACTTTGTTGCGACGTGAATCACATGAATCACGTTCGCGAACGTACTGACGCAGAGAACTGACTGTGTTGCGACGTGAATCACGTTCGCGAATGTACTGACGCAGGGAACTGACTGTGTTGCGACATGAATCACATGAATCACATTCGCGAACGTACTGATACAGGAAACTGACTCTGTTGCGATGTGAATCAAGTTCGCAAACGTAATGACGCAGGGAATTGACTCTGTTGCGACGTGAATCACATGAATCACGCTCGCGAACGTACTGACGCAGGTAACTGACTCTGTTGCGACGTGAATCACGTTCGCGAACGTACTGACGCAGGGAACTGACTGTAATGCGACGTGAATCACATGAATCACGTTCGCGAACGTACTGACGCAGGGAATTGACTCTGTTGCGACGTGAATCACGTTCGCGAACGTACTGACGCAGGGAACTGACTGTTGCGACGTGAATCACATGAATCACGTTCGCGGACGTTCTGACGCAGGGAACTGACTCTGTTGCGACGTGAATCACGTTCGCGAACGTAATGACGCAGGGAACTGACTGTAATGCGACGTGAATCACATGAATCACGTTCGCGAACGTACTGACGCAGGGATTTGACTCTGTTGCGACGTGAATCACGTTCCCGAACGTACTGACGCAAGGAGCTGACTCTGTTGCGACGTGAATCACATGAATCCCGTTCGCGGACGTACTGACGCAGGTAACTGACTCTGTTGCCACGTGAATCACGTTCGCGAACGTACTGACGCAGGGAACTGACTCTGTTGCGACGTGAATCACATGAATCACGTTCGCGGACGTACTGACGCAGGGAACTGACTCTGTTGCGACGTGAATCACGTTCGCGAACATACTGACGCGGGGAACTGACTCTGTTGCGACTTGAATCACGTTCGCAAACGTACTGACGCAGGGAACTGACTGTAATGCGACGTGAATCACATGAATTGTGTTCGCGAACGGACTGACGCAGGGAATTGACTCTGTTGCGACGTGAATCACGTTTGCGAACGTACTGACGCAGGGAACTGACTGTGTTGCGACGTGAGTCACATGAATCACGTTCTCGGACGTACTGATTCAGGGAACTGACTGTGTTGCGATGTGAATCACGTTCGCGAACGTACTGATGCAGGGAAGTGACTGTGTTGCGACGTGAATCACGTTCGCGAACGTACTGACGCAGGGAACTGACTTTGTTGCGACGTGAATCACATGAATCACGTTCGCGAACGTACTGACGCAGAGAACTGACTGTGTTGCGACGTGAATCACGTTCGCGAACGTACAGACGCAGGGAACTGACTGTGTTGCGACGTGAGTCACATGAATCTCGTTCGCGGACGTAATGATGCAGGGAACTGACTCTGTTGCGACGTGAATCACGTTCGCGAACGTACTGATGCAGGGAAGTGACTGTGTTGCGACGTGAATCACGTTCGCGAACGTACTGACACAGGGAACTGACTGTGTTGCGACATGAGTCACATGAATCACGTTCTCGGACGTACTGATTCAGGGAACTGACTGTGTTGCGATGTGAATCACGTTCGCGAACGTACAGATGCAGGGAAGTGACTGTGTTGCGACGTGAATCACGTTCGCGAACGTACTGACGCAGGGAACTGACTTTGTTGCGACGTGAATCACATGAATCACGTTCGCGAACGTACTGACGCAGGGAACTGACTCTGTTGCGACGTGAATCACGTTCGCGTACGTACTGACGCAGGGAACTGACTCTGTTACGACGTGAATCACGTTCGCGAACGTACTGACGCAGAGAACTGACTCTGTTGCGACGTGAATCACGTTCGCGAACGTACTGACACAGGGAACTGACTGTAATGCGACGTGAATCACATGAATCACGTTCGCGAACGTACTGACGCAGGGAATTGACTCTGTTGCGACGTGAATCACGTTTGCGAACGTACTGACGCAGGGAACTGACTCTGTTGCGACGTGAGTCACATGAATCACGTTCGCGGACGTAATGATGCAGGGAACTGACTGTGTTGCGACGTGAATCACGTTCTCGAACGTACTGATGCAGGGAAGTGACTGTGTTGCGACGTGAATCACGTTCGCGAACGTACTGACGCAGGGAACTGACTGTGTTGCGACATGAATCACATGAATCACATTCGCGAACGTACTGACACAGAGAACTGACCGTGTTGCGACGTGAATCACGTTCGCGAGCGTACTGACGCAGGGAACTGACTTTGTTGAAACGTGAATCACATGAATCACGTTCGCGAACGTACTGACGCAGGGAACTGACTGTGTTGCGACGTGAGTCACATGAATCACGTTCGCGGACGTACTGATTAAGGGAACTGACTGTGTTGCGACGTGAATCACGTTCGCGAACGTACTGATTTAGGGAAGTGACTGTGTTGCGACGTGAATCACGTTCGCGAACGTACTGACGCAGGGAACTGACTTTGTTGCGACGTGAATCACATGAATCACATTCGCGAACGTACTGACGCAGGGAACTGACTATGTTGCGACGTGAATCACGTTCGCGAACGTACTGACGCAGGGAACTGACTGTGTTGCGACGTGAGTCACATGAATCACGTTCGTGAACGTACTGACGCAGGGAACTGACTCTGTTGCCACGTGAATCACGTTCGCGAACGTACTGACGCAGGGAACTGACTCTGTTGCGACGTGAATCACGTTCGCGAACATACTGACGCAGGGAACTGACTCTGTTGCGACGTGAATCACGTTCGCAAACGTACTGACGCAGGGAACTGACTGTAATGCGACGTGAATCACATGAATTGTGTTTGCGAACGTACTGACGCAGGGAATTGATTCTGTTGCGACGTGAATCACGTTCGCGAACGTACTGACGCAGGGAACTGACTGTGTTGCGACGTGAGTCACATGAATCACGTTCTCGGACGTACTGATTCAGGGAACTGACTGTGTTGCGATGTGAATCACGTTCGCGAACGTACTGATGCAGGGAAGTGACTGTGTTGCGACGTGAATCACGTTCGCGAACGTACTGACGCAGGGAACTGACTCTGTTGCGACGTGAATCACGTTCGCGAACGTACTGACGCAGAGAACTGACTCTGTTGCGACGTGAATCACGTTCGCGAACGTACTGACACAGGGAACTGACTGTAATGCGATGTGAATCACATGAATCACGTTCGCGAACGTACTGACGCAGGGAATTGACTCTGTTGCGACGTGAATCACGTTTGCGAACGTACTGACGCAGGGAACTGACTGTGTTGCGACGTGAGTCACATGAATAACGTTCGCGGACGTAATGATGCAGGGAACTGACTGTGTTGCGACGTGAATCACGTTCGCGAACGTACTGACGCAGGGAAGTGACTGTGTTGCCACGTGAATCACGTTCGCGAACGTACTGACGCAGGGAACTGACTGTGTTGCGACATGAATCACATGAATCACATTCGCGAACATACTGACACAGAGAACTGACCGTGTTGCGACGTGAATCACGTTCGCGAACGTACTGACGCAGGGAACTGACTTTGTTGAAACGTGAATCACATGAATCACGTTCGCGAACGTACTGACGCAGGGAATTGACTCTGTTGCGACGTGAATCACGTTCGCGAACGTACTGACGCAGGGAACTGACTGTGTTGCGAAGTGAGTCAAATGAATCACGTTCGCGGACGTACTGATTAAGGGAACTGATTGTGTTGCGACGTGAATCACGTTCGCGAACGTACTGATTTAGGGAAGTGACTGTGTTGCGACGTGAATCACGTTCACGAACGTACTGACGCAGGGAACTGACTTTGTTGCGACGTGAATCACATGAATCACATTCGCGAACGTACTGACGCAGGGAACTGACTATGTTGCGACGTGAATCACGTTCGCGAATGTACTGACGCAGGGAACTGACTGTGTTGCGACATGAATCATATGAATCACATGAATCACATTCGCGAACGTACTGACACAGGAAACTGACTCTGTTGCGACGTGAATCACATTCGCGAACGTACTGACGCAGGGAACTGACTGTGTTGCGACGTGAATCACATGAATCAGGTTTGCGAACGTACTGATGCAGGGAACTGACTCTGTTGCGACGTGAATCACGTTCGCGAACGTACTGACACAGGGAACTGACTGTGTTGCGACGTGAGTCACATGAATCACGTTCTCGGACGTACTGATTCAGGTAACTGACTGTGTTGCGATGTGAATCACGTTCGCGAACGTACTGATGCAGGGAAGTGACTGTGTTGCAACGTGAATCACGTTCGCGAACGTACTGACGCAGGGAACTGACTTTGTTGCGACGTGAATCACATGAATAACGTTCGCGAACGTACTGACGCAGGGAACTGACTCTGTTGCGACGTGAATCACGTTCGAGAACGTACTGACGCAGGGAACTGACTCTGTTACGACGTGAATCACGTTCGCGAACGTACTGACGCAGAGAACTGACTCTGTTGCGACGTGAATCACGTTCGCGAACGTACTGACACAGGGAACTGACTGTAATGCGATGTGAATCACATGAATCACGTTCGCGAACGTACTGACGCAGGGAATTGACTCTGTTGCGACGTGAATCACGTTTGCGAACGTACTGACGCAGGGAACTGACTGTGTTGCGACGTGAGTCACATGAATCACGTTCGCGGACTTAATGATGCAGGGAACTGACTGTGTTGCGACGTGAATCACGTTCGCGAACGTACTGATGCAGGGAAGTGACTGTGTTGCGACGTGAATCACGTTCGCGAACGTACTGACGCAGGGAACTGACTGTGTTGCGACATGAATCACATGAATCACATTCGCGAACGTACTGACACAGAGAACTGACCGTGTTGCGACGTGAATCACGTTCGCGAACGTACTGACGCAGGGAACTGACTTTGTTGAAACGTGAATCACATGAATCACGTTCGCGAACGTACTGACGCAGGGAATTGACTCTGTTGCGACGTGAATCACGTTCGCGAACGTACTGACGCAGGGAACTGACTGTGTTGCGACGTGAGTCACATGAATCACGTTCGCGGACGTACTGATTAAGGGAACTGACTGTGTTGCGACGTGAATCACGTTCGCGAACGTACTGATTTAGGGAAGTGACTGTGTTGCGACGTGAATCACGTTCACGAACGTACTGACGCAGGGAACTGACTTTGTTGCGACGTGAATCACATGAATCACATTCGCGAACGTACTGACGCAGGGAACTGACTATGTTGCGACGTGAATCACGTTCGCGAATGTACTGACGCAGGGAACTGACTGTGTTGCGACATGAATCATATGAATCACATGAATCACATTCGCGAACGTACTGACACAGGAAACTGACTCTGTTGCGACGTGAATCACATTCGCGAACGTACTGACGCAGGGAACTGACTGTGTTGCGACGTGAATCACATGAATCACGTTTGCGAACGTACTGATGCAGGGAACTGACTCTGTTGCGACGTGAATCACGTTCGCAAACGTACTGACGCAGGGAACTGACTGTAATGCGACGTGAATCACATGAATCACGTTCGAGAACGTACTGACGCAGGGAATTGACTCTGGAGCGACCTGAATCACGTTCGCGAATGTACTGACGCAGGGAACTGACTGTGTTGCGACGTGAGTCACATGAATCACGTTCGCGGACGTACTGATTCAGGGAACTGACTGTGTTGCGACGTGATCACGTTCGCGAACGTACTGATGCAGGGAAGTGACTGTGTTGCGACGTGAATCACGTTCGCGAACGTACTGACGCAGGGAACTGACTTTGTTGCGACGTGAATCACATGAATCACGTTCGCAAACGTACTGACGCAGAGAACTGACTGTGTTGCGACGTGAATCACGTTCGCGAATGTACTGACGCAGGGAACTGACTGTGTTGCGACATGAATCACATGAATCACATTCGCGAACGTACTGACACAGGAAACTGACTCTGTTGCGACGTGAATCACGTTCGCGAACGTAGTGACGCAGGGAACTGACTGTGTTGCGACGTGAATCACATGAATCACGCTCGCGAACGTACTGACGAAGGGAACTGACTCTGTTGCGACGTGAATCACGTTCGCGAATGTACTGACGCAGGGAACTGACTCTGTTGCGACGTGAATCACGTTCGCAAACGTACTGACGCAGGGAACTGACTCTAATGCGACGTGAATCACATGAATCACGTTCGCGAACATACTGACTCAGGGAACTGACTGTGTTTCGACGTGAATCACATGAATCACGTTCGCGGACCTACTGACGCAGGGAACTGACTCTGTTGCGACGTGAATCACATTCGCGAACTTACTGACGCAGGGAACTGACTGTGTTGCGACGTGAATCACGTTCGCGAACGTACTGACGCAAGGAACTGACTGTGTTGCGACGTGAATCACATGAATCACGTTCGCGAACGTACTGACGCAGGGAACTGACTGTGTTGCGACGTGAATCACATGAATCACGTTCGCGGACGTACTGACGCAGGGAACTGACTCTGTTGCGACGTGAATCACGTTCGCGAGCGTACTGACGCAGGGAACTGACTCTGTTGCGACGTGAATCACGTTCGCGAACGTACTGACGCAGGGAACTGACTGTGTTGCGACGTGAATCACATGAATCACGTTCGCGAAAGTACTGACGCAGGGAACTGACTCTGTTGCGACGTGAATCACGTTCGCGAATGTACTGATGCAGGGAACTGACTATGTTGCGACATGAATCACATGAATCACATTCGCGAACGTACTGACGCAGGGAACTGACTCTGTTGCGACGTGAATCACGTTCGCGAATGTACTGACGCAGGGAACTGACTGTGTTGCGACGTGAATCACATGAATCACGTTTGCGAACGTACTGACGCAGGGAATTGACTCTGTTGCGACGTGAGTAACGTTCGCGAACGTACTGACGCAGGGAACTGACTGTGTTGCGACGTGATTCACATGAATCACGTTCGCGAACGTACTGACGCAGGGAACTGACTCTCTTGCGACGTGAATCACGTTCGCAAACGTACTGACGCAGGGAACTGACTGTAATGCGACGTGAATCACATGAATCACGTTCGAGAACGTACTGACGCAGGGAATTGACTCTGGAGCGACGTGAATCACGTTCGCGAACGTACTGACGCAGGGAACTGACTGTGTTGCGACGTGAGTCACATGAATCACGTTCGCGGACGTACTGATTCAGGGAACTGACTGTGTTGCGACGTGAATCACGTTCGCGAACGTACTGATGAAGGGAAGTGACTGTGTTGCGACGTGAATCACGTTCGCGAACGTACTGACGCAGGGAACTGACTTTGTTGCGACGTGAATCACATGAATCACGTTCGCGAACGTACTGACGCAGAGAACTGACTGTGTTGCGACGTGAATCACGTTCGCGAATGTACTGACGCAGGGAACTGACTGTGTTGCGACATGAATCACATGAATCACATTCGCGAACGTACTGACACAGGAAACTGACTCTGTTGCGACGTGAATCACGTTCGCGAACGTAGTGACGCAGGGAACTGACTGTGTTGCGACGTGAATCACATGAATCACGCTCGCGAACGTACTGATGCAGGCAACTGACTCTGTTGCTACGTGAATCACGTTATCGAATGTACTGACGCAGGGAACTGACTCTGTTGCGACGTGAATCACGTTCGCAAACGTACTGACGCAGGGAACTGACTCTAATGCGACGTGAATCACATGAATCACGTTCGCGAACGTACTGACTCAGGGAACTGACTGTGTTTCGACGTGAATCACATGAATCACGTTCGCGGACCTACTGACGCAGGGAACTGACTCTGTTGCGACGTGAATCACATTCGCGAACTTACTGACGCAGGGAACTGACTGTGTTGCGACGTGAGTCACATGAATCACGTTCGCGGACGTACTGATTAAGGGAACTGACTCTGTTGCGACGTGAATCACGTTCGCGAACGTACTGACGCAGGGAACTGACTGTGTTGCGACGTGAGTCACATGAATCACGTTCGCGGACGTACTGATTAAGGGAACTGACTGTGTTGTGACGTGAATCACGTTCGCGAACGTACTGATTTAGGGAAGTGACTGTGTTGCGACGTGAATCACGTTCACGAACGTACTGACGCAGGGAACTGACTTTGTTGCGACGTGAATCACATGAATCACATTCGCGAACGTACTGACGCAGGGAACTGACTATGTTGCGACGTGAATCACGTTCGCGAATGTACTGACGCAGGGAACTGACTGTGTTGCGACATGAATCATATGAATCACATGAATCACATTCGCGAACGTACTGACACAGGAAACTGACTCTGTTGCGACGTGAATCACATTCGCGAACGTACTGACGCAGGGAACTGACTGTGTTGCGACGTGAATCACATGAATCACGTTTGCGAACGTACTGATGCAGGGAACTGACTCTGTTGCGACGTGAATCACGTTCGCAAACGTACTGACGCAGGGAACTGACTGTAATGCGACGTGAATCACATGAATCACGTTCGAGAACGTACTGACGCAGGGAATTGACTCTGGAGCGACCTGAATCACGTTCGCGAACGTACTGACGCAGGGAACTGACTGTGTTGCGACGTGAGTCACATGAATCACGTTCGCGGACGTACTGATTCAGGGAACTGACTGTGTTGCGACGTGATCACGTTCGCGAACGTACTGATGCAGGGAAGTGACTGTGTTGCGACGTGAATCACGTTCGCGAACGTACTGACGCAGGGAACTGACTTTGTTGCGACGTGAATCACATGAATCACGTTCGCAAACGTACTGACGCAGAGAACTGACTGTGTTGCGACGTGAATCACGTTCGCGAATGTACTGACGCAGGGAACTGACTGTGTTGCGACATGAATCACATGAATCACATTCGCGAACGTACTGACACAGGAAACTGACTCTGTTGCGACATGAATCACGTTCGCGAACGTAGTGACGCAGGGAACTGACTGTGTTGCGACGTGAATCACATGAATCACGCTCGCGAACGTACTGACGCAGGGAACTGACTCTGTTGCGACGTGAATCACGTTCGCGAATGTACTGACGCAGGGAACTGACTCTGTTGCGACGTGAATCACGTTCGCAAACGTACTGACGCAGGGAACTGACTCTAATGCGACGTGAATCACATGAATCACGTTCGCGAACATACTGACTCAGGGAACTGACTGTGTTTCGACGTGAATCACATGAATCACGTTCGCGGACCTACTGACGCAGGGAACTGACTCTGTTGCGACGTGAATCACATTCGCGAACTTACTGACGCAGGGAACTGACTGTGTTGCGACGTGAATCACGTTCGCGAACGTACTGACGCAAGGAACTGACTGTGTTGCGACGTGAATCACATGAATCACGTTCGCGAACGTACTGACGCAGGGAACTGACTGTGTTGCGACGTGAATCACATGAATCACGTTCGCGGACGTACTGACGCAGGGAACTGACTCTGTTGCGACGTGAATCACGTTCGCGAGCGTACTGACGCAGGGAACTGACTCTGTTGCGACGTGAATCACGTTCGCGAACGTACTGACGCAGGGAACTGACTGTGTTGCGACGTGAATCACATGAATCACGTTCGCGAACGTACTGACGCAGGAAACTGACTGTGTTGCGACGTGAATCACGTGCGCGAACGTACTGACGCAGGGAACTGACTGTGTTGCGACGTGAATCACATGAATCACGTTCGCGAACGTACTGACGCAGGGAACTGACTCTGTTGCGACGTGAATCACGTTCGCGAATGTACTGATGCAGGGAACTGACTATGTTGCGACGTGAATCACATGAATCACATTCGCGAACGTACTGACGCAGGGAACTGACTCTGTTGCGACGTGAATCACGTTCGCGAATGTACTGACGCAGGGAACTGACTGTGTTGCGACGTGAATCACATGAATCACGTTTGCGAACGTACTGACGCAGGGAATTGACTCTGTTGCGACGTGAGTAACGTTCGCGAACGTACTGACGCAGGGAACTGACTGTGTTGCGACGTGATTCACATGAATCACGTTCGCGAACGTACTGACGCAGGGAACTGACTCTGTTGCGACGTGAATCACGTTCGCAAACGTACTGACGCAGGGAACTGACTGTAATGCGACGTGAATCACATGAATCACGTTCGAGAACGTACTGACGCAGGGAATTGACTCTGGAGCGACGTGAATCACGTTCGCGAACGTACTGACGCAGGGAACTGACTGTGTTGCGACGTGAGTCACATGAATCACGTTCGCGGACGTACTGATTCAGGGAACTGACTGTGTTGCGACGTGAATCACGTTCGCGAACGTACTGATGAAGGGAAGTGACTGTGTTGCGACGTGAATCACGTTCGCGAACGTACTGACGCAGGGAACTGACTTTGTTGCGACGTGAATCACATGAATCACGTTCGCGAACGTACTGACGCAGAGAACTGACTGTGTTGCGACGTGAATCACGTTCGCGAATGTACTGACGCAAGGAACTGACTGTGTTGCGACATGAATCACATGAATCACATTCGCGAACGTACTGACACAGGAAACTGACTCTGTTGCGACGTGAATCACGTTCGCGAACGTAGTGACGCAGGGAACTGACTCTGTTGCGACGTGAATCACGTTCGCGAATGTACTGATGCAGGGAACTGACTATGTTGCGACGTGAATCACATGAATCACATTCGCGAACGTACTGACGCAGGGAACTGACTCTGTTGCGACGTGAATCACGTTCGCGAATGTACTGACGCAGGGAACTGACTGTGTTGCGACGTGAATCACATGAATCACGTTTGCGAACGTACTGACGCAGGGAATTGACTCTGTTGCGACGTGAGTAACATTCGCGAACGTACTGATGCAGGGAACTGACTGTGTTGCGACGTGATTCACATGAATCACGTTCGCGAACGAACTGACGCAGGGAACTGACTCTGTTGCGACGTGAATCACGTTCGCAAACGTACTGACGCAGGGAACTGACTGTAATGCGACGTGAATCACATGAATCACGTTCGAGAACGTACTGACGCAGGGAATTGACTCTGGAGCGACGTGAATCACGTTCGCGAACGTACTGACGCAGGGAACTGACTGTGTTGCGACGTGAGTCACATGAATCACGTTCGCGGACGTACTGATTCAGGGAACTGACTGTGTTGCGACGTGAATCACGTTCGCGAACGTACTGATGAAGGGAAGTGACTGTGTTGCGACGTGAATCACGTTCGCGAACGTACTGACGCAGGGAACTGACTTTGTTGCGACGTGAATCACATGAATCACGTTCGCGAACGTACTGACGCAGAGAACTGACTGTGTTGCGACGTGAATCACGTTCGCGAATGTACTGACGCAGGGAACTGACTGTGTTGCGACATGAATCACATGAATCACATTCGCGAACGTACTGACACAGGAAACTGACTCTGTTGCGACGTGAATCACGTTCGCGAACGTAGTGACGCAGGGAACTGACTGTGTTGCGACGTGAATCACATGAATCACGCTCGCGAACGTACTGATGCAGGGAACTGACTCTGTTGCTACGTGAATCACGTTATCGAATGTACTGACGCAGGGAACTGACTCTGTTGCGACGTGAATCACGTTCGCAAACGTACTGACGCAGGGAACTGACTCTAATGCGACGTGAATCACATGAATCACGTTCGCGAACGTACTGACTCAGGGAACTGACTGTGTTTCGACGTGAATCACATGAATCACGTTCGCGGACCTACTGACGCAGGGAACTGACTCTGTTGCGACGTGAATCACATTCGCGAACTTACTGACGCAGGGAACTGACTGTGTTGCGACGTGAATCACGTTCGCGAACGTACTGACGCAAGGAACTGACTGTGTTGCGACGTGAATCACATGAATCACGTTCGCGAACGTACTGACGCAGGGAACTGACTGTGTTGCGACGTGAATCACATGAATCACGTTCGCGGACGTACTGACGCAGGGAACTGACTCTGTTGCGACGTGAATCACGTTCGCGAGCGTACTGACGCAGGGAACTGACTCTGTTGCGACGTGAATCACGTTCGCGAACGTACTGACGCAGGGAACTGACTGTGTTGCGACGTGAATCGCATGAATCACGTTCGCGAACGTACTGACGCAGGAAACTGACTGTGTTGCGACGTGAATCACGTGCGCGAACGTACTGACGCAGGGAACTGACTGTGTTGCGGCGTGAATCACATGAATCACGTTCGCGAACGTACTGACGCAGGGAACTGACTCTGTTGCGACGTGAATCACGTTCGCGAATGTACTGATGCAGGGAACTGACTGTGTTGCGACATGAATCACATGAATCACATTCGCGAACGTACTGACGCAGGGAACTGACTCTGTTGCGACGTGAATCACGTTCGCGAATGTACTGACGCAGGGAACTGACTGTGTTGCGACGTGAATCACATGAATCACGTTTGCGAACGTACTGACGCAGGGAATTGACTCTGTTGCGACGTGAGTAACGTTTGCGAACGTACTGACGCAGGGAACTGACTGTGTTGCGACGTGATTCACATGAATCACGTTCGCGAACGTACTGACGCAGGGAACTGACTCTGTTGCGACGTGAATCACGTTCGCGAATGTACTGATGCAGGGAACTGACTGTGTTGCGACATGAATCACATGAATCACGTTCGCGAACGTACTGACGCAGGGAACTGACTCTGTTGCGACGTGAATCATGTTCGCGAACGTACTGACGCAGGGAACTGACTGTGTTGCGACATGAATCACATGAATTACATTCCCGAACGTACTGACGCAGGGAACTGACTCTTGCAACGTGACTCACGTTCGCGAACGTACTGACGCAGGGAACTGACTGTGTTGCGACGTGAATCACATGAATCACGTTCGCGAACGTACTGACGCAGGGAATTGACTCTGTTGCGACGTGAGTAACGTTCGCGAACGTATTGACGCAGGGAACTGACTGTGTTGCGACGTGAATCACATGAATCACGTTGGTGAACGTACTGACGCAGGGAACTGACTCTGTTGCGACGTGAATCACGTTCGCGAACGTACTGACGCAGGAAACTGACTGTGTTGCGACGTGAATCACGTTCGCGAACGTACTGACGCAGGGAACTGACTGTGTTGCGATGTGAATCACATGAATCACGTTCACGAACGTACTGACGCAGGGAACTGACTGTGTTGCGACGTGAATCACATGAATCAAGTTTGCGAACATACTGACGCTGGGAACTGACTCTGTTGCGACGTGAATCACGTTCGCGAACGTAGTGACGCAGGGAACTGACTCTGTTGCGACGTAAATCACGTTCGCGAACGTACTGACGCAGGGAACTGACTCTGTTGCGACATGAATCACATGAATCACATTCGCGAACGTACTGACGCAGGGAACTGACTCTGTTGCGACGTGAATCACGTTTGCGAACGTGCTGACGCAGGGAAGTGACTGTGTTGCGACGTGAATTCCGTTCGCGAACGTACTGACGCAGGAAACTGACTGTGTTGCGACGTGAATCACGTGCGCGAACGTACTGATGCAGGGAAGTGACTGTGTTGCGACGTGAATCACCTTCGCGAACGTACTGACGCAGGGAACTGACTTTGTTGCGACGTGAATCACATGAATCACGTTCGCGAACGTACTGACGCAGAGAACTGACTGTGTTGCGACGTGAATCACGTTCGCGAATGTACTGACGCAGGGAACTGACTGTGTTGCGACATGAATCACATGAATCACATTCGCGAACGTACTGATACAGGAAACTGACTCTGTTGCGATGTGAATCAAGTTCGCAAACGTACTGACGCAGGCAATTGACTCTGTTGCGACGTGAATCACATGAATCACGCTCGCGAACGTACTGACGCAGGGAACTGACTCTGTTGCGACGTGAATCACGTTCGCGAACCTACTGACGCAGGGAACTGACTGTAATGCGACGTGAATCACATGAATCACGTTCGCGAACGTACTGACGCAGGGAATTGACTCTGTTGCGACGTGAATCACGTTCGCGAACGTACTGACGCAGGGAACTGACTGTTGCGACGTGAATCACATGAATCACGTTCGCGGACGTACTGACGCAGGGAACTGACTCTGTTGCGACGTGAATCACGTTCGCGAACGTAATGACGCAGGGAACTGACTGTAATGCGACGTGAATCACATGAATCACGTTCGCGAACGTACTGACGCAGGGATTTGACTCTGTTGCGACGTGAATCACGTTCCCGAACGTACTGACGCAAGGAGCTGACTCTGTTGCGACGTGAATCACATGAATCCCGTTCGCGGACGTACTGACGCAGGTAACTGACTCTGTTGCGACGTGAATCACGTTCGCGAACGTACTGACCTAGGGAACTGACTGTAATGCGACGTGAATCACATGAATCACTTCGCGAACGTACTGACGCAGGGAATTGACTCTGTTGCGACGTGAATCACGTTCGCGAACGTACTGACGCAGGGAACTGACTGTGTTGCGACGTGAGTCACATGAATCAAGTTCGTGAACGTACTGACGCAGGGAACTGACTCTGTTGCGACGTGAGTCACATGAATCACGTTCGCGGACGTACTGATTCAGGGAACTGACTGTGTTGCGACGTGAATCACGTTCGCGAACGTACTGATGAAGGGAAGTGACTGTGTTGCGACGTGAATCACGTTCGCGAACGTACTGACGCAGGGAACTGACTTTGTTGCGACGTGAATCACATGAATCACGTTCGCGAACGTACTGACGCAGAGAACTGACTGTGTTGCGACGTGAATCACGTTCGCGAATGTACTGACGCAGGGAACTGACTGTGTTGCGACATGAATCACATGAATCACATTCGCGAACGTACTGACACAGGAAACTGACTCTGTTGCAACGTGAATCACGTTCGCGAACGTAGTGACGCAGGGAACTGACTGTGTTGCGACGTGAATCACATGAATCACGCTCGCGAACGTACTGATGCAGGGAACTGACTCTGTTGCTACGTGAATCACGTTATCGAATGTACTGACGCAGGGAACTGACTCTGTTGCGACGTGAATCACGTTCGCAAACGTACTGACGCAGGGAACTGACTCTAATGCGACGTGAATCACATGAATCACGTTCGCGAACGTACTGACTCAGGGAACTGACTGTGTTTCGACGTGAATCACATGAATCACGTTCGCGGACCTACTGACGCAGGGAACTGACTCTGTTGCGACGTGAATCACATTCGCGAACTTACTGACGCAGGGAACTGACTGTGTTGCGACGTGAATCACGTTCGCGAACGTACTGACGCAGGGAACTGACTGTGTTGCGACGTGAGTCACATGAATCACGTTCGCGGACGTACTGATTCAGGGAACTGACTGTGTTGCGACGTGAATCACGTTCGCGAACGTACTGATGAAGGGAAGTGACTGTGTTGCGACGTGAATCACGTTCGCGAACGTACTGACGCAGGGAACTGACTTTGTTGCGACGTGAATCACATGAATCACGTTCGCGAACGTACTGACGCAGAGAACTGACTGTGTTGCGACGTGAATCACGTTCGCGAATGTACTGACGCAGGGAACTGACTGTGTTGCGACATGAATCACATGAATCACATTCGCGAACGTACTGACACAGGAAACTGACTCTGTTGCGACGTGAATCACGTTCGCGAACGTAGTGACGCAGGGAACTGACTGTGTTGCGACGTGAATCACATGAATCACGCTCGCGAACGTACTGATGCAGGGAACTGACTCTGTTGCTACGTGAATCACGTTATCGAATGTACTGACGCAGGGAACTGACTCTGTTGCGACGTGAATCACGTTCGCAAACGTACTGACGCAGGGAACTGACTCTAATGCGACGTGAATCACATGAATCACGTTCGCGAACGTACTGACTCAGGGAACTGACTGTGTTTCGACGTGAATCACATGAATCACGTTCGCGGACCTACTGACGCAGGGAACTGACTCTGTTGCGACGTGAATCACATTCGCGAACTTACTGACGCAGGGAACTGACTGTGTTGCGACGTGAATCACGTTCGCGAACGTACTGACGCAAGGAACTGACTGTGTTGCGACGTGAATCACATGAATCACGTTCGCGAACGTACTGACGCAGGGAACTGACTGTGTTGCGACGTGAATCACATGAATCACGTTCGCGGACGTACTGACGCAGGGAACTGACTCTGTTGCGACGTGAATCACGTTCGCGAGCGTACTGACGCAGGGAACTGACTCTGTTGCGACGTGAATCACGTTCGCGAGCGTACTGACGCAGGGAACTGACTGTGTTGCGACGTGAATCGCATGAATCACGTTCGCGAACGTACTGACGCAGGAAACTGACTGTGTTGCGACGTGAATCACGTGCGCGAACGTACTGACGCAGGGAACTGACTGTGTTGCGGCGTGAATCACATGAATCACGTTCGCGAACGTACTGACGCAGGGAACTGACTCTGTTGCGACGTGAATCACGTTCGCGAATGTACTGATGCAGGGAACTGACTGTGTTGCGACATGAATCACATGAATCACATTCGCGAACGTACTGACGCAGGGAACTGACTCTGTTGCGACGTGAATCACGTTCGCGAATGTACTGACGCAGGGAACTGACTGTGTTGCGACGTGAATCACATGAATCACGTTTGCGAACGTACTGACGCAGGGAATTGACTCTGTTGCGACGTGAGTAACGTTTGCGAACGTACTGACGCAGGGAACTGACTGTGTTGCGACGTGATTCACATGAATCACGTTCGCGAACGTACTGACGCAGGGAACTGACTCTGTTGCGACGTGAATCACGTTCGCGAATGTACTGATGCAGGGAACTGACTGTGTTGCGACATGAATCACATGAATCACGTTCGCGAACGTACTGACGCAGGGAACTGACTCTGTTGCGACGTGAATCATGTTCGCGAACGTACTGACGCAGGGAACTGACTGTGTTGCGACATGAATCACATGAATTACATTCCCGAACGTACTGACGCAGGGAACTGACTCTTGCAACGTGACTCACGTTCGCGAACGTACTGACGCAGGGAACTGACTGTGTTGCGACGTGAATCACATGAATCACGTTCGCGAACGTACTGACGCAGGGAATTGACTCTGTTGCGACGTGAGTAACGTTCGCGAACGTATTGACGCAGGGAACTGACTGTGTTGCGACGTGAATCACATGAATCACGTTGGTGAACGTACTGACGCAGGGAACTGACTCTGTTGCGACGTGAATCACGTTCGCGAACGTACTGACGCAGGAAACTGACTGTGTTGCGACGTGAATCACGTTCGCGAACGTACTGACGCAGGGAACTGACTGTGTTGCGATGTGAATCACATGAATCACGTTCACGAACGTACTGACGCAGGGAACTGACTGTGTTGCGACGTGAATCACATGAATCAAGTTTGCGAACATACTGACTCTGGGAACTGACTCTGTTGCGACGTGAATCACGTTCGCGAACGTAGTGACGCAGGGAACTGACTCTGTTGCGACGTAAATCACGTTCGCGAACGTACTGACGCAGGGAACTGACTCTGTTGCGACATGAATCACATGAATCACATTCGCGAACGTACTGACGCAGGGAACTGACTCTGTTGCGACGTGAATCACGTTTGCGAACGTGCTGACGCAGGGAAGTGACTGTGTTGCGACGTGAATTCCGTTCGCGAACGTACTGACGCAGGAAACTGACTGTGTTGCGACGTGAATCACGTGCGCGAACGTACTGATGCAGGGAAGTGACTGTGTTGCGACGTGAATCACCTTCGCGAACGTACTGACGCAGGGAACTGACTTTGTTGCGACGTGAATCACATGAATCACGTTCGCGAACGTACTGACGCAGAGAACTGACTGTGTTGCGACGTGAATCACGTTCGCGAATGTACTGACGCAGGGAACTGACTGTGTTGCGACATGAATCACATGAATCACATTCGCGAACGTACTGATACAGGAAACTGACTCTGTTGCGATGTGAATCAAGTTCGCAAACGTACTGACGCAGGCAATTGACTCTGTTGCGACGTGAATCACATGAATCACGCTCGCGAACGTACTGACGCAGGGAACTGACTCTGTTGCGACGTGAATCACGTTCGCGAACCTACTGACGCAGGGAACTGACTGTAATGCGACGTGAATCACATGAATCACGTTCGCGAACGTACTGACGCAGGGAATTGACTCTGTTGCGACGTGAATCACGTTCGCGAACGTACTGACGCAGGGAACTGACTGTTGCGACGTGAATCACATGAATCACGTTCGCGGACGTACTGACGCAGGGAACTGACTCTGTTGCGACGTGAATCACGTTCGCGAACGTAATGACGCAGGGAACTGACTGTAATGCGACGTGAATCACATGAATCACGTTCGCGAACGTACTGACGCAGGGATTTGACTCTGTTGCGACGTGAATCACGTTCCCGAACGTACTGACGCAAGGAGCTGACTCTGTTGCGACGTGAATCACATGAATCCCGTTCGCGGACGTACTGACGCAGGTAACTGACTCTGTTGCGACGTGAATCACGTTCGCGAACGTACTGACCTAGGGAACTGACTGTAATGCGACGTGAATCACATGAATCACTTCGCGAACGTACTGACGCAGGGAATTGACTCTGTTGCGACGTGAATCACGTTCGCGAACGTACTGACGCAGGGAACTGACTGTGTTGCGACGTGAGTCACATGAATCAAGTTCGTGAACGTACTGACGCAGGGAACTGACTCTGTTGCGACGTGAGTCACATGAATCACGTTCGCGGACGTACTGATTCAGGGAACTGACTGTGTTGCGACGTGAATCACGTTCGCGAACGTACTGATGAAGGGAAGTGACTGTGTTGCGACGTGAATCACGTTCGCGAACGTACTGACGCAGGGAACTGACTTTGTTGCGACGTGAATCACATGAATCACGTTCGCGAACGTACTGACGCAGAGAACTGACTGTGTTGCGACGTGAATCACGTTCGCGAATGTACTGACGCAGGGAACTGACTGTGTTGCGACATGAATCACATGAATCACATTCGCGAACGTACTGACACAGGAAACTGACTCTGTTGCAACGTGAATCACGTTCGCGAACGTAGTGACGCAGGGAACTGACTGTGTTGCGACGTGAATCACATGAATCACGCTCGCGAACGTACTGATGCAGGGAACTGACTCTGTTGCTACGTGAATCACGTTATCGAATGTACTGACGCAGGGAACTGACTCTGTTGCGACGTGAATCACGTTCGCAAACGTACTGACGCAGGGAACTGACTCTAATGCGACGTGAATCACATGAATCACGTTCGCGAACGTACTGACTCAGGGAACTGACTGTGTTTCGACGTGAATCACATGAATCACGTTCGCGGACCTACTGACGCAGGGAACTGACTCTGTTGCGACGTGAATCACATTCGCGAACTTACTGACGCAGGGAACTGACTGTGTTGCGACGTGAATCACGTTCGCGAACGTACTGACGCAAGGAACTGACTGTGTTGCGACGTGAATCACATGAATCACGTTCGCGAACGTACTGACGCAGGGAACTGACTGTGTTGCGACGTGAATCACATGAATCACGTTCGCGGACGTACTGACGCAGGGAACTGACTCTGTTGCGACGTGAATCACGTTCGCGAGCGTACTGACGCAGGGAACTGACTCTGTTGCGACGTGAATCACGTTCGCGAACGTACTGACGCAGGGAACTGACTGTGTTGCGACGTGAATCACATGAATCACGTTCGCGAACGTACTGACGCAGGAAACTGACTGTGTTGCGACGTGAATCACGTGCGCGAACGTACTGACGCAGGGAACTGACTGTGTTGCGGCGTGAATCACATGAATCACGTTCGCGAACGTACTGACGCAGGGAACTGACTCTGTTGCGACGTGAATCACGTTCGCGAATGTACTGATGCAGGGAACTGACTGTGTTGCGACATGAATCACATGAATCACATTCGCGAACGTACTGACGCAGGGAACTGACTCTGTTGCGACGTGAATCACGTTCGCGAATGTACTGACGCAGGGAACTGACTGTGTTGCGACGTGAATCACATGAATCACGTTTGCGAACGTACTGACGCAGGGAATTGACTCTGTTGCGACGTGAGTAACGTTTGCGAACGTACTGACGCAGGGAACTGACTGTGTTGCGACGTGATTCACATGAATCACGTTCGCGAACGTACTGACGCAGGGAACTGACTCTGTTGCGACGTGAATCACGTTCGCGAATGTACTGATGCAGGGAACTGACTGTGTTGCGACATGAATCACATGAATCACGTTCGCGAACGTACTGACGCAGGGAACTGACTCTGTTGCGACGTGAATCATGTTCGCGAACGTACTGACGCAGGGAACTGACTGTGTTGCGACATGAATCACATGAATTACATTCCCGAACGTACTGACGCAGGGAACTGACTCTTGCAACGTGACTCACGTTCGCGAACGTACTGACGCAGGGAACTGACTGTGTTGCGACGTGAATCACATGAATCACGTTCGCGAACGTACTGACGCAGGGAATTGACTCTGTTGCGACGTGAGTAACGTTCGCGAACGTATTGACGCAGGGAACTGACTGTGTTGCGACGTGAATCACATGAATCACGTTGGTGAACGTACTGACGCAGGGAACTGACTCTGTTGCGACGTGAATCACGTTCGCGAACGTACTGACGCAGGAAACTGACTGTGTTGCGACGTGAATCACGTTCGCGAACGTACTGACGCAGGGAACTGACTGTGTTGCGATGTGAATCACATGAATCACGTTCACGAACGTACTGACGCAGGGAACTGACTGTGTTGCGACGTGAATCACATGAATCACGTTTGCGAACGTACTGACGCTGGGAACTGACTCTGTTGCGACGTGAATCACGTTCGCGAACGTACTGACGCAGGGAACTGACTCTGTTGCGACGTAAATCACGTTCGCGAACGTACTGACGCAGGGAACTGACTCTGTTGCGACATGAATCACATGAATCACATTCGCGAACGTACTGACGCAGGGAACTGACTCTGTTGCGACGTGAATCACGTTTGCGAACGTGCTGACGCAGGGAAGTGACTGTGTTGCGACGTGAATCACGTTCGCGAACGTACTGACGCAGGAAACTGACTGTGTTGCGACGTGAATCACGTGCGCGAACGTACTGATGCAGGGAAGTGACTATGTTGCGACGTGAATCACCTTCGCGAACGTACTGACGCAGGGAACTGACTTTGTTGCGACGTGAATCACATGAATCACGTTCGCGAACGTACTGACGCAGAGAACTGACTGTGTTGCGACGTGAATCACATGAATCACATTCGCGAACGTACTGATACAGGAAACTGACTCTGTTGCGATGTGAATCAAGTTCGCAAACGTAATGACGCAGGGAATTGACTCTGTTGCGACGTGAATTACATGAATCACGCTCGCGAACGTACTGACGCAGGGAACTGACTCTGTTGCGACGTGAATCACGTTCGCGAACGTACTGACGCAGGGAACTGACTGTAATGCGACGTGAATCACATGAATCACGTTCGCAAACGTACTGACGCAGGGAATTGACTCTGTTGCGACGTGAATCACGTTCGCGAACGTACTGACGCAGGGAACTGACTGTTGCGACGTGAATCACATGAATCACGTTCGCGGACGTACTGACGCAGGGAACTGACTCTGTTGCGACGTGAATCACGTTCGCGAACGTAATGACGCAGGGAACTGACTGTAATGCGACGTGAATCACATGAATCACGTTCGCGAACGTACTGACGCAGGGATTTGACTCTGTTGCGACGTGAATCACGTTCCCGAACGTACTGACGCAAGGAGCTGACTCTGTTGCGACGTGAATCACATGAATCCAGTTCGCGGACGTACTGACGCAGGTAACTGACTCTGTTGCGACGTGAATCACGTTCGCGAACGTACTGACCTAGGGAACTGACTGTAATGCGACGTGAATCACATGAATCACTTCGCGAACGTACTGACGCAGGGAATTGACTCTGTTGCGACGTGAATCACGTTCGCGAACGTACTGACGCAGGGAACTGACTGTGTTGCGACGTGAGTCACATGAATCAAGTTCGTGAACGTACTGACGCAGGGAACTGACTCTGTTGCCACGTGAATCACGTTCGCGAACGTACTGACGCAGGGAACTGACTTTGTTGCGACGTGAATCACATGAATCACGTTCGCGGACGTACTGACGCAGGGAACTGACTCTGTTGCGACGTGAATCACGTTCGCGAACATACTGACGCGGGGAACTGACTCTGTTGCGACTTGAATCACGTTCACAAACGTACTGACGCAGGGAACTGACTGTAATGCGACGTGAATCACATGAATTGTGTTCGCGAACGTACTGACGCAGGGAATTGACTCTGTTGCGACGTGAATCACGTTTGCGAACGTACTGACGCAGGGAACTGACTGTGTTGCGACGTGAGTCACATGAATCACGTTCTCGGACGTACTGATTCAGGGAACTGACTGTGTTGCGATGTGAATCACGTTCGCGAACGTACTGATGCAGGGAAGTGACTGTGTTGCGACGTGAATCACGTTCGCGAACGTACTGACGCAGGGAACTGACTCTGTTGCGACGTGAATCACGTTTGCGAACGTACTGACGCAGGGAACTGACTGTGTTGCGACGTGAATCACGTTCGCGAACGTACTGACGCAGGGAACTGACTTTGTTGCGACGTGAATCACATGAATCACGTTCGCGAACGTAGTGACGCAGAGAACTGACTGTGTTGCGACGTGAATCACGTTCGCGAACGTACAGACGCAGGGAACTGACTGTGTTGCGACGTGAGTCACATGAATCTCGTTCGCAGACGTAATGATGCAGGGAACTGACTCTGTTGCGACGTGAATCACGTTCGCGAACGTACTGATGCAGGGAAGTGACTGTGTTGCGACGTGAATCACGTTCGCGAACGTACTGACACAGGGAACTGACTGTGTTGCGACATGAGTCACATGAATCACGTTCTCGGACGTACTGATTCAGGGAACTGACTGTGTTGCGATGTGAATCAAGTTCGCGAACGTACAGATGCAGGGAAGTGACTGTGTTGCGACGTGAATCACGTTCGCGAACGTACTGACGCAGGGAACTGACTTTGTTGCGACGTGAATCACATGAATCACGTTCGCGAACGTACTGACGCAGGGAACTGACTCTGTTGCGACGTGAATCACGTTCGCGTACGTACTGACGCAGGGAACTGACTCTGTTACGACGTGAATCACGTTCGCGAACGTACTGACGCAGAGAACTGACTCTGTTGCGACGTGAATCACGTTCGCGAACGTACTGACACAGGGAACTGACTGTAATGCGACGTGAATCACATGAATCACGTTCGCGAACGTACTGACGCAGGGAATTGACTCTGTTGCGACGTGAATCACGTTTGCGAACGTACTGACGCAGGGAACTGACTCTGTTGCGACGTGAGTCACATGAATCACGTTCGCGGACGTAATGATGCAGGGAACTGACTGTGTTGCGACGTGAATCACGTTCTCGAACGTACTGATGCAGGGAAGTGACTGTGTTGCGACGTGAATCACGTTCGCGAACGTACTGACGCAGGGAACTGACTGTGTTGCGACATGAATCACATGAATCACATTCGCGAACGTACTGACACAGAGAACTGACCGTGTTGCGACGTGAATCACGTTCGCGAACGTACTGACGCAGGGAACTGACTTTGTTGAAACGTGAATCACATGAATCACGTTCGCGAACGTACTGACGCAGGGAATTGACTCTGTTGCGACGTGAATCACGTTCGCGAACGTACTGACGCAGGGAACTGACTGTGTTGCGAAGTGAGTCAAATGAATCACGTTCGCGGACGTACTGATTAAGGGAACTGACTGTGTTGCGACGTGAATCACGTTCGCGAACGTACTGATTTAGGGAAGTGACTGTGTTAAGACGTGAATCACGTTCACGAACGTACTGACGCAGGGAACTGACTTTGTTGCGACGTGAATCACATGAATCACATTCGCGAACGTACTGACGCAGGGAACTGACTATGTTGGGCGTGAATCACGTTCGCGAATGTACTGACGCAGGGAACTGACTGTGTTGCGACATGAATCATATGAATCACATGAATCACATTCGCGAACGTACTGACACAGGAAACTGACTCTGTTGCGACGTGAATCACATTCGCGAACGTACTGATGCAGGGAACTGACTGTGTTGCGACGTGAATCACATGAATCACGTTTGCGAACGTACTGATGCAGGGAACTGACTCTGTTGCGACGTGAATCACGTTCGCGAACGTACTGACACAGGGAACTGACTGTGTTGCGACGTGAGTCACATGAATCACGTTCTCGGACGTACTGATTCAGGTAACTGACTGTGTTGCGATGTGAATCACGTTCGCGAACGTACTGATGCAGGGAAGTGACTGTGTTGCGACGTGAATCACGTTCGCGAACGTACTGACGCAGGGAACTGACTTTGTTGCGACGTGAATCACATGAATAACGTTCGCGAACGTACTGACGCAGGGAACTGACTCTGTTGCGACGTGAATCACGTTCGAGAACGTACTGACGCAGGGAACTGACTCTGTTACGACGTGAATCACGTTCGCGAACGTACTGACGCAGAGAACTGACTCTGTTGCGACGTGAATCACGTTCGCGAACGTACTGACACAGGGAACTGACTGTAATGCGATGTGAATCACATGAATCAAGTTCGCGAACGTACTGACGCAGGGAATTGACTCTGTTGCGACGTGAATCACGTTTGCGAACGTACTGACGCAGGGAACTGACTGTGTTGCGACGTGAGTCACATGAATCACGTTCGTGGACGTAATGATGCAGGGAACTGACTGTGTTGCGACGTGAATCACGTTCGCGAACGTACTGATGCAGGGAAGTGACTGTGTTGCGACGTGAATCACGTTCGCGAACGTACTGACGCAGGGAACTGACTGTGTTGCGACATGAATCACATGAATCACATTCGCGAACGTACTGACACAGAGAACTGACCGTGTTGCGACGTGAATCACGTTCGCGAACGTACTGGCGCAGGGAACTGACTTTGTTGAAACGTGAATCACATGAATCACGTTCGCGAACGTACTGACGCAGGGAATTGACTCTGTTGCGACGTGAATCACGTTCGCGAACGTACTGACGCAGGGAACTGACTCTGTTGCGACGTGAGTCACATGAATCACGTTCGCGGACGTACTGATTAAGGGAACTGACTGTGTTGCGACGTGAATCACGTTCGCGAACGTACTGATTTAGGGAAGTGACTGTGTTGCGACGTGAATCACGTTCACGAACGTACTGACGCAGGGAACTGACTTTGTTGCGACGTGAATCACATGAATCACATTCGCGAACGTACTGACGCAGGGAACTGACTATGTTGCGACGTGAATCACGTTCGCGAATGTACTGACGCAGGGAACTGACTGTGTTGCGACATGAATCATATGAATCACATGAATCACATTCGCGAACGTACTGACACAGGAAACTGACTCTGTTGCGACGTGAATCACATTCGCGAACGTACTGACGCAGGGAACTGACTGTGTTGCGACGTGAATCACATGAATCACGTTCGCGAACGTACTGATGCAGGGAACTGACTCTGTTGCGACGTGAATCACGTTCGCAAACGTACTGACGCAGGGAACTGACTGTAATGCGACGTGAATCACATGAATCACGTTCGAGAACGTACTGACGCAGGGAATTGACTCTGGAGCGACCTGAATCACGTTCGCGAACGTACTGACGCAGGGAACTGACTGTGTTGCGACGTGAGTCACATGAATCACGTTCGCGGACGTACTGATTCAGGGAACTGACTGTGTTGCGACGTGATCACGTTCGCGAACGTACTGATGCAGGGAAGTGACTGTGTTGCGACGTGAATCACGTTCGCGAACGTACTGACGCAGGGAACTGACTTTGTTGCGACGTGAATCACATGAATCACGTTCGCAAACGTACTGACGCAGAGAACTGACTGTGTTGCGACGTGAATCACGTTCGCGAATGTACTGACGCAGGGAACTGACTGTGTTGCGACATGAATCACATGAATCACATTCGCGAACGTACTGACACAGGAAACTGACTCTGTTGCGACGTGAATCACGTTCGCGAACGTAGTGACGCAGGGAACTGACTGTGTTGCGACGTGAATCACATGAATCACGCTCGCGAACGTACTGACGCAGGGAACTGACTCTGTTGCGACGTGAATCACGTTCGCGAATGTACTGACGCAGGGAACTGACTCTGTTGCGACGTGAATCACGTTCGCAAACGTACTGACGCAGGGAACTGACTCTAATGCGACGTGAATCACATGAATCACGTTCGCGAACATACTGACTCAGGGAACTGACTGTGTTTCGACGTGAATCACATGAATCACGTTCGCGGACCTACTGACGCAGGGAACTGACTCTGTTGCGACGTGAATCACATTCGCGAACTTACTGACGCAGGGAACTGACTGTGTTGCGACGTGAATCACGTTCGCGAACGTACTGACGCAAGGAACTGACTGTGTTGCGACGTGAATCACATGAATCACGTTCGCGAACGTACTGACGCAGGGAACTGACTGTGTTGCGACGTGAATCACATGAATCACGTTCGCGGACGTACTGACGCAGGGAACTGACTCTGTTGCGACGTGAATCACGTTCGCGAGCGTACTGACGCAGGGGAATGACTCTGTTGCGACGTGAATCACGTTCGCGAACGTACTGACGCAGGGAACTGACTGTGTTGCGACGTGAATCACATGAATCACGTTCGCGAACGTACTGACGCAGGAAACTGACTGTGTTGCGACGTGAATCACGTGCACGAACGTACTGACGCAGGGAACTGACTGTGTTGCGACGTGAATCACATGAATCACGTTCGCGAACGTACTGACGCAGGGAACTGACTCTGTTGCGACGTGAATCACGTTCGCGAATGTACTGATGCAGGGAACTGACTATGTTGCGACGTGAATCACATGAATCACATTCGCGAACGTACTGACGCAGGGAACTGACTCTGTTGCGACGTGAATCACGTTCGCGAATGTACTGACGCAGGGAACTGACTGTGTTGCGACGTGAATCACATGAATCACGTTTGCGAACGTACTGACGCAGGGAATTGACTCTGTTGCGACGTGAGTAACGTTCGCGAACGTACTGATGCAGGGAACTGACTGTGTTGCGACGTGATTCACATGAATCACGTTCGCGAACGAACTGACGCAGGGAACTGACTCTGTTGCGACGTGAATCACGTTCGCAAACGTACTGACGCAGGGAACTGACTGTAATGCGACGTGAATCACATGAATCACGTTCGAGAACGTACTGACGCAGGGAATTGACTCTGGAGCGACGTGAATCACGTTCGCGAACGTACTGACGCAGGGAACTGACTGTGTTGCGACGTGAGTCACATGAATCACGTTCGCGGACGTACTGATTCAGGGAACTGACTGTGTTGCGACGTGAATCACGTTCGCGAACGTACTGATGAAGGGAAGTGACTGTGTTGCGACGTGAATCACGTTCGCGAACGTACTGACGCAGGGAACTGACTTTGTTGCGACGTGAATCACATGAATCACGTTCGCGAACGTACTGACGCAGAGAACTGACTGTGTTGCGACGTGAATCACGTTCGCGAATGTACTGACGCAGGGAACTGACTGTGTTGCGACATGAATCACATGAATCACATTCGCGAACGTACTGACACAGGAAACTGACTCTGTTGCGACGTGAATCACGTTCGCGAACGTAGTGACGCAGGGAACTGACTGTGTTGCGACGTGAATCACATGAATCACGCTCGCGAACGTACTGATGCAGGGAACTGACTCTGTTGCTACGTGAATCACGTTATCGAATGTACTGACGCAGGGAACTGACTCTGTTGCGACGTGAATCACGTTCGCAAACGTACTGACGCAGGGAACTGACTCTAATGCGACGTGAATCACATGAATCACGTTCGCGAACGTACTGACTCAGGGAACTGACTGTGTTTCGACGTGAATCACATGAATCACGTTCGCGGACCTACTGACGCAGGGAACTGACTCTGTTGCGACGTGAATCACATTCGCGAACTTACTGACGCAGGGAACTGACTGTGTTGCGACATGAATCACGTTCGCGAACGTACTGACGCAAGGAACTGACTGTGTTGCGACGTGAATCACATGAATCACGTTCGCGAACGTACTGACGCAGGGAACTGACTGTGTTGCGACGTGAATCACATGAATCACGTTCGCGGACGTACTGACGCAGGGAACTGACTCTGTTGCGACGTGAATCACGTTCGCGAGCGTACTGACGCAGGGAACTGACTCTGTTGCGACGTGAATCACGTTCGCGAACGTACTGACGCAGGGAACTGACTGTGTTGCGACGTGAATCACATGAATCACGTTCGCGAACGTACTGACGCAGGAAACTGACTGTGTTGCGACGTGAATCACGTGCGCGAACGTACTGACGCAGGGAACTGACTGTGTTGCGGCGTGAATCACATGAATCACGTTCGCGAACGTACTGACGCAGGGAACTGACTCTGTTGCGACGTGAATCACGTTCGCGAATGTACTGATGCAGGGAACTGACTGTGTTGCGACATGAATCACATGAATCACATTCGCGAACGTACTGACGCAGGGAACTGACTCTGTTGCGACGTGAATCACGTTCGCGAATGTACTGACGCAGGGAACTGACTGTGTTGCGACGTGAATCACATGAATCACGTTTGCGAACGTACTGACGCAGGGAATTGACTCTGTTGCGACGTGAGTAACGTTTGCGAACGTACTGACGCAGGGAACTGACTGTGTTGCGACGTGATTCACATGAATCACGTTCGCGAACGTACTGACGCAGGGAACTGACTCTGTTGCGACGTGAATCACGTTCGCGAATGTACTGATGCAGGGAACTGACTGTGTTGCGACATGAATCACATGAATCACGTTCGCGAACGTACTGACGCAGGGAACTGACTCTGTTGCGACGTGAATCATGTTCGCGAACGTACTGACGCAGGGAACTGACTGTGTTGCGACATGAATCACATGAATTACATTCCCGAACGTACTGACGCAGGGAACTGACTCTTGCAACGTGACTCACGTTCGCGAACGTACTGACGCAGGGAACTGACTGTGTTGCGACGTGAATCACATGAATCACGTTCGCGAACGTACTGACGCAGGGAATTGACTCTGTTGCGACGTGAGTAACGTTCGCGAACGTATTGACGCAGGGAACTGACTGTGTTGCGACGTGAATCACATGAATCACGTTGGTGAACGTACTGACGCAGGGAACTGACTCTGTTGCGACGTGAATCACGTTCGCGAACGTACTGACGCAGGAAACTGACTGTGTTGCGACGTGAATCACGTTCGCGAACGTACTGACGCAGGGAACTGACTGTGTTGCGATGTGAATCACATGAATCACGTTCACGAACGTACTGACGCAGGGAACTGACTGTGTTGCGACGTGAATCACATGAATCAAGTTTGCGAACATACTGACGCTGGGAACTGACTCTGTTGCGACGTGAATCACGTTCGCGAACGTACTGACGCAGGGAACTGACTCTGTTGCGACGTAAATCACGTTCGCGAACGTACTGACGCAGGGAACTGACTCTGTTGCGACATGAATCACATGAATCACATTCGCGAACGTACTGACGCAGGGAACTGACTCTGTTGCGACGTGAATCACGTTTGCGAACGTGCTGACGCAGGGAAGTGACTGTGTTGCGACGTGAATTCCGTTCGCGAACGTACTGACGCAGGAAACTGACTGTGTTGCGACGTGAATCACGTGCGCGAACGTACTGATGCAGGGAAGTGACTGTGTTGCGACGTGAATCACCTTCGCGAACGTACTGACGCAGGGAACTGACTTTGTTGCGACGTGAATCACATGAATCACGTTCGCGAACGTACTGACGCAGAGAACTGACTGTGTTGCGACGTGAATCACGTTCGCGAATGTACTGACGCAGGGAACTGACTGTGTTGCGACATGAATCACATGAATCACATTCGCGAACGTACTGATACAGGTAACTGACTCTGTTGCGATGTGAATCAAGTTCGCAAACGTACTGACGCAGGCAATTGACTCTGTTGCGACGTGAATCACATGAATCACGCTCGCGAACGTACTGACGCAGGGAACTGACTCTGTTGCGACGTGAATCACGTTCGCGAACCTACTGACGCAGGGAACTGACTGTAATGCGACGTGAATCACATGAATCACGTTCGCGAACGTACTGACGCAGGGAATTGACTCTGTTGCGACGTGAATCACGTTCGCGAACGTACTGACGCAGGGAACTGACTGTTGCGACGTGAATCACATGAATCACGTTCGCGGACGTACTGACGCAGGGAACTGACTCTGTTGCGACGTGAATCACGTTCGCGAACGTAATGACGCAGGGAACTGACTGTAATGCGACGTGAATCACATGAATCACGTTCGCGAACGTACTGACGCAGGGATTTGACTCTGTTGCGACGTGAATCACGTTCCCGAACGTACTGACGCAAGGAGCTGACTCTGTTGCGACGTGAATCACATGAATCCCGTTCGCGGACGTACTGACGCAGGTAACTGACTCTGTTGCGACGTGAATCACGTTCGCGAACGTACTGACCTAGGGAACTGACTGTAATGCGACGTGAATCACATGAATCACTTCGCGAACGTACTGACGCAGGGAATTGACTCTGTTGCGACGTGAATCACGTTCGCGAACGTACTGACGCAGGGAACTGACTGTGTTGCGACGTGAGTCACATGAATCAAGTTCGTGAACGTACTGACGCAGGGAACTGACTCTTTTGCGACGTGAGTCACATGAATCACGTTCGCGGACGTACTGATTCAGGGAACTGACTGTGTTGCGACGTGAATCACGTTCGCGAACGTACTGATGAAGGGAAGTGACTGTGTTGCGACGTGAATCACGTTCGCGAACGTACTGACGCAGGGAACTGACTTTGTTGCGACGTGAATCACATGAATCACGTTCGCGAACGTACTGACGCAGAGAACTGACTGTGTTGCGACGTGAATCACGTTCGCGAATGTACTGACGCAGGGAACTGACTGTGTTGCGACATGAATCACATGAATCACATTCGCGAACGTACTGACACAGGAAACTGACTCTGTTGCAACGTGAATCACGTTCGCGAACGTAATGACGCAGGGAACTGACTGTGTTGCGACGTGAATCACATGAATCACGCTCGCGAACGTACTGATGCAGGGAACTGACTCTGTTGCTACGTGAATCACGTTATCGAATGTACTGACGCAGGGAACTGACTCTGTTGCGACGTGAATCACGTTCGCAAACGTACTGACGCAGGGAACTGACTCTAATGCGACGTGAATCACATGAATCACGTTCGCGAACGTACTGACTCAGGGAACTGACTGTGTTTCGACGTGAATCACATGAATCACGTTCGCGGACCTACTGACGCAGGGAACTGACTCTGTTGCGACGTGAATCACATTCGCGAACTTGCTGACGCAGGGAACTGACTGTGTTGCGACGTGAATCACGTTCGCGAACGTACTGACGCAAGGAACTGACTGTGTTGCGACGTGAATCACATGAATCACGTTCGCGAACGTACTGACGCAGGGAACTGACTGTGTTGCGACGTGAATCACATGAATCACGTTCGCGGACGTACTGACGCAGGGAACTGACTCTGTTGCGACGTGAATCACGTTCGCGAGCGTACTGACGCAGGGAACTGACTCTGTTGCGACGTGAATCACGTTCGCGAACGTACTGACGCAGGGAACTGACTTCGTTGCGACGTGAATCACATGAATCACGTTCGCGAACGTACTGACGCAGGAAACTGACTGTGTTGCGACGTGAATCATGTGCGCGAACGTACTGACGCAGGGAACTGACTGTGTTGCGGCGTGAATCACATGAATCACGTTCGCGAACGTACTGACGCAGGGAACTGACTCTGTTGCGACGTGAATCACGTTCGCGAATGTACTGATGCAGGGAACTGACTGTGTTGCGACATGAATCACATGAATCACATTCGCGAACGTACTGACGCAGGGAACTGACTCTGTTGCGACGTGAATCACGTTCGCGAATGTACTGACGCAGGGAACTGACTGTGTTGCGACGTGAATCACATGAATCACGTTTGCGAACGTACTGACGCAGGGAATTGACTCTGTTGCGACGTGAGTAACGTTTGCGAACGTACTGACGCAGGGAACTGACTGTGTTGCGACGTGATTCACATGAATCACGTTCGCGAACGTACTGACGCAGGGAACTGACTCTGTTGCGACGTGAATCACGTTCGCGAATGTACTGATGCAGGGAACAGACTGTGTTGCGACATGAATCACATGAATCACGTTCGCGAACGTACTGACGCAGGGAACTGACTCTGTTGCGACGTGAATCATGTTCGCGAACGTACTGACGCAGGGAACTGACTGTTGCGACGTGAATCACATGAATCACGTTCGCGGACGTACTGACGCAGGGAACTGACTCTGTTGCGACGTGAATCACGTTCGCGAACGTAATGACGCAGGGAACTGACTGTAATGCGACGTGAATCACATGAATCACGTTCGCGAACGTACTGACGCAGGGATTTGACTCTGTTGCGACGTGAATCACGTTCCCGAACGTACTGACGCAAGGAGCTGACTCTGTTGCGACGTGAATCACATGAATCCCGTTCGCGGACGTACTGACGCAGGTAACTGACTCTGTTGCGACGTGAATCACGTTCGCGAACGTACTGACCTAGGGAACTGACTGTAATGCGACGTGAATCACATGAATCACTTCGCGAACGTACTGACGCAGGGAATTGACTCTGTTGCGACGTGAATCACGTTCGCGAACGTACTGACGCAGGGAACTGACTGTGTTGCGACGTGAGTCACATGAATCAAGTTCGTGAACGTACTGACGCAGGGAACTGACTCTGTTGCGACGTGAGTCACATGAATCACGTTCGCGGACGTACTGATTCAGGGAACTGACTGTGTTGCGACGTGAATCACGTTCGCGAACGTACTGATGAAGGGAAGTGACTGTGTTGCGACGTGAATCACGTTCGCGAACGTACTGACGCAGGGAACTGACTTTGTTGCGACGTGAATCACATGAATCACGTTCGCGAACGTACTGACGCAGAGAACTGACTGTGTTGCGACGTGAATCACGTTCGCGAATGTACTGACGCAGGGAACTGACTGTGTTGCGACATGAATCACATGAATCACATTCGCGAACGTACTGACACAGGAAACTGACTCTGTTGCAACGTGAATCACGTTCGCGAACGTAGTGTCGCAGGGAACTGACTGTGTTGCGACGTGAATCACATGAATCACGCTCGCGAACGTACTGATGCAGGGAACTGACTCTGTTGCTACGTGAATCACGTTATCGAATGTACTGACGCAGGGAACTGACTCTGTTGCGACGTGAATCACGTTCGCAAACGTACTGACGCAGGGAACTGACTCTAATGCGACGTGAATCACATGAATCACGTTCGCGAACGTACTGACTCAGGGAACTGACTGTGTTTCGACGTGAATCACATGAATCACGTTCGCGGACCTACTGACGCAGGGAACTGACTCTGTTGCGACGTGAATCACATTCGCGAACTTACTGACGCAGGGAACTGACTGTGTTGCGACGTGAATAACGTTCGCGAACGTACTGACGCAAGGAACTGACTGTGTTGCGACGTGAATCACATGAATCACGTTCGCGAACGTACTGACGCAGGGAACTGACTGTGTTGCGACGTGAATCACATGAATCACGTTCGCGGACGTACTGACGCAGGGAACTGACTCTGTTGGGACGTGAATCACGTTCGCGAGCGTACTGACGCAGGGAACTGACTCTGTTGCGACGTGAATCACGTTCGCGAACGTACTGACGCAGGGAACTGACTGTGTTGCGACGTGAATCACATGAATCACGTTCGCGAACGTACTGACGCAGGAAACTGACTGTGTTGCGACGTGAATCACGTGCGCGAACGTACTGACGCAGGGAACTGACTGTGTTGCGGCGTGAATCACATGAATCACGTTCGCGAACGTACTGACGCAGGGAACTGACTCTGTTGCGACGTGAATCACGTTCGCGAATGTACTGATGCAGGGAACTGACTGTGTTGCGACATGAATCACATGAATCACATTCGCGAACGTACTGACGCAGGGAACTGACTCTGTTGCGACGTGAATCACGTTCGCGAATGTACTGACGCAGGGAACTGACTGTGTTGCGACGTGAATCACATGAATCACGTTTGCGAACGTACTGACGCAGGGAATTGACTCTGTTGCGACGTGAGTAACGTTTGCGAACGTACTGACGCAGGGAACTGACTGTGTTGCGACGTGATTCACATGAATCACGTTCGCGAACGTACTGACGCAGGGAACTGACTCTGTTGCGACGTGAATCACGTTCGCGAATGTACTGATGCAGGGAACTGACTGTGTTGCGACATGAATCACATGAATCACGTTCGCGAACGTACTGACGCAGGGAACTGACTCTGTTGCGACGTGAATCATGTTCGCGAACGTACTGACGCAGGGAACTGACTGTGTTGCGACATGAATCACATGAATTACATTCCCGAACGTACTGACGCAGGGAACTGACTCTTGCAACGTGACTCACGTTCGCGAACGTACTGACGCAGGGAACTGACTGTGTTGCGACGTGAATCACATGAATCACGTTCGCGAACGTACTGACGCAGGGAATTGACTCTGTTGCGACGTGAGTAACGTTCGCGAACGTATTGACGCAGGGAACTGACTGTGTTGCGACGTGAATCACATGAATCACGTTGGTGAACGTACTGACGCAGGGAACTGACTCTGTTGCGACGTGAATCACGTTCGCGAACGTACTGACGCAGGAAACTGACTGTGTTGCGACGTGAATCACGTTCGCGAACGTACTGACGCAGGGAACTGACTGTGTTGCGATGTGAATCACATGAATCACGTTCACGAACGTACTGACGCAGGGAACTGACTGTGTTGCGACGTGAATCACATGAATCACGTTTGCGAACGTACTGACGCTGGGAACTGACTCTGTTGCGACGTGAATCACGTTCGCGAATGTACTGACGCAGGGAACTGACTCTGTTGCGACGTAAATCACGTTCGCGAACGTACTGACGCAGGGAACTGACTCTGTTGCGACATGAATCACATGAATCACATTCGCGAACGTACTGACGCAGGGAACTGACTCTGTTGCGACGTGAATCACGTTTGCGAACGTGCTGACGCAGGGAAGTGACTGTGTTGCGACGTGAATCACGTTCGCGAACGTACTGACGCAGGAAACTGACTGTGTTGCGACGTGAATCACGTGCGCGAACGTACTGATGCAGGGAAGTGACTATGTTGCGACGTGAATCACCTTCGCGAACGTACTGACGCAGGGAACTGACTTTGTTGCGACGTGAATCACATGAATCACGTTCGCGAACGTACTGACGCAGAGAACTGACTGTGTTGCGACGTGAATCACATGAATCACATTCGCGAACGTACTGATACAGGAAACTGACTCTGTTGCGATGTGAATCAAGTTCCCAAACGTAATGACGCAGGGAATTGACTCTGTTGCGACGTGAATTACATGAATCACGCTCGCGAACGTACTGACGCAGGGAACTGACTCTGTTGCGACGTGAATCACGTTCGCGAACGTACTGACGCAGGGAACTGACTGTAATGCGACGTGAATCACATGAATCACGTTCGCAAACGTACTGACGCAGGGAATTGACTCTGTTGCGACGTGAATCACGTTCGCGAACGTACTGACGCAGGGAACTGACTGTTGCGACGTGAATCACATGAATCACGTTCGCGGACGTACTGACGCAGGGAACTGACTCTGTTGCGACGTGAATCACGTTCGCGAACGTAATGACGCAGGGAACTGACTGTAATGCGACGTGAATCACATGAATCACGTTCGCGAACGTACTGACGCAGGGATTTGACTCTGTTGCGACGTGAATCACGTTCCCGAACGTACTGACGCAAGGAGCTGACTCTGTTGCGACGTGAATCACATGAATCCCGTTCGCGGACGTACTGACGCAGGTAACTGACTCTGTTGCGACGTGAATCACGTTCGCGAACGTACTGACCTAGGAAACTGACTGTAATGCGACGTGAATCACATGAATCACTTCGCGAACGTACTGACGCAGGGAATTGACTCTGTTGCGACGTGAATCACGTTCGCGAACGTACTGACGCAGGGAACTGACTGTGTTGCGACGTGAGTCACATGAATCAAGTTCGTGAACGTACTGACGCAGGGAACTGACTCTGTTGCCACGTGAATCACGTTCGCGAACGTACTGACGCAGGGAACTGACTTTGTTGCGACGTGAATCACATGAATCACGTTCGCGGACGTACTGACGCAGGGAACTGACTCTGTTGCGACGTGAATCACGTTCGCGAACATACTGACGCGGGGAACTGACTCTGTTGCGACTTGAATCACGTTCACAAACGTACTGACGCAGGGAACTGACTGTAATGCGACGTGAATCACATGAATTGTGTTCGCGAACGTACTGACGCAGGGAATTGACTCTGTTGCGACGTGAATCACGTTTGCGAACGTACTGACGCAGGGAACTGACTGTGTTGCGACGTGAGTCACATGAATCACGTTCTCGGACGTACTGATTCAGGGAACTGACTGTGTTGCGATGTGAATCACGTTCGCGAACGTACTGATGCAGGGAAGTGACTGTGTTGCGACGTGAATCACGTTCGCGAACGTACTGACGCAGGGAACTGACTCTGTTGCGACGTGAATCACGTTTGCGAACGTACTGACGCAGGGAACTGACTGTGTTGCGACGTGAATCACGTTCGCGAACGTACTGACGCAGGGAACTGACTTTGTTGCGACGTGAATCACATGAATCACGTTCGCGAACGTAGTGACGCAGAGAACTGACTGTGTTGCGACGTGAATCACATTCGCGAACGTACAGACGCAGGGAACTGACTGTGTTGCGACGTGAGTCACATGAATCTCGTTCGCGGACGTAATGATGCAGGGAACTGACTCTGTTGCGACGTGAATCACGTTCGCGAACGTACTGATGCAGGGAAGTGACTGTGTTGCGACGTGAATCACGTTCGCGAACGTACTGACACAGGGAACTGACTGTGTTGCGACATGAGTCACATGAATCACGTTCTCGGACGTACTGATTCAGGGAACTGACTGTGTTGCGATGTGAATCAAGTTCGCGAACGTACAGATGCAGGGAAGTGACTGTGTTGCGACGTGAATCACGTTCGCGAACGTACTGACGCAGGGAACTGACTTTGTTGCGACGTGAATCACATGAATCACGTTCGCGAACGTACTGACGCAGGGAACTGACTCTGTTGCGACGTGAATCACGTTCGCGTACGTACTGACGCAGGGAACTGACTCTGTTACGACGTGAATCACGTTCGCGAACGTACTGACGCAGAGAACTGACTCTGTTGCGACGTGAATCACGTTCGCGAACGTACTGACACAGGGAACTGACTGTAATGCGACGTGAATCACATAAATCACGTTCGCGAACGTACTGACGCAGGGAATTGACTCTGTTGCGACGTGAATCACGTTTGCGAACGTACTGACGCAGGGAACTGACTCTGTTGCGACGTGAGTCACATGAATCACGTTCGCGGACGTAATGATGCAGGGAACTGACTGTGTTGCGACGTGAATCACGTTCTCGAACGTACTGATGCAGGGAAGTGACTGTGTTGCGACGTGAATCACGTTCGCGAACGTACTGACGCAGGGAACTGACTGTGTTGCGACATGAATCACATGAATCACATTCGCGAACGTACTGACACAGAGAACTGACCGTGTTGCGACGTGAATCACGTTCGCGAACGTACTGACGCAGGGAACTGACTTTGTTGAAACGTGAATCACATGAATCACGTTCGCGAACGTACTGACGCAGGGAATTGACTCTGTTGCGACGTGAATCACGTTCGCGAACGTACTGACGCAGGGAACTGACTGTGTTGCGACGTGAGTCACATGAATCACGTTCGCGGACGTACTGATTAAGGGAACTGACTGTGTTGCGACGTGAATCACGTTCGCGAACGTACTGATTTAGGGAAGTGACTGTGTTGCGACGTGAATCACGTTCACGAACGTACTGACGCAGGGAACTGACTTTGTTGCGACGTGAATCACATGAATCACATTCGCGAACGTACTGACGCAGGGAACTGACTATGTTGCGACGTGAATCACGTTCGCGAATGTACTGACGCAGGGAACTGACTGTGTTGCGACATGAATCATATGAATCACATGAATCACATTCGCGAACGTACTGACACAGGAAACTGACTCTGTTGCGACGTGAATCACATTCGCGAACGTACTGACGCAGGGAACTGACTGTGTTGCGACGTGAATCACATGAATCACGTTCGCGAACGTACTGATACAGGGAACTGACTCTGTTGCGACGTGAATCACGTTCGCAAACGTACTGACGCAGGGAACTGACTGTAATGCGACGTGAATCACATGAATCACGTTCGAGAACGTACTGACGCAGGGAATTGACTCTGGAGCGACCTGAATCACGTTCGCGAACGTACTGACGCAGGGAACTGACTGTGTTGCGACGTGAGTCACATGAATCACGTTCGCGGACGTACTGATTCAGGGAACTGACTGTGTTGCGACGTGATCACGTTCGCGAACGTACTGATGCAGGGAAGTGACTGTGTTGCGACGTGAATCACGTTCGCGAACGTACTGACGCAGGGAACTGACTTTGTTGCGACGTGAATCACATGAATCACGTTCGCAAACGTACTGACGCAGAGAACTGACTGTGTTGCGACGTGAATCACGTTCGCGAATGTACTGACGCAGGGAACTGACTGTGTTGCGACATGAATCACATGAATCACATTCGCGAACGTACTGACACAGGATACTGACTCTGTTGCGACGTGAATCACGTTCGCGAACGTAGTGACGCAGGGAACTGACTGTGTTGCGACGTGAATCACATGAATCACGCTCGCGAACGTACTGACGCAGGGAACTGACTCTGTTGCGACGTGAATCACGTTCGCGAATGTACTGACGCAGGGAACTGACTCTGTTGCGACGTGAATCACGTTCGCAAACGTACTGACGCAGGGAACTGACTCTAATGCGACGTGAATCACATGAATCACGTTCGCGAACATACTGACTCAGGGAACTGACTGTGTTTCGACGTGAATCACATGAATCACGTTCGCGGACCTACTGACGCAGGGAACTGACTCTGTTGCGACGTGAATCACATTCGCGAACTTACTGACGCAGGGAACTGACTGTGTTGCGACGTGAATCACGTTCGCGAACGTACTGACGCAAGGAACTGACTGTGTTGCGACGTGAATCACATGAATCACGTTCGCGAACGTACTGACGCAGGGAACTGACTGTGTTGCGACGTGAATCACATGAATCACGTTCGCGGACGTACTGACGCAGGGAACTGACTCTGTTGCGACGTGAATCACGTTCGCGAGCGTACTGACGCAGGGAACTGACTCTGTTGCGACGTGAATCACGTTCGCGAACGTACTGACGCAGGGAACTGACTGTGTTGCGACGTGAATCACATGAATCACGTTCGCGAACGTACTGACGCAGGAAACTGACTGTGTTGCGACGTGAATCACGTGCACGAACGTACTGACGCAGGGAACTGACTGTGTTGCGACGTGAATCACATGAATCACGTTCGCGAACGTACTGACGCAGGGAACTGACTCTGTTGCGACGTGAATCACGTTCGCGAATGTACTGATGCAGGGAACTGACTATGTTGCGACATGAATCACATGAATCACATTCGCGAACGTACTGACGCAGGGAACTGACTCTGTTGCGACGTGAATCACGTTCGCGAATGTGCTGACGCAGGGAACTGACTGTGTTGCGACGTGAATCACATGAATCACGTTTGCGAACGTACTGACGCAGGGAATTGACTCTGTTGCGACGTGAGTAACGTTCGCGAACGTACTGACGCAGGGAACTGACTGTGTTGCGACGTGATTCACATGAATCACGTTCGCGAACGTACTGACGCAGGGAACTGACTCTGTTGCGACGTGAATCACGTTCGCAAACGTACTGACGCAGGGAACTGACTGTAATGCGACGTGAATCACATGAATCACGTTCGAGAACGTACTGACGCAGGGAATTGACTCTGGAGCGACGTGAATCACGTTCGCGAACGTACTGACGCAGGGAACTGACTGTGTTGCGACGTGAGTCACATGAATCACGTTCGCGGACGTACTGATTCAGGGAACTGACTGTGTTGCGACGTGAATCACGTTCGCGAACGTACTGATGAAGGGAAGTGACTGTGTTGCGACGTGAATCACGTTCGCGAACGTACTGACGCAGGGAACTGACTTTGTTGCGACGTGAATCACATGAATCACGTTCGCGAACGTACTGACGCAGAGAACTGACTGTGTTGCGACGTGAATCACGTTCGCGAATGTACTGACGCAGGGAACTGACTGTGTTGCGACATGAATCACATGAATCACATTCGCGAACGTACTGACACAGGAAACTGACTCTTTTGCGACGTGAATCACGTTCGCGAACGTAGTGACGCAGGGAACTGACTGTGTTGCGACGTGAATCACATGAATCACGCTCGCGAACGTACTGATGCAGGGAACTGACTCTGTTGCGACGTGAATCACGTTATCGAATGTACTGACGCAGGGAACTGACTCTGTTGCGACGTGAATCACGTTCGCAAACGTACTGACGCAGGGAACTGACTCTAATGCGACGTGAATCACATGAATCACGTTCGCGAACGTACTGACTCAGGGAACTGACTGTGTTTCGACGTGAATCACATGAATCACGTTCGCGGACCTACTGACGCAGGGAACTGACTCTGTTGCGACGTGAATCACATTCGCGAACATACTGACGCAGGGAACTGATTCTGTTGCGACGTGAATCACGTTCGCAAACGTACTGACGCAGGGAACTGACTGTAATGCGACGTGAATCACATGAATTGTGTTTACGAACGTACTGACGCAGGGAATTGACTCTGTTGCGACGTGAATCACGTTCGCGAACGTACTGACGCAGGGAACTGACTGTGTTGCGACGTGAGTCACATGAATCACGTTCTCGGACGTACTGATTCAGGGAACTGACTGTGTTGCGATGTGAATCACGTTCGCGAACGTACTGATGCAGGGAAGTGACTGTGTTGCGACGTGAATCACGTTCGCGAACGTACTGATGCAGGGAACTGACTCTGTTGCGACGTGAATCACGTTCGCGAACGTACTGACGCAGAGAACTGACTCTGTTGCGACGTGAATCACGTTCGCGAACGTACTGACACAGGGAACTGACTGTAATGCGATGTGAATCACATGAATCACGTTCGCGAACGTACTGACGCAGGGAATTGACTCTGTTGCGACGTGAATCACGTTTGCGAACGTACTGACGCAGGGAACTGACTGTGTTGCGACGTGAGTCACATGAATAACGTTCGCGGACGTAATGATGCAGGGAACTGACTGTGTTGCGACGTGAATCACGTTCGCGAACGTACTGACGCAGGGAAGTGACTGTGTTGCGACGTGAATCACGTTCGCGAACGTACTGACGCAGGGAACTGACTGTGTTGCGACATGAATCACATGAATCACATTCGCGAACATACTGACACAGAGAACTGACCGTGTTGCGACGTGAATCACGTTCGCGAACGTACTGACGCAGGGAACTGACTTTGTTGAAACGTGAATCACATGAATCACGTTCGCGAACGTACTGACGCAGGGAATTGACTCTGTTGCGACGTGAATCACGTTCGCGAACGTACTGACGCAGGGAACTGACTGTGTTGCGAAGTGAGTCAAATGAATCACGTTCGCGGACGTACTGATTAAGGGAACTGACTGTGTTGCGACGTGAATCACGTTCGCGAACGTACTGATTTAGGGAAGTGACTGTGTTAAGACGTGAATCACGTTCACGAACATACTGACGCAGGGAACTGACTTTGTTGCGACGTGAATCACATGAATCACATTCGCGAACGTACTGACGCAGGGAACTGACTATGTTGCGACGTGAATCACGTTCGCGAATGTACTGACGCAGGGAACTGACTGTGTTGCGACATGAATCATATGAATCACACGAATCACATTCGCGAACGTACTGACACAGGAAACTGACTCTGTTGCGACGTGAATCACATTCGCGAACGTACTGACGCAGGGAACTGACTGTGTTGCGACGTGAATCACATGAATCACGTTTGCGAACGTACTGATGCAGGGAACTGACTCTGTTGCGACGTGAATCACGTTCGCGAACGTACTGACACAGGGAACTGACTGTGTTGCGACGTGAGTCACATGAATCACGTTCTCGGACGTACTGATTCAGGTAACTGACTGTGTTGCGATGTGAATCACGTTCGCGAACGTACTGATGCAGGGAAGTGACTGTGTTGCGACGTGAATCACGTTCGCGAACGTACTGACGCAGGGAACTGACTTTGTTGCGACGTGAATCACATGAATAACGTTCGCGAACGTACTGACGCAGGGAACTGACTCTGTTGCGACGTGAATCACGTTCGAGAACGTACTGACGCAGGGAACTGACTCTGTTACGACGTGAATCACGTTCGCGAACGTACTGACTTAGAGAACTGACTCTTTTGCGACGTGAATCACGTTCGCGAACGTACTGACACAGGGAACTGACTGTAATGCGATGTGAATCACATGAATCACGTTCGCGAACGTACTGACGCAGGGAATTGACTCTGTTGCGACGTGAATCACGTTTGCGAACGTACTGACGCAGGGAACTGACTGTGTTGCGACGTGAGTCACATGAATCACGTTCGTGGACGTAATGATGCAGGGAACTGACTGTGTTGCGACGTGAATCACGTTCGCGAACATACTGATGCAGGGAAGTGACTGTGTTGCGACGTGAATCACGTTCGCGAACGTACTGACGCAGGGAACTGACTGTGTTGCGACATGAATCACATGAATCACATTCGCGAACGTACTGACACAGAGAACTGACCGTGTTGCGACGTGAATCACGTTCGCGAACGTACTGACGCAGGGAACTGACTTTGTTGAAACGTGAATCACATGAATCACGTTCGCGAACGTACTGACGCAGGGAATTGACTCTGTTGCGACGTGAATCACGTTCGCGAACGTACTGACGCAGGGAACTGACTGTGTTGCGACGTGAGTCACATGAATCACGTTCGCGGACGTACTGATTAAGGGAACTGACTGTGTTGCGACGTGAATCACGTTCGCGAACGTACTGATTTAGGGAAGTGACTGTGTTGCGACGTGAATCACGTTCACGAACGTACTGACGCAGGGAACTGACTTTGTTGCGACGTGAATCACATGAATCACATTCGCGAACGTACTGACGCAGGGAACTGACTATGTTGCGACGTGAATCACGTTCGCGAATGTACTGACGCAGGGAACTGACTGTGTTGCGACATGAATCATATGAATCACATGAATCACATTCGCGAACGTACTGACACAGGAAACTGACTCTGTTGCGACGTGAATCACATTCGCGAACGTACTGACGCAGGGAACTGACTGTGTTGCGACGTGAATCACATGAATCACGTTCGCGAATGTACTGATGCAGGGAACTGACTCTGTTGCGACGTGAATCACGTTCGCAAACGTACTGACGCAGGGAACTGACTGTAATGCGACGTGAATCACATGAATTGTGTTTACGAACGTACTGACGCAGGGAATTGACTCTGTTGCGACGTGAATCACGTTCGCGAACGTACTGACGCAGGGAACTGACTGTGTTGCGACGTGAGTCACATGAATCACGTTCTCGGACGTACTGATTCAGGGAACTGACTGTGTTGCGATGTGAATCACGTTCGCGAACGTACTGATGCAGGGAAGTGACTGTGTTGCGACGTGAATCACGTTCGCGAACGTACTGATGCAGGGAACTGACTCTGTTGCGACGTGAATCACGTTCGCGAACGTACTGACGCAGAGAACTGACTCTGTTGCGACGTGAATCACGTTCGCGAACGTACTGACACAGGGAACTGACTGTAATGCGATGTGAATCACATGAATCACGTTCGCGAACGTACTGACGCAGGGAATTGACTCTGTTGCGACGTGAATCACGTTTGCGAACGTACTGACGCAGGGAACTGACTGTGTTGCGACGTGAGTCACATGAATAACGTTCGCGGACGTAATGATGCAGGGAACTGACTGTGTTGCGACGTGAATCACGTTCGCGAACGTACTGACGCAGGGAAGTGACTGTGTTGCGACGTGAATCACGTTCGCGAACGTACTGACGCAGGGAACTGACTGTGTTGCGACATGAATCACATGAATCACATTCGCGAACATACTGACACAGAGAACTGACCGTGTTGCGACGTGAATCACGTTCGCGAACGTACTGACGCAGGGAACTGACTTTGTTGAAACGTGAATCACATGAATCACGTTCGCGAACGTACTGACGCAGGGAATTGACTCTGTTGCGACGTGAATCACGTTCGCGAACGTACTGACGCAGGGAACTGACTGTGTTGCGAAGTGAGTCAAATGAATCACGTTCGCGGACGTACTGATTAAGGGAACTGACTGTGTTGCGACGTGAATCACGTTCGCGAACGTACTGATTTAGGGAAGTGACTGTGTTAAGACGTGAATCACGTTCACGAACGTACTGACGCAGGGAACTGACTTTGTTGCGACGTGAATCACATGAATCACATTCGCGAACGTACTGACGCAGGGAACTGACTATGTTGCGACGTGAATCACGTTCGCGAATGTACTGACGCAGGGAACTGACTGTGTTGCGACATGAATCATATGAATCACACGAATCACATTCGCGAACGTACTGACACAGGAAACTGACTCTGTTGCGACGTGAATCACATTCGCGAACGTACTGACGCAGGGAACTGACTGTGTTGCGACGTGAATCACATGAATCACGTTTGCGAACGTACTGATGCAGGGAACTGACTCTGTTGCGACGTGAATCACGTTCGCGAACGTACTGACACAGGGAACTGACTGTGTTGCGACGTGAGTCACATGAATCACGTTCTCGGACGTACTGATTCAGGTAACTGACTGTGTTGCGATGTGAATCACGTTCGCGAACGTACTGATGCAGGGAAGTGACTGTGTTGCGACGTGAATCACGTTCGCGAACGTACTGACGCAGGGAACTGACTTTGTTGCGACGTGAATCACATGAATAACGTTCGCGAACGTACTGACGCAGGGAACTGACTCTGTTGCGACGTGAATCACGTTCGAGAACGTACTGACGCAGGGAACTGACTCTGTTACGACGTGAATCACGTTCGCGAACGTACTGACGCAGAGAACTGACTCTTTTGCGACGTGAATCACGTTCGCGAACGTACTGACACAGGGAACTGACTGTAATGCGATGTGAATCACATGAATCACGTTCGCGAACGTACTGACGCAGGGAATTGACTCTGTTGCGACGTGAATCACGTTTGCGAACGTACTGACGCAGGGAACTGACTGTGTTGCGACGTGAGTCACATGAATCACGTTCGTGGACGTAATGATGCAGGGAACTGACTGTGTTGCGACGTGAATCACGTTCGCGAACATACTGATGCAGGGAAGTGACTGTGTTGCGACGTGAATCACGTTCGCGAACGTACTGACGCAGGGAACTGACTGTGTTGCGACATGAATCACATGAATCACATTCGCGAACGTACTGACACAGAGAACTGACCGTGTTGCGACGTGAATCACGTTCGCGAACGTACTGACGCAGGGAACTGACTTTGTTGAAACGTGAATCACATGAATCACGTTCGCGAACGTACTGACGCAGGGAATTGACTCTGTTGCGACGTGAATCACGTTCGCGAACGTACTGACGCAGGGAACTGACTGTGTTGCGACGTGAGTCACATGAATCACGTTCGCGGACGTACTGATTAAGGGAACTGACTGTGTTGCGACGTGAATCACGTTCGCGAACGTACTGATTTAGGGAAGTGACTGTGTTGCGACGTGAATCACGTTCACGAACGTACTGACGCAGGGAACTGACTTTGTTGCGACGTGAATCACATGAATCACATTCGCGAACGTACTGACGCAGGGAACTGACTATGTTGCGACGTGAATCACGTTCGCGAATGTACTGACGCAGGGAACTGACTGTGTTGCGACATGAATCATATGAATCACATGAATCACATTCGCGAACGTACTGACACAGGAAACTGACTCTGTTGCGACGTGAATCACATTCGCGAACGTACTGACGCAGGGAACTGACTGTGTTGCGACGTGAATCACATGAATCACGTTCGCGAATGTACTGATGCAGGGAACTGACTCTGTTGCGACGTGAATCACGTTCGCAAACGTACTGACGCAGGGAACTGACTGTAATGCGACGTGAATCACATGAATCACGTTCGAGAACGTACTGACGCAGGGAATTGACTCTGGAGCGACCTGAATCACGTTCGCGAACGTACTGACGCAGGGAACTGACTGTGTTGCGACGTGAGTCACATGAATCACGTTCGCGGACGTACTGATTCAGGGAACTGACTGTGTTGCGACGTGATCACGTTCGCGAACGTACTGATGCAGGGAAGTGAGTGTGTTGCGACGTGAATCACGTTCGCGAACGTACTGACGCAGGGAACTGACTTTGTTGCGACGTGAATCACATGAATCACGTTCGCAAACGTACTGACGCAGAGAACTGACTGTGTTGCGACGTGAATCACGTTCGCGAATGTACTGACGCAGGGAACTGACTGTGTTGCGACATGAATCACATGAATCACATTCGCGAACGTACTGACACAGGAAACTGACTCTGTTGCGACGTGAATCACGTTCGCGAACGTAGTGACGCAGGGAACTGACTGTGTTGCGACGTGAATCACATGAATCACGCTCGCGAACGTACTGACGCAGGGAACTGACTCTGTTGCGACGTGAATCACGTTATCGAATGTACTGACGCAGGGAACTGACTCTGTTGCGACGTGAATCACGTTCGCAAACGTACTGACGCAGGGAACTGACTCTAATGCGACGTGAATCACATGAATCACGTTCGCGAACGTACTGACTCAGGGAACTGACTGTGTTTCGACGTGAATCACATGAATCACGTTCGCGGACCTACTGACGCAGGGAACTGACTCTGTTGCGACGTGAATCACATTCGCGAACTTACTGACGCAGGGAACTGACTGTGTTGCGACGTGAATCACGTTCGCGAACGTACTGACGCAAGGAACTGACTGTGTTGCGACGTGAATCACATGAATCACGTTCGCGAACGTACTGACGCAGGGAACTGACTGTGTTGCGACGTGAATCACATGAATCACGTTCGCGGACGTACTGACGCAGGGAACTGACTCTGTTGCGACGTGAATCACGTTCGCGAGCGTACTGACGCAGGGAACTGACTCTGTTGCGACGTGAATCACGTTCGCGAACGTACTGACGCAGGGAACTGACTGTGTTGCGACGTGAATCACATGAATCACGTTCGCGAACGTACTGACGCAGGAAACTGACTGTGTTGCGACGTGAATCACGTGCGCGAACGTACTGACGCAGGGAACTGACTGTGTTGCGGCGTGGATCACATGAATCACGTTCGCGAACGTACTGACGCAGGGAACTGACTCTGTTGCGACGTGAATCACGTTCGCGAATGTACTGATGCAGGGAACTGACTGTGTTGCGACATGAATCACATGAATCACATTCGCGAACGTACTGACGCAGGGAACTGACTCTGTTGCGACGTGAATCACGTTCGCGAATGTACTGACGCAGGGAACTGACTGTGTTGCGACGTGAATCACATGAATCACGTTTGCGAACGTACTGACGCAGGGAATTGACTCTGTTGCGACGTGAGTAACGTTTGCGAACGTACTGACGCAGGGAACTGACTGTGTTGCGACGTGATTCACATGAATCACGTTCGCGAACGTACTGACGCAGGGAACTGACTCTGTTGCGACGTGAATCACGTTCGCGAATGTACTGATGCAGGGAACTGACTGTGTTGCGACATGAATCACATGAATCACGTTCGCGAACGTACTGACGCAGGGAACTGACTCTGTTGCGACGTGAATCATGTTCGCGAACGTACTGACGCAGGGAACTGACTGTGTTGCGACATGAATCACATGAATTACATTCCCGAACGTACTGACGCAGGGAACTGACTCTTGCAACGTGACTCACGTTCGCGAACGTACTGACGCAGGGAACTGACTGTGTTGCGACGTGAATCACATGAATCACGTTCGCGAACGTACTGACGCAGGGAATTGACTCTGTTGCGACGTGAATCACATGAATCACGTTGGTGAACGCACTGACGCAGGGAACTGACTCTGTTGCGACGTGAATCACGTTCGCGAACGTACTGACGCAGGAAACTGACTGTGTTGCGACGTGAATCACGTTCGCGAACGTACTGACGCAGGGAACTGACTGTGTTGCGATGTGAATCACATGAATCACGTTCACGAACGTACTGACGCAGGGAACTGACTGTGTTGCGACGTGAATCACATGAATCACGTTTGCGAACGTACTGACGCTGGGAACTGACTCTGTTGCGACGTGAATCACGTTCGCGAACGTACTGACGCAGGGAACTGACTCTGTTGCGACGTAAATCACGTTCGCGAACGTACTGACGCAGGGAACTGACTCTGTTGCGACATGAATCACATGAATCACATTCGCGAACGTACTGACGCAGGGAACTGACTCTGTTGCGACGTGAATCACGTTTGCGAACGTGCTGACGCAGGGAACTGACTGTGTTGCGACATGAATCACATGAATCACATTCGCGAACGTACTGACGCAGGGAACTGACTCTGTTGCGACGTGAATCACGTTCGCGAACGTACTGATGCAGGGAACTGACTGTGTTGCGACGTGAATCACATGAATCACGTTCGCGAACGTACTGACGCAGGGAACTGACCCTGTTGCGACGTGAATCACGTTCGCGAACGTACTGACGCAGGGAACTGACTGTAATGCGACGTGAATCACAGGAATCACGTTCGCGAACGTACTGACGCAGGGAACTGACTCTGTTGCGACGTGAATCACGTTCGCGAACGTACTGACCAGGGAACTGACTGTGTTGCGATGTGAATCACATGACTCACGTTCGCGAACGTACTGACGCAGAGAACTGACTCTGTTGCGACGTGAATCACGTTCGCGAACGTACTGACGCAGGGAACTGACTGCGTTGCGACGTGAATCACGTGATTCACGTTTGCGAACGTACTGACACAGAGAACTGACTGTGTCGCGGAGGATGACGTCACATTGAGGATCTCGTTCAGTCACTTTGCGCGTCGTTCATTGGGTGCTGAGGGCTTGTGTTGTTCGCGAACCGACACACACCGAGATCTGCCGCTGGGGAAGCTGTTACTGAATTACTCATGATTCGCCGACCTGCACACATTTTTTTATTCTGTTTTTCATATCGTGTTTTTTACATACCACTTTTAGAGTTATCATAATTCTTTAAAAAATTTAAAAAAACCACATTGGATGTGATATAAAAGGAAGAGTGTTTTTTATTACATTTTTAATACATGTAATGTTCTGTTAGAAACATTACATGTTAAAATAATAAAATGTAATGTGAAAAAAGAAATCTTGTAACACATTTTAGAATCATTTTTTCTATCTTGTCAAATCCACTATGAATTGTTAAAATACATGTAATGTAATAATGTAGAAAATAATTGCATTTCAAACACATTTAAGAATAAATTTCAATGTTGTCGTCGAGTCAAATGTTAAAATGTAAAAATAATAATACTATTTGTAAATTTGTATGTATTTCTTACCACTTTAAAAAACTTTTTTTTTAAATTTTGTTTTCAGATCCAATTTAAAATGTCATGGACACTTCATGGAGAGGACACAAAAAAAGAAGAAGGAAAAACAAGAAAATGGTATTTGTAGCAAATTTTAAAATAAATTGTTATTATCTTGTCAGATTCTCACACACCGAGATCTGCCGCTGGGGAAGCTGTTACTGACTGACTCATGATTCGCCAACCTGCACACAGAACTGCTGCTGCAGAAGTGATTCGGTGAACGAGTCTTTTGAACGAATCAATTTAAGGAACTGATTCTAGTGATCCCATCACTACTTTGAAGAGGCATTGATGTCCTTGAGTTGAGTGAAGGGTTCGAACCTTAGTATGCAGCTATTCAGGTGGAAAGAAAAACCTTTTCGTATTTTTTATAGGTGTGCTGTGGGTAGTTGCAGACTTTCTTAATTTGATTCTAACAACCTTACCTTTTGAAATTCTACGTCAATATGTATTCGATATTCAAATGTATGACATTTTTATTTCAAAAATTACACATTTAAATGGCAGAAAAATATAAAGCCGTGTTTATAGAGAGCGTATGGCCGACTCGCTCTCACGGATGGGGTCAAACATGGCGCTCTTGGTCACGTGATGAGCTTTTAACCAACCATTTGGGAGATTGTCTGGGCAGTATGCTCTCTGATTGGTCAACCCCCCCCTTCCCCTCCCCCGTGACTTTTACGCGCCATGTTTGATCCCAATTTTGAAACCGGGTTGGCCATACTCACTCTCGACACGGCTCAGCCGAGGACCGCGCCTCTGCATAAGGACTAGTATTTTGTCTTCACAAGAAATTTGAATTCATTATTGGAAGGTTTGTGTGCGTGTATACATTCCCATAACAACAAATATATGAGCAATTGTTTCAAAAAAAAAACCCTCACAAATAGCAGATTCAGTACTTCTGCTGGCCTAGTAGTGTCGCTATAAACACAGGATATACCCCGTGACGCGTCGGACAGTTTTCACTTTCATTTTGACTACGTCGTTGGAGGTCAGAAGCGGCTTAAGATTTGTTCGATTCAATCGGGATTTTTGTGTGTCAATTTAAAACGACCACAGCTGTTTTCAACCCTAAACGCAATAACGTTGACTTCGAAGAGAACTCGTGTCCCATTCAGCGAGCGTCTACTGTATTTACAGTAAGTACAGTACCTTCTCTTCATGTAATCATTACTGTACGTTTATGTTTGCTCACAATTTCCTGTGTCCGTGTGAATGCTTATCTGCGTGAACTTCCTCGTTTCAAAGAAATGCAATGGTTGACTTTAAGGAGAAAACGAAAGTGAACGGTTCAATGTGTCAGTCGAAATGACAAAACTTTACTGCAATGTATACATTTGTCCAAGAATAAGTTCTAAAATAGTAAAACTATATATTGTCCAAATGTAATCAGCTAGCTTGACAGTAAGTAGTGTGGAAAAAAACTTAAAGCAAGGCAAAAACAACAACTATGTAAAGTAACAATGTTTATACTGATTTTATAAAAATATATAATCATTAAAAAACAACATATATAGTGTGGAAAAATATGTATAGCCACGATAATACACTATGCACTACATCACAGGTATTCAACTAAAGACCCGAAAGCCTGGACATAATGTGTGTCAATAAAGTACTTTAAAAAAAAAAAAAATTATTAATCAATCAATGTTTACTTATATAGCCCTAAATTTTACTAAATATATTTGTTCTTTTGACAGACAAAATGTATGTAATGCTTTAAATTTCACATCTTTTAAACGGTAATTTTCTATATTATCTGATCATGCAACACATATATTATTAATTACCTTATTTTATATATATATATATATATATATATATATATATATATATATATATATATATATATATGTATATTTATATGTATTTGGACACTGACTTGTGGTAAATATTTACTATTACAAGTGGCCCTCCAAAGGCAGCCACAACTACGATGTGGCCCTCAGTGAAAACCAGTCGGACACACCTGCACTACATAATCTTATATGTGCATTGCGGTTATTTAAAAGAAAAAAATTATATGTATTGTCAGTAAATCTTTAAAGAGTATTAAATCAAAATTACAATAAAAAAGGTCGCTGACTTTCTTTTCTTTGTGATAAGTTATTATTTCAAAGTTTGCAATTGATGTTGACATCTAAATTTGGTGTAGTTTTATGTTATTGTATACTGTTTTATGTTATTGTAAAATGTCTAATTTGCTGTCAAATTAGACATTTTTTTTAACAGATTAATCCCATTTTGGAATTTTTTGGGAGGTTAATTTGTATCTTTATTATGAAAGCTTTTTGTACACACTGAATTTATGTCACTGAATATTTTGAGTTTCAATTTTGTGAGCTGAATGTATTTTATTGATTATATGTCTTTACTTCATTGAATTAGGATGTGTGAGGAAAATGTGTTTTTTTTTAATTCAGTTTGTCTAAATACAGTGTTTTCAAATTCAGTGTGTAAAAATTCAGTATAAAAATCAGTGTATGAAAAAATTATGTTTAAAAAGATTCAGTGTATAAAATTTTGTGCAGAAATGCTTGTTGATTTAATGCTCAAGACACACTTCTGATAAATTAAGACTGATGCAATCAATCCGGTCTCAGAACAAGGTGCTTCAGTCTTAATTTACCAAAAGTGGGTCTTGAGTTTTGAAGCAAAAAATATTTATGCACTGAAATGTAATGCACTGAATTATTTACACAGAACTTTTATATATTACATTTTTTTTACAATAAATTTTTTTATCGCTGAATTTTTATGAAATTAAATTGTTAGCTTAATTTAATGTAAAAAAATCAAGTTCACACAATTTAAACGCAAAAATTCAGTTACATAAATTCTGTGTCTACAAAACTAAGACACTAGTTAACCTAAATGGAACTTGGATTAATCATGATTAATCACCGGTGATTATTTGCACGCATTATAGAAATGTGCTTCGGAAAAGAACCCCTATATTGGTACACAAATCCAATTTTATTGTTAGAACGTCGTCTCGGAAAGTTTTCAAACGTTTTACTTGAATGCATGTCGTTTAATTGACCAAAACTTGGGAACCGTTTTATCTAAAAATTCTCAGGTTACCTTTTGGAGTGACAGTCGACGTCTCCTCACTCATTGTTGTACTGACATATGCATTGATCTGATCACTGAACGTATACAATTAAGGTAATCAAAAAAAAACTTGTCAGGTCAAAATAAATTGCATGATTTATCCAAGGGTGTTCATAATTATTGTGATATTATTTTGTAATTAATCACACAAGTTCACTTATTAGTTTGACAGCCCGAAGTATAATACATGCTATTTTATAGTCTGATTTTACTTGAGCGTAATACAAGCACAAAAACAACTTTTTTGTATGAATATCTCTCAAAAGTGCAAATTGTGTTGAAGAGTGCATTCACTCGTTTATCCGCTCCTGTGCGTCCAGGTGATGCAGAAACTGTCCCACCTCCTCTTCCCTCTGCTCTTGCTGTGCGTGGATGTCTGCGTAGTGCGCGGCCTCCGCCTCCTGCAGCTCTCGGCGCCCTTCCCATGCTCGGCGTTGGTCGCCATGTGGGCAGGAGGGCTGACCAGGGCCAGCCTCCTCCTGCTTGTGTCCTGCGCTTCCTGTGGAGCAGGGCTCTTGTGGGTGAGCAGTCTGTTGGTGCATTGCTTGCACTTCCCCGCGTACGTGGGCCTCCTCTCCGGGCTGGGGTGTTCCACCGAGGATGAGGCGTGGGGATGGCACTCCTGGGAGAGGGTGAGTAGACCTATATAATTGCTCTGTATTAAATACAAAACCCAAAACCAGTGAAGTTGGAATGTTGCTTAATTTGTAAATTAATACAGATTAAATCCATCCATCCATTTTTGTCCCATTTTTGGGGTCGTGGGGAGCGCTGGAGCCAATCTCAGCTGCATTCGGGCGGAAGGCGCTTACACCCTGGACAAGTCGCTACCTCATCAGCGGGCCAACACAGATAGACAGACAACATTCACACTCACATGTTTTTGGAGGGGGGCTTCATGGTGAAAGAGGGGTTAGTGCGTCTGCCTCACAATACGAAGGTCCTGCAGCCCTGGGTTCAATACCAGGCTCGGCATCTTTCTGTGTGGAGTTTGCATGTTCTCCCCGTGAATGCGTGGGTTCCCTCCGGGTACTCCGGCTTCCTCCCATTTCCAAAGACATGCACCCGGGGATAGGTTGATTGGCAACACTAAATTGGCCCTAGTGTGTGAATGTGAGTGTGAATATTGTCTGTCTATCTGTGTTGGCCCTGCGATGAGGTGGAGACTTGTCCAGGGTGTACACTGCCTTCCGCCCGATTGTAGCTGAGATAGGCGCCAGCGCCCCCCGCGACCCCAAAAGGAAATAAGTGGTAGAAAATGGATGGATGGATTTTTTTGGAGGTGGGAGGAAGCCGGAGTACCCGACGGAGCCCACTCAGTCACGGGGAGAACATGCAAACCCAGGATCAAACCCAGGACTATTCAGGACCTTTGTATTGTGAGGCACATGCAATAACCCCTGTCACACCGTGCTGCAATGATTTGCAAATCCTTTTCAACTTATATTAAATTGATTAGACTGCAAAGACAAGATATTTAATGTTCGAACTTAGAAAAAAATATTTTTTTTAACAAATAATCCTTAACTTAGAATTTATTGGCAAGAACACATTGCAAAAAAGTTGGCACAGGGGCATTTTTACCACTGGGTTACATTGCCTTTCCTTTTAACAACACTCAGCAAATATTTGGGAACTGAGGAGACCAATATTTTAAGCTTTTCAGGTGGAATTATTTCCCATTCTTGCTTGACGTACAGGTTAAGAGATTTAACAGTCCGGGGTCGCTGTTGTGGTATTTTACGCTTCACATTTTCAATGGGAGATAGGTCTGGACTACAGGCAGGCCAGTCTAGTACCCGCACTCTTTTACCACGAAACCACGCAGAATGTGGCTTGGCATTGTTTTTGTAATATAAGCAGGGGTGCGTCCATAATAACGTTACTTAGATGACAACATATGTTGCTCCAAAACCTGTATGTACTTTTCAGCATTAATGGTGCCTTCACAGATGTGTAAGTTACCTATTCCTTGGGCACTAATACACCCCATACCATCACGGATGCTGGCTTTTGAACTTTGCGCCTATAACAATCCAGATGGGTCTTTTTCTCTTTGTTCCAGAGGACAGGATGTCCACAGTTTCCAAGAAAAAATTTAATTGTGGACTCGTTAGACCACAGCAAATTCGGCGGCGTTTCTGGGTGTTGTTGATAAATGGAATTTGCTTTGCATAGTAGAGTTTTAACTTGCACTTACAGATGTAGCGACAAATGATAGTTACTAACAGTGGTTTTCTGAAATGTTCATGAGCCCATGTGGTGATATCCTTTACACACTGATGTCACTTTTTGATACAGTACCCCCTGAGGGATCGAAGGTCACGGGCATTAAATGTTGGTTTTCAGCCTTGCTGCTTACATGCGGTGATTTTTCCAGATTCTCTAAACCTTTTTTAAGATTAGTTTATTTCAAAGGGGACAATGCAATTTCATAAAACACATGACTACACATCGTTAAAAAAGCCGGAACTTGCCAGAAGGCTAGTTTCCATCTGTAGTCCCCTGGCCATGATGTAAAAAAGGCAGTAAAATTACAATTTCAAAGAAAAAGAGAAACAGAAAGAATGCACACAATACATATTCAATTTAATAAAAAATAAAATACAACATCACAACATAACATTTATCTTAGCGTCAAAACAGGCTCATCTTTTAGTGCTGACAGCTGTAGGCGTTGATAAGCCACATTTTCCATTTTTTTTGTGAATGCCTTGTATGTTTTGACCAGTATAACGTCTTCAGGTACTGAGTTCCACACATTTGCACTCCTTACTGACCAGGCCAACTTACTGAAAGTGCTCCTACGCAGATGAATATATCACTCACCTCTGACAAAGCCTCGAGTGACACGCTCACGACTATTTCTTTGGCTGATTAACTCTGCCAGAGGATCTGGAGCCAATTCATGCAGTACTTTATAGGTCAGTTTTAAAAAAGTCTGCAAATGTGTTAAGACTGTCCCAGTTTAAAATACTGTATTTTTTTTAAATGGCACAGTGATGATAGTGCCTAGGTTTTTATCCATAACTTTAATTGCCTTTTTTGTCAAATATTTCCAAAGGTTTTTTGTAACTTCGACAAGTCTGAGAGCAGCTGGTCAGACAATAGTTGAAGTGGCTGAAAATTATCGAATGCAAATACAATTTTGCAGCTTCAGTTGACATTTCATTTCGAATGGAAGGAAAATTTGCTAGATTAAACTTGATTATTTTACACAGTTTGCCAATATGGGCTTTAAATGAAAGCTCTGAATCTATTATTAACCCAATATATTTATATTGGCTTACAATTTGTATTCTTTCTTCTATCTCTTTTGATATTATGCGCCGTAGATGGTGAAATCCTTAAATTCCTTGCAACAGCTCATTGAGAAATGTTGGGGAACATTATCACCAGACCTATGTAAGCATCAATATATATCTTGATGTTGCAGAAAAAAGACCATATATTTCTTCAACCGATTTCCGAACTCTAAATGGGTGAATTTTGGCGAATTAAACGCCTTTCTATTATTCGCTCTCGAAGCGATGACGTCACAATGTGACGTCACATAGGTAATCAATCCGCCATTTTCTCAAACACATTACAAACACCGGGTCAAATCAGCTGTGTTATTTTCCGTTTTTTCGACTGTTTTCCGTACCTTGGAGACATCATGCCAGGGACGGATTCAAGTTGATTTGCTAATCGATGCTAACATGTTATTTAGGCTAGCTGTATGTACTGTATGTACGGCGATGCTACGACAGACATGGCACAGAGAAACGTGTGGATATCCTGCGACACTCAAAGCAGATGCAGTTCCAACGATAAAGTGAACGAAATCACAAGGGTGAGTTTTGTTGATGTTATTGACTTATGTGCTTATCAGATATATTTGGTCGCGGCATGACTGCCAGCTAATCGATGCTAACATGCTATTTAGGCTAGCTGTATGTACATTTGTAGCTATATTTGCATCCAGCCTTTCCCTCCACTCACATTTAATGCCAAACAAACACTTACCAATCGACGACTGATTTAAGTTGCTCCAGTGGTCTGGTCAAAAGATGCAATCGTTGGTTAGAAGGCGATCGCCGAATAGCTTCAATAGCTATTCGCTCAATAGCTTCAGTTTCTTCTTCAATTTCGTTTTCGCTATCTGCCTCCACACTCCAAATATCCGTTTCAATACATGTGTAATCTGTTGAATTGCTTAAGCCGCTGAAATCCGAGTCTGAATCCGAGCTAATGTCGCTATATCTTGCTGTGCTATCCGCCATGTTGTTTGTATTGGCATCACTAGATGACGTCACAGGAAAATGGACGGTGGATTTACAGATAGCGAAAATCAGGCACTTTAAGCCTTTTTTTGGAGATATTCCATGATGGGTAAAATTTTGAAAAAAACTTCGAAAAATAAAATAAGCCACTGGGAACTGATTTTTATTGATTTTTAACCCTTCTGAAATTGTGATAATATTCCCCTTTAAACTGTTCGACAATTTGCTCATGCATTTGTTCACAAAGTGGTGACCCTCGCCCCATTGTTAGTTGTGAATGACTGAGCATTTCATGGAAGCTGCTTTAATGCACAATCATGGCACCCACCCGTTCCCAATTAGCCTGTTCACCTGTGGGATGTTCCAAATAAGTGTTTGATTAGCATTCCTCAACTTTCTCAGTCTTTTTTGCAACTTGTGGCAGTTTTCTTGAAACATGTTGCAGGCATCAATTTCTAAATGAGCTAATATTTGCCAAAAGTAACGTTTTTCAGGTCGAACATTAAGTATCTTGTCTTTGTAGTCTGTTCATTTGAATATAGGCTCAAAAGGATTTGCAAACCGTTGTATTCTGTTGTTGTATTTTCACGATTTATAGGTTGATTACAACACTAAATTGGCCCTTGTGTGTGAATGTTAGTGTGAATGTTGTCTGTCTATCTGTGTTGGCCCTGTGATGAGGTGGTGACTCGTCCAGGGTGTACGCCGCACAGTTGCACATTGGCGGCACCCCCGCACCCACAATCAGGACAAGCGGTAGGAAATGGATGGATGGACAATATGCCAACATCACTGGCTTTGGGTTTTGTATGTAAGTCCTAAAAGTGGTATATTCTGTTAAGTAAAGTACAATTTTGTTTTTGTGATGCCGTGATGGAAAGGTACCAGTGGTAACAAGGTGGCAAAGTGTGTTGATAAACATAGAAACATCATTTAATCAGTCCTTGCAAGAATTTTCCATGTTGCGCCAAATTCCCGCAAATTCAACAAGGCCCGCAAATTATGCGAGGCCTCGCAACTTCCCCACATTTTTGGCTAATGAGCATCATTTTCACCAAACATTTTTTTCTAAGAATGGCACTTAATTGGACCTATTATGCCTAACCAAGTTTTTTTTTTTTTGTACATGTATTTGGGATCTGCATTTGTCCCGAAAATTGGAAATTCATCCATGGAGGAATTTGCCCGATTTGTGATGTTTTTCCAAATTGTGACACCAGCGGATTATCCATACATGCTTTAAAATTTACCCCAAGTGATTTGCGCTAGTCCACCATTTTAGTATGATGTTGTAGTCAATAATTATATATATATATATATATATATATATATATATATATATATATATTAGGGCTGTGAATCTTTGGGTGGGTCAAGATTCAATTCAATATCGATTCTTGGGGTCACGATTCAATAATATATCGATTGTTTTCGATTCGATTAGATTCTCGATTCAAAAACGATATTTTCCGATTCAAAACGATTCTGTATTCATTCAACACATAGGATTTCAGCAGGATCTACCCCATTCCGCTGACATGCTAGCAGAGTAGTAGATTTTTTTTTTTTTAAAGCTTTTATAATTGTAAAGGACAATGTTTTATCAACTGATTGCCATAATGTAAATTTGTTTGAACCATGAAACGAACCAAAAATATGACTTATTTTATCTTTGTGAAAATATTGGAAACATTGTGTTGTCAAGCTTATGAGATGCGATGCAAGTGTAAGCCACTGTGACACTATTGTTCTTTTTTTTTAATTTTTATAATATTGATACTGTCGTTGATAATATTAATTTTTGTTTCACTACTTTTGGTTTGTTCTGTGTCGTGTTTGTGTCTTCTCAATTGCTCTGTATATTGCAGTTCTGAGTGTTGCTGGGTCAGGTTTGGTTTTGGAATTGGATTGCAATGTTATGGTATTGCTGTGTAGTAATTTGTTGGATTAACAAAAAAAATCAATAAAAAAAATAAAAATAAAAATCGATTTTTAAAAAATGAGAATTGATTCTGAATCGCACAACGTATTCAATTTGAATCGATTTTTCCCCACACCCCTATTATATATATATATATATATATATATATATATATATATATATATATATATATATATATATATATATATATATATATAATGTATATGTGTGTGTACGAACCCCGTTTCCATATGAGTTGGGAAATTGTGTTAGATGTAAATATAAACGGAATACAATGATTTGCAAATCCTTTTCAACCTATATTCAATTGAATGCACTACAAAGACAAGATATTTGATGTTCAAACTCATAAACTTTTTTTTTTGCAAATAATAATTAACTTGGAATTTCATGGCTGCAACGCATGCCAAAGTAGTTGGGAAAGGGCATGTTCACCACTGTTTTACACCACCTTTTCTTTTAACAACACTCAATAAACGTTTGGGAACTAAGGGAGCTAATTTTTGAAGCTTTGAAAGAGGAATTCTTTCCCATTCTTGTTTTATGTAGCGCTTCAGTCGTTCAACAGTCCGGGGTCTCCCCTGTTGTATTTTACGCTTCATAATGTGCCACACATTTTCGATGGTAGACAGATCTTGACTGCAGGTGGGCCAGTAAAGTACCCACACTCTTTTACTACGAAGCCACGCTGTTGTAACACGTGGCTTGGAATTGTCTTGCTGAAATAAACAGGGGCGTCCATGATAACGTTGCTTGGATGACAACATATGTTGCTCCAAAACCTATATGGACCATTCAGCATTAATGGTGCCTCCACAGATGTGTAAGTTACCCATGCCTTGGGCACTAATGCACCCCCATACAATCACAGATGCTGGCTTTTGAACTTTGCGCCTTTAACAATCCGGATGGTTATTTTCCTCTTCGTTCCGGAGGACAGCTCGTCCACAGTTTCTAAATATAATTTGAAATGTGGACTGGTTTTGTTTCTGGGTATTGTTGATAAATGGGTTTTGCTTTGCATAGCAGAGTTTTGACTTGCACTTACAGATGAAGCGACGAACTGTAGTTACTGACAGTTGTTTTATTAAGTGTTACTGAGTCCATGTGGTGATATCCTTTACACACTGATGTTGTTCCCTGGGGGATCAAAGGTCCATAATATCACCGCTTAAATGCAGTGATCTCTCCAGATTTTCTGAACCTTTTGATGATTTTATGGACCGTAGATGGTAAAATCCCTAAATTCCTTGCAATAGCTTGTTGATAAATGTTGTTCTAAAGCTGTTCCACAATTTGCTTACAAATTGGTGACCCTCGCCGCAGCGTTGTTTGTGAATTACTTAGCATTTCATGGAAGCTGCTTTTATACCCAATCATGGCACCCACCTGTTCCCAATTAGCCTGCACACCCTTGGGATGTTCCAGATAAGTGTTTTATGAGCATTCCTCAACTTTATCAGTATTTATTGCCGCCTTTCCCAACTTCTTTGGCACATGTTGCTGGCATCAAATTCTAAAGTTATTGATTATTTGCAAACAAAAAAATGTTTATCAGTTTGAACATCAAATATGTTGTCTTTGTAGCATATTCAACTGAATATGGGTTGAAAATGATTTGCAAATCATTTTATTCCGTTTCTATTTACATCTAACACAATTTCCCAACTCATATGGAAACGGGGTTTGTATATTAGGGGTGCAACGGTACACAAAAATTTCGGTTTGGTACGTACCTCGGTTTAGAGGTCACGGTTCGGTTCATTTTTGGTACAGTAAGAAAACAACAAAATATAATTTTTTTGGTTATTTATTTACCAAATTTGTAAACAATGGCTTTATCCTTTTAACATTGGGAACACTATAATAATTCTGCCCACTTTAATCCACATTAAACTGCCTCAAGTTGTTGCTTTGATGAAATAAAATGACAAAACCTTTCTTCTACATATAAAAAGTGCAAGATTAAACAGTTTCAAGTAAACTCATCATGCTTAATTTATTACAGCATTTGGGAAGCCTGTAGTTGACTTTTATTATGTAAATGTTTCATTTTTTATCAACATGTGATAGCAGGTACCCTGCCATTCAAAACTAGGCTACTACATTACTAATGATTAATGTAACTATAGCTGAAAAAATAGTACAATAGCAATAGGAGAGACTATTCATCCCTGAACACCATGGAGTTCAATTAAATAACAGACAGACAGGGCTTTGCTGCCCCTAACACACACACACACACGCACGCACGCACACACACACACACACACACACACACACACAGCAAAATGAGCTAACGTTACGCTAAAACTAATTAGCCTTCACCTCAAGCCAGGACTGCGAGAACTGAGCTGCAGTTTAAGTTTCTAGAAGGTCAATGGGCTCATAGTGATGTTAGTAATAGTTGTGACTGGAAGGTGTTTTTTATAATTTGGGGAGAGTACGCTGTCCGCTGCTCCCCTGCTAAACACATATCTGCTCGTGCATCTGAATACGCACTGCTGAATGGCTTTTACATCGCTCTGAATACGCACTGCTGATTGGCTTTGTATGTAACCAATCAGATTGTTGTGTGGCTCGGACAATGCTGGGGGCTGACACAGAGGCAGAAAGCAGAGCAGCTTGTGAAGCCTTTTTCTTACAAACTCGTTCGGTACACCCGCGTGCCGAACCGAAACCGCCGTACCGAAACGGTTCACTTCAAATACACGTACCATTACCCCCCAAATATATATACATACCTACAACTCTTACACATATGTAAGAGGGATGTGTACTATGGCTATGAGTTGTTTTTTTCTCTTGGCCTCAGTCTGCACCCCCTCTCCAGGGCCCAGGCTAAGACCGATTTTTTAAATTTTATTTTAATCTTTTATTTTTTTTCTCCCATTACCCCCCCTTGTTTACCTGTATCTCATCTTTTTTGTAAGGGGCGCTGGAAGCCGGCAGACCCGTCAGCGATCCTGTTCTGTCTCCCTGTAATGTTTGTCTGATCTTGAATGGGATTGTGCTGAAAATTTAAATTTTCCTGACGGAATAAATAAAGTACTATCTATCTATCTACATATACATATATACTAGGGGTGTGGGAAAAAATGGATTTGAATACGGATCGCGATTCTCACGTTGTGCGATTCAGAATCGATTCAAATTTTTTTTTAAATCGATTTTGAAAAAATATATATATATTTTTTTTATTTTTTTTTATTTTTTTTATCAATCCAACAAAACAATACACAGCAATACCATAATAATGCAATTCAATTCCAAAACCAAACCTGACTCAGCAACACTCAGAACTGCAATAAACAGAGCAATTGAGGAGAGACAAACACGACACAGAACAAACCAAAAGTAGTAAAACAAAAATTAATATTATCAACAACAGTATCGATGTTAGTTATAATTTCAGCATAGCAGTGATTAAAAATCCCTCATTGACGTTATCATTAGACATTTATAAAAATAAAAAAAAAAGAACACATTGGCTTACACTTGCATCGCATTTCATAAGCTTGACAACACACTGTGTCCAATGTTTTCACAAAGATAAAATAAGTTGTATTTTTGGTTCGTTTAATAGTTAAAACAAATTTACATTATTGCAATCAGTTGATAAAACATTGTCCTTTACGATTATAAAAGTTTTAAAAAAAATCTACTACTCTGCTAGCATGTCAGCAGACTAGCGTAGATCCTGCTGAAATCCTATGTATTGAATGAATACAGAATCGTTTTGAATCGGAAAAATATCGTTTTTGAATCGAGAATCGCGTTGAATCGAAAAAATTGATATGTAATCGAACCGCGACCCCAAGAATCGATATTGAATCGAATCGTGGGACACCCAAAGGTTCGCAGCCCTAATATATACACATATAAACACAACACAAACACTTAGACTACAATTTTGGTCTAGACAAAATAATAATTTTGCCATAACATGTCTTCACAAGGTGAGTAGTTTTTACTTTATTTCAGTTCTTGTTACAGTAGGGTTCTATAATATACCGTATTTCCTTGAATTGCCGCAGGGCATATAGTATGCGCCTGCCTTGAATTACTGCCGGGTCAAATTCGCTTTGCAAAAATATTAGCGCATGCTTAGTATTACCGCCTGGTCAAACTTGTGACGTCACGAGTGACACTTCCCCTGTCATCATTTTAAAACTGGAGGAGGCTGATTTCAATACCGGTAATTTGAAATCGCATAAAGGGAAGAAGATCAAGAGCTATTCAGTAGGATTTATGGTCCAAGCTTACATCACACTCTAATTTTTACTGCATGCCTTTGGTAAGTGCCGGTGTGAAAAGAGGTTTTAAAATAATTAGCGCATGCTTACTTTTACCGCATGCCTTTGGTAAGCGCAGGAGTGAGAATAGCTTTTAAATTAATTAGCGCACCGGCGGCAAGTCAAGGAAATACGGTAAGTTGAAACTATGCCTGTACAGTTATAAAGGTTTTATGATGGCACAGTTTGGAACAGATTGATGTGAGAACAACCAGCATCACTGGATAAATCGTGCCCCACTATTATATGATACTATTTGAGTGTAAGTGCACATGATCTGGTGGGGCACTGCCTCCTCCTGCTGTTGAAAGTATTTGTGTTGTTTTTTTTAATAGTTGTTGCAGGGCTACGTGGTGACGGCGGTGGCGTGGGTCTACTGGAGTCAATACGCTTCTTCGCTGTGGACGTCCAAGTGCGCAACAGAGAAGCCTAAAGAGGACATTGTGTCATCTCTGAGAAGATTGACTGGATTCATGCAACCTTATCTGGGCCGATTTATTTTCGTGCTGATACTTGTGCTGCTCTCCGCCTATGGTAAGTGAGATAATGTTGGCGGCCCCTTAATATATGTTGTGCAGGCTGTTTTAAGAAGGTTGTCACCTATATCACAAATCTGAGAAGTGTTTTTATTCCTTTAAATATATATCTATTGATCTACATTACATTGTTTAAAAACACTTGTTATATTTAATAAAACTATGATTATAATTTTTCACAATCTAATTTCTGTATTTTTTATGGAATAAAACATTAATTACGGCATATACATTTCTTTTGTTTATATTTCTATATCTTTTTTTTTTTTTTTTTTTTTTTTTTAACAAATTAAGCATTTTTGGTGTAAGTTAGTACCAGTATCCCTATTCTTTTCTTTTATGTTTTAATTGCCAATTCCTCCATACAATAACGAATAAAGATATACAGTAAAAAAAAATACAATACTTTTATTCACTTATTGCCATGTATTTTTCAACGCATTAAAAATGGTGCTAAAATATTCTGTATTTATTGTTTCAATTTAATAAAATTGTAATATTTGTTTAACTAATTAAAAATGGTGATAAATGATTCCGTATTTATTGTTTCAATTTAATAAAAGTGTCATATTTGTTTAACCAATTAAAAAGTCACGTAAAGCCATACAATTTTTTTTTAGTAATTAAACATTTGTATTTTTTTTCTGTATTTATAGGTACATTGAATAAAACTATCACATTTGTTTACCTAGTAAAAAGGATAATAACTTTTTTCCATAGTTTTTAATGGAATAAAACTCAATATATTTTTTTTTTCTGTATTTTTATTTATCTAGTTTTAAAATTTCTTAACCAATTAAGCATAATTCTTTATTTTTTTTATTGGCAATTGCTCCATGGACTTTTGAAGTTTTTTCTCCCTCAGATTGGGTTCAGATCAGGAGATGTTATTGTGGTTTGCAAAGCCCTTCAAGCAGGGGTCTCAAATTCAATTTAGCTGGGGGCCACTGGATGCAGAAATTGGGTGAGGCTGGGCCGCAAGAGAAGATTTCTTAAAAAAATCTTACATGCACTTTTTAATGAATTCACCTTCTTTGAATGGCTTTCCCGCCCTAGCAACATACTTGCCAACTCTCGCGATATTTCCAGGAAACACCCGGATATCAGTGCCCCTCCCGACAATCACCCGGGGCAATCATTCTCCCGGTTTCCACCCGGACAACATTATTAAGAGCGTGTCGTGATGGCACTGCCTTTAAAGTCCTCTACATCCTGTGTCTCGTCCGCTTTTCCACCATGCAAACAGTGTGCCGGCCCAGTCACGTATTGTATGAGGCTTCTGCAGACCCACGGATTTGACTGTAAGACATACTTGATCAACAGCCTTACAGGTCACACTGAGGGTGGCCGTATAAACAACTTTATCACTGTTACAAATATGCGCCACACTGTGAACCCAAAACAAACAAGATTGACAAACACATTTTGGGAGAACATCCGCACCGTAACACAACATAAACACAACAGAACAAATACCCAGAATCCAATGCAGCCCTAACTCTTCCGGGCTACAATAAGGGGCGGGGTTGGGGGGGGTGTATATTGTCGCCCGGAAGAGTTAGGGCTGTGTGAGATTCTGGGTATTTGTTGTGTTGTGTTGTGTTACGGTGTTCTCCCAAAATATGTTTGTCATTCTTGTTTGGTGTTGTTTCACAGTGTGGCACATATTTATAACAGTGTTAAAGTTGTTTGTACGGCCATCCTCAGTGTGACCTGTGTGGCTGTTGATCAACTATGTCTTGCAGTCGCTCACTACGTATACAGAAGCCAAATACAACATGTGGCTGGACTGGCACGCTGTTGGTACAGGATGTAGAGGACGCTAAAGGCAGTGCCTCCACGGTGCCCCTGTAAAATTGTAGTTTGGGTGAAATTCAGGAGAATGATTACCCTTGGAGGGGCACTGAAATTTGGGAAGCTCCCGGAAAAATCGAGGGTATACAAGTATGGTGCTGTAAATCGCTATTCATATAAAACTCGCTGGCCGCACCAACATTAAATTTTGATATTAAGGTGCGGGCCGCAAAATAACGTCTCGCGGGCCGCTATTGGCCCGCGAGGTCGCATGTTTGAGACCCCTGCCTTTAAGACACTTGAGATTTAGGGATATACAAATAAACTGCGATTAATTAATCAATTGGTACTTTAAAATTAAAACTTTTATTCACTGAAAACCATGTATTTTATAACTAATTTAAAAATGGTCATATATTGTTCTATATATATTGTTTCAATTTAATAAAACTATCGTATGTGTTTAACTAATTAAAAAAGTAATGCATTTTTCTGTATTTATTTTGGTTGTAGGTGAAACATTATCATTATGTATTTTTTAACAAATTAAAAAGGGTGATGGATCATTCTGCATTTATAGTTTTAATTTAATAAAGCCATAGTATATAATTAAATTTGAAATATTATCATTTATTTAAATGCAAAATTAACTAATTAAAAAAGGTCAATTGATTATTCTGTTATTAATAGTTTTTTTTAAATTGAAAAAAGATTATAATTTTTTTAACTTTTTAATAACAGTGAGGGAGGATCTTTTCCGTATTAATTTTTGGTGAATAAAATATTACATGGTTTTAACTAATTGTTAATATAATGGTGATATATTATTCTGTATTTATTGTTGTTTCAATTGAGTAACCTATTTTCAAAATCTTGTATTTTTGGTTTAAGTGAACAACATTACTATATATTTTTTAACTAATTAAAAATGCGTATTTATTTGATAGAATTTATGATACTTTTCAACTAAAAGTTTGAACATCCCTGTGATCTCTATAGCCTTAAGTGGAAAAATTTTGTATTTCTGCAAATTCCGTATTGTCACAAATGGGTTCCCTTTGGCATGAAATTTAAAAAATTACCTGATGAATGAACACCCTAATGTGTGGTGTTTGCAGGAGAGATGGCGGTCCCTCTGTACACGGGCCGCGTAACCGACTGGATCACAAACCAAGAATCGCCGGATGCTTTCAACGAGGCCATCATGACCATGGGGATATTGACTGCTGCCAGGTAAATTTAAAAAAACACATTTGTCATTGGTGCAAAGGCGTACAGTAAATTATATTCTTGCGTGGTCCAGCGCGCTGCAGGAGTTTATCGGTGACCTATTGTACACATCAACGATGCTCCGCATCCACACAGCAGTTCAGGGCGCCGTCTTCCAAGCGGTGTTGAAACAGGACATCGCCTTCTTTGACACCACCACCACAGGTTGGTCACGGAATCCCTCCCAAGAGACGTCAGAATGAGGGAACACGTAACAATCCATTATCACGCGTATGACCACGCTGCCGTTACAGGAGAGCTGGTTTCTCACATCATCACTGACACCAACAACATGAGCGAGGCGCTGAGTGAGAAACTCAGCCTGGTCATGTGGTACACTGCCCGCTTCGCCTTCCTCCTGTATTTCATGGTGACGCAGTCGTGGAAGCTGACTCTGCTCTCCTGCATGGGGCTGCCCATTGTCTGGGTCATACCCAAGTTCACCGGGGGCTTCAGTCAGGTGAACTTCTCACATTCAGCACACAATTTATCCATCCTGCTCTGGTGTCATAGAGCAAGCACAACTTATCTGTCAATCACAGGACTGACTTTGTAGACGTATGAATGATAATAAAAGACGGAGTAGTCTTCAACAAACCTAACACTAGCTGCGTTTCCATTGCAGTTTTTCGCTAAATAAAAGCGATATTTCTAAAATTCTGCATGTCGGCCTTTGTTCCCGGAAAGAGATCCACAAGACCAATAGTTGCCTGTATAGTTGTCCTGCATTGGCGCCCCGCCAGTTTTGGTGTTTAAGTGACCTCTAAATGCGAAAAAAGTGTTTCCGTCATGCTTTTGCGAGACATTTTAATATCGAAACATCTCAGAAACCACCTCATTTGCGCAAAAATGTTTTAGCGATATTTGGGAGGTTTTTCGAAATATGAGGGTTTCCATTACCCGTTTCCTATTGCGATATTTAGGTTTTGCGCATTTTTGTCATCGCTATTTTTTGCCCACAGCACACTTTTATTGAAGTGAATATCAAAGACTTTACTGTCCATTTTATCTACCTCGACATTGGAGAGACCTTCGAGTCATCAACAAAAAATATTCAAGGGACTTGCAGGTCTTCAACGAACCTAATTTCCGTGTATTTGTAAACATCATATATTCAAGTCTTCAACAAGCATATCTGTTTTTCGCCTGTTGTTTCGTAAATATCGAAGATACTTTTGGGTCTTCGACACATCAACAGGTCAAATGATTTTTGAAACTTCAAGGAGACTAAAATACCTATTTTCGTAACTATTACACAATTAACGTCTTTGTGTAACGGTTACCCCCTCTTATCTTCAAATGAAATAGCTGTAGGGGGTATTAAACACCAAACCCGTCACACGTCTTGTTTTAAACATTGAAAGATATTGAGGTATTGGACAAATCTATTGTACGTCTTATACGTATTCATCCCTGGTAGGTGATTTTAGAGTCCTCCACATGAATAACGTCTGGTTTTCATCAACTTAAGACTTGATCTTGGGTAAACCCATTGTCATGTTTTTGTGAGCATTGAAGAGACTTTTGAGTCTTGTACAAACCAAATGTACAGGCTTTTCAAGAGACTTTCCAGTCTTTAACACCTTAAAAGTATGCATTTTTGCCTGAGACAATTAACATGATTTTGTAAATATTTTAGATTCTAACTAAAAATAAATAAAGCAAGACAAGAGTCTTCAACTAACTTAACATATGTCTTTTCGTAACCATGAGACAATTAACGGAGTTTTTGTAAATATTCAAGAGTCTCTCAAGTCTTTAACGGACCAAATGTACACATTTTCGTAACCATCAGACACTCTAGCCCCCAACAACCAAATAGGGCTGGGAGATATGGCCTTTTATTAATATCTCAATATTTTTTGGCCATGTCCCAATACACGATATCCATCCATCCATCCATTTTCTACCGCTTATTCCCTTTCGGGGTCGCGGGGGGCGCTGGCGCCTATCTCAGCTACAATCGGGCGGAAGGCAGGGTACACCCTGGACAAGTCGCCACCTCATCGCAGGGCCAACACAGATAGACAGACAACATTCACACTCACATTCACACACTAGGGCCAATTTAATGTTGCCAATCAACCTATCCCCAGGTGCATGTCTTTGGAAGTGGGAGGAAGCCGGAGTACCCGGAGGGAACCCACGCATTCACGGGGAGAACATGCAAACTCCACACAGAAAGATCCCGAGCCTGGATTTGAACCCAGGACTGCAGGAACTTCGTATTGTGAGGCAGACGCACTAACCCCTCTGCCACCGTGAAGCCCAATACACGATATATATTGCGATATTTTGCCTTAGCTTTGAATGAACACTTAATTCATATAGTCACAGCAGTATGATGAGTCTATGTGTCTACATTAAAACATTCTTCATACTGAATTAATATATGCTCATTTTAAACTTTCATGCAGAGAGGGAACTCACAACTAAGTCAATTGACCAAAACTGTATGTATTAAACAGTTATTAAGCAGTGGCACAAACATTCATGTCATTTCAAAACAGAAAGTGCAAGATTGTCAGAGACATTTTAAAACAAGCTATTAGAACACTTTTGTGCATGATGTCACTAAGATGACATATCAAAACAACACTAAATTAAATAGCAGTGCTGCTACTTTTTGTAGCAACGCTTTTGTTGCATAATTGTTGAACATATACCTGCTTGAAGCCAAACCACCGCCAGATGATGGACCCCGTGCTGTTTTTCTTGGGAATTTATTCTTCCTTTATTTGTTACCAAATTCGCACCGTCTCTCTCTCGTATTACCACTCGCACTTCACCGTTAGCATCACAGCTAATGTTACCCATGTAGCTACCTCTGTGCTTGGTGAGGGCGTGTGACGTTGCAAGCATGACAGTACGTGACATATGTAAGAAAGTGCGCTTGTTTACATCTCTGTGAGAAGGAGAGACAAGAAAAAGTGAGAAACGCCTGTCGTGTAATGCACGCAGCTAAAAGCAACTGTGTGAGAGGATATACTCGAATATCACGATATAGTCATTTTCTATATCGCACAGAGACAAACCCACGATATATCAACTATTTTGATATATCGCCCAGCCGTACAACCAAATGTACGTGTTTTTGTAAGCATCAGATTTTCAAGTCTTCAACAAGCATATCTGTTTTTCATCATCGTCTTTGAATCTTTGTTTTTATTAAACACTCAGGAGACTTTCGGGTTGCCAGCAAATCAAAGATAATTTTTTTTTGTAGCTATTGAAAGGACTTTTGAGTCTTCAACAGACTAAAACTACATTTTTTTGGTACAATGAAACAATTAACGTGTTTGTGTAACTACTACACCCTCTTGTCTTTTAAACAAAATTTCCGTGTTTTTTTTAAACACCAAAATCCATCTTGTTTTAAACACCAAAATATATTCAGGTACTGGACAAACCTAATGTACGTCGTCCTGTAAGTATTCATCAGTGGTAGGTGATTTTAGATTCTTGAACGTGCTTAACATCTGGTTTTCGTCAGCATTAAAGACATGATCTTTTATAAATCCGCTGTAGTGTTTTTTTGAGCATTGAAGATACTTTTGAGTCTTCTACAAAGCAAATGGACAGTTTTTGTAACTTTACAAGAGACTTTCCAGTCTTTAAAAAATGAGACAATTAACGTGATTTTGTAGATATTTTAGATTCTAACTAAACTTGAATAACACTAGTCTAGACTCTTCAACTTACCTATGACATGTCTTTTTGTAAATATTAAACAAGAAGGTTTTTGTAAGTATTCAAGAGACTCCCAAGTCTTTAACAGACCTAATTGTTTTTCGTAAACACTGAAGAGACTTAAGGGCTGCCAACAAACCAAAGATATGTTTTTGTTACTAATCGAGGGACTTTTGAGTCTTCAACAGACTTCTACTACATCTTTTCATAACTATGAGACAATTAACATGTTTGTGTAACCATTACCACCTCTCGTCTTCAAACGAAATGTCTTGTGTTTTTTTGAAAACCAAACTTGTTGCACATCTTGTTTTAAACATCGAAACAATTGTTTTAAACCTAATGTCGGTCCTTTCGTATTCATCAATGGTGGATAATTTTACAGTCTTCAACGTGCATCGGTTTTATCATCATCATTAAAGCAATTAATCCTCGATTACGTGATCAGTGAAGAGACTTTTGAATCATATATACATCGTTTTGTAACTTTTTAAGAGATTTTCCAATCTTCTGGTAACATTGTGTGCGTTTTTTCGAAACATTCAGAAAATTTTGAGTCATAATACGTTTTTTAATTTTTTTTACAAACATCCTAAACACGCTAGAGCTTGATGAAACCATTCAAACTAGGGTTAATTGTGCATGCAGTACTCTTGCCACACCACAGGGGGGCAACAGCAAGGCTTATGTGTCACAATGAAGCAACAGTGGCGTGACGAGAAGAATACTACTCATTCTCCATCCACCCATCCATTTTGTACCGCTTGTCCCTTTTGGAGTCGTGGGGGGTCGCTGTAGCCTATCTCAGCTGCATTCGGGTAGTAGGCGGGGTACACCCTGGACAAGTCGCCTCCTCATCACAGGGTCAACACAGATAGACAGACAACATTCACATTCACACACCAGGGCCAATTTTAGATTTACCAAAATATTAAATAAATAGCAAAAATTTGACTTTTTACAACCACTAGACAACGAAGTGTGAATGTTCTGCCCGGAGCAAACACTCAAGTCATTGTTTTTTGTCGGAACTTTTAAGCGATGGTCACATTGTTTCAGACAAGCGGCAACAACGATAGAAATCCCAGCGTGTAAGCTTCATCCCGAAACTTGGTCAAACATTTGTAAATAAATCCAACCATCCATCTTCTACCGCTTGTCCTTTTCGGGGTCGCGGGGGGTGCTGGAGCCTATCTCAGCTATTGTGCACAAATATATTTAGTTTGTTATGTATTGAAATTGCTGACTTTGTGATGTCTTTTGTATTTGTGGTCGTGTTGTTTTTTGTCTGAGAGCTCGTTTAATACATGTAGCGCTAGATTTAACCAGTAGTGGGTGATAAGTCACATTCTTTGTGTGCAATGTGTGATGTGTCTACGTTATTTAATTTCTATATGGGTAAACATATATTTTATTATGCGTATTAATACTAATTTTTTAGATTTTATTTATGTAAAAAACACAATGGACTTTGTGTAAAATACACATTGGACGTTATACTTTTGTGATGTTTATTTTCAATCAATCAATCAATCAATGTTTACTTATATAGCCTTAAATCACTAGTGTCTCAAAGGGCTGCACAAACCACCACGACATCCTCGGTAGGCCCACATAAGGGCAAGGAAAACTCACACCCAGTGGGACATCGGTGACAATAATGACCCAGTGGGACGTCGGTGACAATGATGACTATGAGAACCTTAGAGAGGAGGAAAGCAATGGATGTCGAGCGGGTCTAACATGATACTGTGAAAGTTCAATCCAGAGTGGCTCCAACACAGCCGCGAGAGTTCAGTTCAAAGCGGATGCAACACAGCAGCGAGAGTCCCGTTCACAGCGGAGCCAGCAGGAAACCATCCCAAGCGGAGGCGGATCAGCAGCGCAGAGATGTCCCCAACCGATACACAGGCAAGCAGTTCATGGCCACCGGATCGGACCGGACCCCCTCCACAAGGGAGAGTGGGACATAGAAGAAAAAGAAAAGAAACACCAGATCAACTGGTCTAAAAAGTGAGTCTATTTAAAGGCTAGAGTATACAAATGAGTTTTAAGGTGAGACTTAAATGCTTCTACTGAGGTGGCATCTCGAACTGTTACCGGGAGGGCATTCCAGAGTACTGGAGCCCGAACGGAAAACGCTCTATAGCCCGCAGACTTTTTTTGGGCTTTGGGAATCACTAACAAGCCGGAGTCCTTTGAACGCAGATTTCTTGCCGGGACATATGGTACAATACAATCGGCAAGATAGGATGGAGCTAGACCGTGTAGTATTTTATACGTAAGTAGTAAAACCTTAAAGTCACATCTTAAGTGCACAGGAAGCCAGTGCAGGTGAGCCAGTACAGGCGTAATGTGATCAAACTTTCTTGTTCTTGTCAAAAGTCTAGCAGCCGCATTTTGTACCAACTGTAATCTTTTAATGCTAGACATGGGGAGACCCGAAAATAATACGTTACAGTAGTCGAGGCGAGACGTAACAAACGCATGGATAATGATCTCGGCGTCTTTAGTGGACAGAATGGAGCGAATTTTAGCGATATTACGGAGATGAAAGAAGGCCGTTTTAGTAACGCTTTTAATGTGTGCCTCAAAGGAGAGAGTTGGGTCGAAGATAATGCCCAGATTCTTTACCGTGTCGCCTTGTTTAATTGTTTGGTTGTCAAATGTTAGAGTTGTATTATTAAATAGAGTTCGGTGTCTAGCAGGACCGATAATCAGCATTTCCGTTTTTTTGGCGTTGAGTTGCAAAAAGTTAGCGGACATCCATTGTTTAATTTCATTAAGACACGCCTCCAGCTGACTACAATCCGGCGTGTTGGTCAGCTTTAGGGGCATGTAGAGTTGGGTGTCATCAGCATAACAGTGAAAGCTAACACCGTATTTGCGTATGATGTCACCTAGCGGCAGCATGTAGATGCTGAAGAGTGCAGGGCCAAGGACCGAACCCTGGGGAACTCCACACGTTACCTTAACGTAGTCCGAGGTCACATTGTTATGGGAGACACACTGCATCCTATCAGTAAGATAAGAGTTAAACCAAGACAGGGCTAAGTCTGACATACCAATTCGTGTTTTGATACGTTCTAATAAAATATTATGATCGACGGTATCGAAAGCAGCGCTAAGATCGAGGAGCAGCAACATAGATGACGCATCAGAATCCATCGTTAGCAATAGATCATTAGTCATTTTTGCGAGGGCTGTCTCCGTGGAGTGATTTGCCCTGAAACCGGATTGAAAGGTTTCACATAGATTGTTAGATGCTAAGTGTTCATTTAACTGCTCCGCAACAATTTTTTCAAGGATTTTTGAAATAAAGGGAAGGTGAGACACCGGTCGGTAGTTTACCATGAGGTCAGGATCGAGGTTAGGTCTTTTAAGAAGAGGATGAATAACCGCTTTTTTGAATGCTAGGGGAACAGTGCCCGAGGAGAGTGATAAGTTTATAATATTTAGCACTGATGGACCTAATAATACAAAGAGCTCCTTGATCAGTTTCCCAGGAAGAGGGTCAAGTAAACATGTTGTCTGTTTTATTCCATTTACACGTTGTAACAATTCCTCTAATGTTATTTCCTCAAAACGAGAGAAACTATTTTGGAGGGCAGTATCCGCCGTATATACCATCGTATCAGTGTTAATAGAACTCCGTTGTAGCTGGGACGCATTGTCTTTAATCTCCTTTCTAATGACTTCAATTTTCTTACTAAAGAATTGCATAAAGTCATCAGCTGAGTGAGTTGAGCTACTGGAAGGGGTCCCTTGTTGGGTTAGCGATGCTACCATACTAAACAAAAATTTAGGATCGTTTTTATTACGGTGGATGAGATTTGAGTAATATTTAGCTTTAGCTAAGGTAAGCATGCGTTTATAAGTTATTAAACCATCACTCCATGCTTGATGGTGCACCTCAAGTTTAGTCGTGCGCCATTTGCGTTCCAGCTTTCTACATAATAATTTCTGAGCTCTAGTTTCTTCTGTAAACCACGGGGTGCGCTTTTTTGGAGCCTTTTTTAACTTTAGCGGTGCTATGTTATCAATGGTTTCGCGCAGGGCGTCGTTAAAGTTGTTAGTGAGGTTATCAATAGAGCCCACATACTTTGGGAATGGTGCCATTACCGAGGGCAGTAGGTCAGCAAGAGTTGTCGTTGTGGCCGTATTAATGTTGCGGCTGCTATAGCAGTTATTATTATTATTAGTTTGACGAACATGCGTCTGAACCTCGAATTTTATAAGGTAATGATCGGACAATACTTTAGTATACGGGAGTATCGTAACTTTGGAGACGGTGATACCCCTGACAAGCACTAGGTCTATCGTATTACCGTTGCGATGCGTGGGTTCATTTATTATTTGTGTGAGACCACAGCTATCAATTACAGTCTGGAGCGCTACGCACGGTGGGTCCGATGGGGTATTCATATGGATATTAAAGTCCCCCATTATGATTATATTATCGGCGTGTGTCACTAGATCAGCAACGAACTCTGAGAATTCATAGATAAAGTCCGAACAGGGCCCTGGGGGGCGGTAGATAACAGCCAGGTGTAGAGGCAGCGGTGTGGCAGACTTCATAGTAAGCACCTCAAACGATTTATATTTATTATTTATGTTAGGACTAAGGTTAAAATTTCGTTGTATATTAGTGCGACCCCCCCACCTCTTTTAAGCGGACGGGCAATATGCGCATGTGTAAAGTTAGGAGGACATGCCTCATTTAGCGCAAAAAAGTCGTTTGGTTTAAGCCAGGTTTCGCTGAGACCGATGACGTTAAGATTGTTGTCTCTGATAATATCATTAACTAACAACGTTTTAGGAGACAATGATCTTATGTTTAAAAAACCTATATTATAGGTAGTGGGCTGTTTTAGGGGGTTTTTGATCAAATTATCCGTAGTAGCAATATTAATAATGTTGTGTTTATTATGCCCAGTGCATTTAGTATAGTTACGACCATATCTAGGAATTGATACGACAGGAATTTTCCGATTGTTTGATTGTTGCTTTGATAAACTGCACGCATCATGGTTAGCCATCTCAGTAACGGGGATTTTCCGATTGTTTGTTTGTTGCTTTGATAAACTGCACGCATCATAGTTAGCCACCTCAGTAACGGGGATTTTTCGATTGTTTGTTTGTTGCTTTGATAAACTGCACGCATCATAGTTAGCCACCTCAGTAACGGGGATTTTCCGATTGTTTGTTTGTTGCTTTGATAAACTGCACGCATCATAGTTAGCCACCTCAGTAAAACACATGTCCAACTCTGAAACACTCAAAGCAGAAAAAACGTGTTCTAATTTAACTGACTCCTTACCCAGACCAGTAGTCTCGCATTTTCCATTTAAATCCGTCTTTAGGACGGAGGGAAGTGGTGTTCTGTGGCGATTAGCCTTCTGCTTTGTTTTTAGCCCCGCTCGACATCCGCGTTTCCGATCACACCGCTGGCGTCTGCTCCGTAGACGGCCCCCGCTGCTACTAGACTCCCCTGCTTCACAGGCCGCTGGATGTAGCCGCCGACGTATTCCCATGCTAGTTAGCACGTTTAGCACGCACACGTCTATCAGTCCAAAACGGCCCGATATGTCCACATCCAGAAGTGTCTGGCGGTCGTACGTGATCACGGAGTGACCACGATGTGAGCCAGCCATAAAGTCTGTGGAATTGTCCGGTATTTCTGCCAAATGTTCCATCTTTAGCAAGAGTCCCTCGAGGACGCAGCCCGTCCGGGCGCCGCCATCTTGGAAAATTTTATGTTTATATGTTCAGTTCTACTAACTTACATGAAGGAAGAAGTGTAAAAAAATAAAACTGAGGGAGGAAAAGATTCCAAAATATGGAATATCAATCCTAAACAAAACCTTTGGAGCTTCTGTTTCTTCATGCTGTTAACTATCTGTCTAGCTGCTAGCATACACTGGAATCGAGTAGTAGGTGCTGAATGATGCATTTATGGACAGTGCTTTGTGAAAGCCCATGTGTTTACTTTGCAATTAAGCAAACACAGTCTCAAAGAAAAATAACCTGTGGAGGCACTTATTGACGAAACATCCAAATGTCAATGTCCAGTCCCTGGGACCTTAGGCTCCTGAAACTGCAGTTCTCTTCATTATGTAGTTTAATAGTCCTGCTCTAGAGTCTTTAAGTAAGCTAACAAAAATCTTCTTGTAACCATGAGACAGTTGACACATTTCTGTAAATATTCAAAAGACTCTCAAGTCTTTCTATTTTCGTAACCATCATCTTCAACAAAACCAAATTTACGTATTTTTGGAAACGCCAAAAGCACAATCCAGTCTTCAAAGCTAATTGTAGTGATGCTAACCAAGGCTGTTAGATGAAACATATTTATCTATATTGTCTTTTCTTATCTTTAGACACTGTCGGTGAAGATTCAAGCGTCGCTGGCTAAAGCCAACCAGGTGGCCACAGAAAGCTTCTCTTGCATCAAGACCGTGAAGAGTTTTGCCAATGAGGACGGCGAGACGGAGCGCTACAGGCGGGCCATGGAGGACACATACAACTTGCATAAAAAAGAGGCGGCCCTTTATGGAGTTACTACATCTGCCAACATTGTGAGCGCAGTGTCTTCATTCATCAAGGCAAATACAGTATGAAGCACGCACGATAGATGATTTTTGTCAACTGTTCATATTCCCAGTTGAGCACTTTGGCCATGAAAGTGAGCATTCTCTACTACGGAGGGATGCTTGTGACCAGGGGGACGGTGAGCAGTGGAGAGCTGGTCTCGTTTGTTCTCTACGAACTGCAGTTTGCCTCTGCTGTGGAGGTGAGCCACCAGAGTTTGCAAGCAAAAACCTTAAACCGATTGTTGTCACGTCTTTAAATGTCGTACCTTTTCTCAGGCCTTCATGCATTCTTACCCAGAGGTGAGGAAGGCTGTGGGCGCCTCTGAAAAGATCTTCGAATATCTGGATCGGAGACCTCGAGTACCCCCAGAGGGAACCTTGGCCCCGGAGAAGCTCAATGGACACGTTGAGTTCAGGAATGTTACTTTTGCCTACTGGGGCAACTCGGATGACGAAAGCCTTATTCTCAAGGTTAGCTTGCTTCCGTTTGCATCCGTCTTTCACTGCCCCATTTTCGGTGTAGAACATATTCTAGAATAACGGTGTGCAAAGAGGGGCTGGCTTTCGTTATTGGTCCGCCCATATTGTCAAAATCCAATTAAAGAAGTGCTTTCGAAATAAACACATTAACGCATGTGTTGACTCACAAAAAATAATCACATCTTGTGCAAATGCATGTTGATTTATTTTATCCTTTACCTTAACCGCAGATGGATACCTGTAAGGCTTAGCAAGGTTGTTTTGTGGCCAGTGTTCATTTATTTATTTCATTTAAATCAAAGAAAGGAGTAAAAATAAAACAATCAACATAACATTAAAGTAAATTATGAATGAAAGGGGGCAGAAAAAAGTTAAAAATGTATAATATCTGCCCTCTATTTCTACAAATAAAACAATTGACTTCTAATGGTGGCAACTAAAATGCCATATTTTCACAATTAAACCAATAATGAAGACATCATTTTACTCAGTCATATATTTTCATCATCATGATTTTTACTTTTTCTTTGAATATAGAAATAGATTTAAATAGTTTTATTTCACTGTCAGGATTGTTCCATAAACAAACACCTCTGATTGAAATACTTATATCTATTATCATTGTTTTGAATCTAGATGTATTAAAGATCTCAGTTCCTTTTGGATTATAATTACTTTCTCTTTTAACACATCTGTTTTAAAAGATTTTTGGTAGAATTGTTGCATGTGCTTCGGACATTTCAGTAAGTTTAACTGTTTGAATATTGGGTTTGTGGGTTCCCTATATGCATTTCCAGTAATGTTTCTTACAGCTCTTTTCTGCAAAAGGAATATTGGATTTACATTTTTTACAGGGAATTTCAATTTTTTACAGGCACTACCCCATACTTCAATACAGTATGTTAGATATGGAACAATCAGGGAATTATACAAAATATTCAATGCTTTTTGAGTCTTTCACTTTGTGTAAAATAGCAATAGTATAAGATACTTAAGCCTTTGTATTATTTGTATGTGATTTCCCTGACAAATGTTCATCAATCGTAACACCCAAAAACACGACCAGTGATCCGGTCAATGGCAAATGTCACTTCAAAATACACAAGACTTTCAATGAAACCAAGGTTTACTGCAGCGAGGAAATCTCTTTATCATTGAAACAGAAGTTTAAAATACCATCTAAAAAACAAAACACGCTTTTGAGGCAACCGCTCGCAAGCCAGGCATGTTAATCGCAAGTCTAAAAAAGTGTTCCTTTTTTGTTAACTTGTTATTATCCTGTTAACGTTGAAAGCCCTAATATAAATCTATGAAAGTAGCCCCACAAATCCCTTAGATTTTTACAATATGCGCCTCTGGGTGGAAAAAAGTTATAGAAAATGGGTAGCCAATGAGCTGCCGGGGAGACATTTGCGGCACACATTCTAAAAATACAATATAACTACAAAAAAACAACAGCAAAAGGGATCAAAAAGGTGAGAAAAAGCTGAAATGTTGATACTAATGACACAATAATACAGGTGTTGTTAACCTGTATGAAGTTAGCCCCTGACTTTGTCAAAATCTCCACAAACTTATCCTAATCATATGTGCTGCAAAATGTTTTTGTCTAACTATTATAGTTTTTATGTTTTTAATGATTTATGATTTAAACCTAACCCCATAAAACGCTAATTACATAAAAAACTACAATGAATTAAATGGTAAATGGATTATACTCGTATAGCGCTTTTCTACTTTCAATTTACTCAAAGCCCTTTGACACTATTTCCACATTTTCCTACAGATGATGCAGCAACTGGGGGTTCAAGCACTCTACCACCCAAGCCATGCTAATAGTTAGAGAAAAACATTTTGTAGCACATATGATTGGGACAATTTTGGGAAGATTTTGACAAGGTGGGGGTTGGTAATGAATCATAAAACATTGATAACATAAAAAATATAAGAGGTACACAAAATATTTTTGCAGAACAAACATAGCACAACCAATTATGAAAAGTTTGGGAAGAGTTTGAACATAGTTGGGGTGGGAGGGTTGGTTATGAATAATAACACCTTAATTAAACATTAATAACATAAAAACTATAAAACGTTACCATAAAAACTATGTGTAATTAAGTTAGGTTGTTTCTACAGTCGTTTTCTACAATTATATTAGGTTGTTTCTACAGTCGTTTATAATAGTTGGACAAAAAAATGCCAGCAAATGTAGGACAAAGAAATGGCCCAAGTTTCGGTTGATTTGTTCAAGGCTAGACAGAAAATGTATTTTAGGAAATTTACTTTAGGAAAATTTGAAAACCATGCCAGAACAAATTAAAAATTTTGCAGCACAAACAAATTTTGAAAAATTTGGGATCCGCGATCACAATGATTTCAATCTGTAAATAGATGTGATACCGATTTGAAGAGGAAAGTGTGCCAAACAGCATGAACATATATATATATTTAATATATATTATATATATATATATATATATATATTATATTATATTATATTATATATATATATATATATATATATATATATATATATATATATATATATATATATAATGTAAAAGTCAGATTTTCGGGGAAACTCGCTACTACACTGTCATTTCGCCACACACCACAGCGCTGGTTAAAATGTAACTGCAATATTTTTTGAGGGGTTTCATCCTTTTTCTGGCTGTTTAGTACAGCCAGATCATCAGCGTGGATCTACGTAAATATATTTTCAGCAACTGCGACGTAAAAACATATGCAATGCACGCAACTGGACCACAGCGTATGCGTCATTTCCAGTCCTTTAACAATCAGTGATTTTTCTGTCAAAATATATACTGTAAAATATAACACAACAATCATTTTGCACAAAAATAAAAGATGTAGGATCCAAAAAATTATCAGAAGTGATCAGAGACACGTCAGTTTGCCAAAGGATTAATTAGAACAAGCTTTCGTTACCATGAATTGATTAATGTGGACCCTGACTTAAACAAGTTGTTAAACCTTTTCGAGTGTTACCATTTAGTGGTCAATTGTACGGAATATGTACTGAACTGTGCAATCTACTAATAAAAGTTTCAATCAATCAATTAATCAAAACAGACAGAACAACACATTAACAACCCCCATCACTACAATATAAAGTACCAACAATAAAACATTGAATACTGAAAGTGTGTGAACCACTCCTACCTTCTTTAACTCCCTGATGACCTCCTTAAAGTGTTGAGTAGGTAAAATGCGTCAAACATGTCAAATTGTTGAGAGACTGTTTTGCATTATTACCCATCATGCCTTGTAATGGATTTAAAAAGGTGTCATTTTGAATTGTGTGTGGTGCATAGACATTGTTTTTAATAATATCCACATAATTCAGTGGACAAGTTGTGTTTTGTACCACATCTATTAACTCTCTGTGTTGGTTTTTGAATAATTAGACAATCGGTGGGAAAGGATGTCTAAATGGTACATATATATTGCTCTTATGTACTCAAACGTGTAGTACGCTTAGTCAACGGATAACAATACTGAGCTGCTTCTTCCGATAACTGCACGGTTTCAATTATTCAAATTTATTGTCAACAAATACCATCTTTGAGGAATACAACGGGCCAGATTGAAAGCGCTGGCGAACCACGGGACGTACTTTGGGGACACTTGAGTTGGACAAACAATTTTTGCAGCACATATGACTGACACACATTTGGGGAGACTTTGACATTGTCGGGGGACTGGTTATGAATAATAATTCATTAGTTACACGTTATTAACATTAAAAAACTATAAAACGTTAATAACATACACATAACGATAGTTAGATTGCAGCACATCTGGTCCTTAGATGTGGTGCCAACAATCATAATCACAAACTTTTTCCTTTCTTCTTGAACCAGAACGTTTCCCTGGAAATAAAACCCAAACGGATCACGGCACTTGTGGGGCTTAACAGATCGGGGAAGTCCACCTGTGTCAAACTGCTGGAGAGGTTTTACCATCCCCAAAGCGGTGAGATCCTGCTGGACGGGCTGCCGTTGCAAAGTTATCAAGACTTTTATCTTCGGCAGCAGGTGTGCGGTCGACAGCAGCGACTGATGTGTTCTTCGGGATTAAAGAAACACAACTTGAATCTTCTTCCTTTTCATGGTTGTTGGCAGATCTCAGTGGTGAGCCAGGAATGTATGTTGTTCCCTCGCCCCGTGTGGGAGAACATCAAGTATGGCTGCGAGGTTAGTGACGAGGACATGCACCGAGCCGCCCGCCAGGCCGGCATCCACTGCTTCATCACAGGGCTATCGAAGGGCTACGATACAGGTGCGAACCACTTCTTCTTGTAATAATGACTTGTGTGACAACGATCTGCTGTCGGTTAGATGCTGGCGAGAAAGGAGCACAGTTCTCTGGAGGGCAGATACAGCGTATCGCCATCGCCAGAGCCTTAATTCGACGACCCAAGATCTTGATATTGGACAACGCCACCAGCGACTTGGACACGGAAAACGAACATCAGGTTGGATGCTTTTAGTTCCTGTTGCAATCGAGCATTAGGTTGTTTCTACAGTCGTTTTCCAAAAGTAGAGACTTTTTGGAGTTCCTAGCCCTTTTTGGTCGTGTTCCGACATACGGGAACTAAGGACTACGGTCCTCAGATCCTTTAACCATTTTAGCTCCTACTCTGAGGCAGGGTCAAAACTAAGTCCCATAGGAACTAAAATATGTAGGTGTTTGGTGATTGGTTGAACTGGCGAGCGACCAGCGCTTCTCCTAACCACAACACAGACCCACCATTTTTAAAAAGTGTTGTTTTCGAGATCGCAACAGCAACAGGAAAAATGGATACAGCCAGCGATTAATGGACTGACTCCGAGGTCTCCAGCTTTGCTTGTGTTGTTTCTTTGTTCGCTTTTTGTGGGCGGGTTGTTGGTTGTTTTGAAGTGGTGGGTGAGGCCCTAAAGTAATACACCACGGTTTGCAGGTGGATATGCGTCACACATGTTTCTTACCAAGGTCCCCATCATTTTTTTTCCTAATGTGATTTATGTAAGTAATGCGGGGCTATTCAACTACATATTGGAGAGGGCCGCAGTTTCCACAAGGTCTTGCCCAAAGTCTCGGGGGCCGGACATCAAAATGTGGATGTTTCCTTAGAAAGGGCCTCCGCAAGTAATATTCCTTTCCGACTGTGTTTATTTATTTACAAAGTAAACACATCATATTTCACTCTGCTCTGTCAATAAATACATTTTTCTCCCCTCGCTACTCGTTTCCAGCGCACACAGCTAGACAGATAGTTAACAGCATGAAGAAACAGAAGGTAAAGTTTACTGATGGTTGATTGATTGATTGATTATTGATACTTTTATTAGTAGATTGCACAGTTCAGTACATATTCCGTACAATTGACCACTAAATGGTAACACCCGAATAAGTTTTTCAACTTGTTTAAGTCGGGGTCCACGTTAATCAATTCATGGTACAAATATATACTATCAACATAATACAGTCATCACACAAGTTAATCATCATAGTATGTACATTGAATTATTTACATTATTTACAATCGGGGGGTGGGATGAGGAGCTTTGGTTGATATCAGAACTTCAGTCATCAACAATTGCATCGACAGAGAAATGTGAACATTGAAACAGTGTAGGTCTTATTTAGTAGGATATGTACAGCCAGCAGAGAACATAGTGAGTTCAGATAGCATAAGAACAAGTATATACATTAGAAGTACATTTGAGTTGTTTATAATCCGGGGAGATGGGATGTGAATGGAGGAGGGTATTAGTAAAGTGTTGAAGTTGCCTGGAGGTGTTGTTTTAGAGCGGTTTTGAAGGAATATAGAGATGCACTTACTTTTATACCTGTTGGGAGTGCATTCCACATTGATGTGGCATAGAAAGAGAATGAGTTAAGACCTTTGTTAGATCGGAATCTGGGTTTAACGTGGTTTGTGGAGCTCCCCCTGGTGTTGTGGTTATGGTGGTCATTTACGTTAAGGAAGTAGTTTGACATGTACTTCGGTATCAAGGAGGTGTAGCGGATTTTATAGACTAGGCTCAGTGCAAGTTGTTAATGTTAATGTGGTTGATGTTCCTTTTGAATTATTTTTCTTCCTCAGTTGCATTTTTTTAAACGTCTTCCTTTATTTAAGTTTGTAAGACTGAAAATGTAAACATTACAAAAGTATAGTGTCTTTTTGTGTTTTACATAAATCATGTCCACACAGAAAACATTGTACACATGTGGCTCAACACAGTTAGACCTAAGGTGTAGCTTTATCGCCCTCTGCTGGTCAAATTCAGCGCTACATGTATTTACGTTAACCAGTTTTGATCGCCAGAGTTAAACAGCCAAAAACAACACGACCACGACATTGCAAAGTCAGCAATTTCAATACATTCTTACCTTGTTGCGCAGTCGCCGTTTAAAGTCAGATTTTCGCGATTTATTTAGATTTTTTTCAAGGTCAATAGTGCCATCTTCTTCTACTCAGCCACAGCTGCTTCATAGTGATACATATGATTTGCTTTTTCCCCCCTGCAGGGTGGCAGGAGTACCTCATACATGAGCAACCCTGTTTTGAATGGTTTCATCAAGCCTTTTTGGGTGTTTTTTGGTGGTCCGAATTAAATGCTTTGGCTGGCCGGATGTGGCCGGCGGGCTGGCGGCTGAATTGAGCTGATGTAAAGTGTTGCTGTAGCTTGTTTACTTCAGATGCAGTCAGTAGTCATTTGTTCAACTTCACTAGTTGTACTAGTGATGTTTCTCAAGGTTTTATTTTAGGTCCTCAACATTTGTGCTATTCAACTCGTGGCCCGGAGTTTAGTTAAAAAAACTTGTGAGACTCACATTTTTGCAGCAGAATCTTAAAAACACTTGAGTGCTGTCACAGAGAGGATCTTTGATTAGCTTTTTAGCGGAAGGTCTTTAGAAAGAGCAAAGCGGTCCTGTAATTCTGATAAAACAAATGGACCAAAATTAAAATGTCTACTGTAAAGCAGGGGTTCTTAAGCTTTTGGACCGAGGGGCCCAACTTATCCACAACAGAGGAAAAATTAACACTGAATTAGGAATCTAACTCTTGATTTTAAATCGCATTCAATAATTATATCTAACCTACTTACAGTTTACAACTTTTCCATATGATACAAAACTATGCGTTAATCACAAAAAATTATTATTTATTTAAAACAAAACTTTGGCAGCGATCAAATGTACTAACCAAATATACTACATGAGAAGGGACTCATAAATAACTGACGAAAATACATCCAAATACACTTATGTTGTGCTATAATACATAAACTAAATCACTAATCTTATGTAACTGAGTTACTGTGTGGAACAATTTCCCTCGTGGAATACTAACGTTTGTCTAATGTCGAATGAATATGTTTCTTAACTAAACTGTTAATACAATTGTAGTGCAAATGAAAATACAGCTTCAGCACTTTAGTCATAATTTTTTGCGCTTAAGAAACTTCTCTCTGACTTCAGCTCTAGACTTCTTCTGTTTGTTTAAGATTGTCATTACTGCCACAAGTGGTAAAAAAGTTTATTACAACTTAGATACCACTGCGGCCCATACGGACCACAGCTGAGAAATAGATCATTTTTGCGGCCCTCTTGGTCTTGGGCAGGGGTCACCAACCCATCGATTGCCATCGACCAGTCGATCTGTGGGAGCTGATCGCGAATATATTAGCAAAAAAAAAGTGACCACCAGACACGCCAACAGGCACGCCTTTTAAGCCCTGAGCATACCCGCATGCCTCTGCCTCTGTCTTCCGCCTTACAACCCCCAGGCAGGGCCGCACACTGCCCCACTGGTCTCGCAAACGCGCATTGCATGACGTAAGACAGCGTTTCTCAAAGTGTGGGCCGGGCCCCACCTGTGGGGAATAGAGACATGACAGGTGGGGCGTGGGGAACGGGTGGGAATTTCACTTAAAAAAAATTTTTTATTATTATATTCTTGCGGCGGCAATGACCAAGAAGAACGCAGAGTTGGAATATAATTACAACACTTTATGTACATATTTATATACATATTTATATCATATTTACATATCTATATAATATGTAACTACAAGCTCCATTCACAGACAGAGTCCCACTGCTTTTATGAGCGGTCAAGCGAGTCAAAAGCCGAATTTTTTTTAAATGTTTTATTTGTGGCGGCCGTAATTCTTTCGTGGTGAGCCGCCACAAATAAATGAATGTGTGGGAAACCCTGACTTGAATGTTACTTGATGTTCAATAAATTTGAAAATGTTAAGCTTGGCATTAGCGTTCTGTTGTGGCAACGGGGGCAGGTGGGGCTTGAAAACTCCCCCTTGTCCAAAGTGGGAGATGACAAAAAAAGTTTGAGAACCACTGACGTAAGACAACCATGTGACTCGCGTCCCATATAACCATTGGATGAACAAATATACTATGGTACTAAGGCCTGTTACTCATTGGCCCTGGGGACAGAACCAAAAACAGCAAACATTGGGAAAACAGCAAGAAGCGCAATGAGAAAAAGACAAAATGTTGACATCAGCCGATAATAACACAAAACGTTGTCTTTAAAAAAACAAAGAATAAATAAATACATACATGAATACATTTACACACAATCTCACACACACACACACACACACACACACACACACACACACACACACACACACACACACACACACACGCACACACACATATGTATACAAAACCCAAAACCAGTGAAGTTGGCACGTTGTGTAAATCATAAATAAAAACAGAAAACAGTGATTTGCAAATCCTTTTCAACCTATATTCAATTGAATAGACTGCAAAGACAAGAAATGTAATGTCCGAACTGAGAAACTATTTTTTTTGTTGCAAATAATCATCAACTTAAGATTTAAAAGCAGCAACACATTGCAAAAAAGTTGGCACAATAGTTACATGGCATTTCCTTTTAATAACACTCAGTAAGCGTTTGGGAACAGAGGAGACCAATTTTTGAAGCTTTTATGGTGGAGTTCTTTCCCATTCTTAATTGATGTACAGCTTAAGTTGTTCAACAATCCAGGGTTTCCATTGTTGTATTTAAGGCTTCATAATGCGCCACACATTTTCAATGGGAGACAGGTCTGGACTACAGGCAGGCCAGTCTAGTACCCGCAGTCTTTAACTACAAAGCCACGCTGTTGTAACACGTGCAGAATGTGGCTTGGCATTTTCTTGCTGCAATAAGCAGGGGTGTCCATTAAAACGACGTTGCTTGGATGGCAACTTATGTTGCTCCAAAACCTGTATGTAAATTTCAGCATTAATGATGCCAGATGTGTAAGTTACCCATGCCTTGGGCACTAATACACCCCCATACCATCACAGATGCTGGCTTTTGAACTTTGCGCCTTCAACAGTCCGGATGATTTTTTTCCTCTTTGGTCCGGAGGATACAACCTCCACAGTTTCCAAAAACAATTTGAAATGTGAACTCGTCAGACCACAGAACACTTTTCCTCTTTGCATCAGTCCATCTTAGATTAGCTCGGGCCAAGCGAAGCCGGCATTAATTCTGGGTGTTGTTAATAAATGACTTTCGCTCTGCATAGTAGAGTTTTAATTTGCACTTACAGATGTGGCGATGAACTGTAGTTACTGACAGTGTTTTTTTGAAGTGTTCCTGAGTCCATGTGGTGATATCCTTTACACACTGATGTCAGTTTTTGATGCAGTACCGCCTGAGGGATCGAAGGTCACGTGCATTCAATGTTGTTGTTCTTTGGCCTTGCAGCTTATGTGCACTGATTTCTCCAGATTGTCTGAACCTCTTGATGATATTACGGACCGTAGACGGTGAAACTCCTAAATTCCTAGCAATAGCTTGTTGAGAAATGTAGTTCTTAAACAGTTGGACAATTTGCTCACCCATTTGTTCACGAAGTGGTGACCCTCACCCCATCCTTGTTTGTGAATGATCCTTGTTTGAGTAATTCATGGAAGCTGCTTTTATACCCAACCATAGCACCCTCATGCTCCCAATTAGCCCGTTCACCTGTGGGATGTTCCAAATAAGTGTGATGTTCCAATTTTCTCCGTCTTTTTTGCCACTTGTGCCAGCTTTTTTTAAACATATTGCAGGCATCAAATTCCAAATGAGCCAATATTTGCAAAAAATAACAACGTCTACCAGTTCCTACATTAAGTATCTTGTCTTTGCAGTGTATTTAATTGATTATAGGTTGAAAAGGATTTGCAAATCATCGTATTCTGTTTTTATTCACAATTTACACAACGTGCCAACTTCACTGGTTTTGGGTTTTGTATATATACAGATACATATATATATGTGTATATGTATATATATAAATGTATTTATATATGTATATGTATATATATATATATATATATATATGTATATATATATATATACACATACATATATGTATTTACATGTATGCACACATATATGTACTTATATGTATACATACATATATGTATTTATATGTATACATACATATATGTATGTATGTGTATATATATATATATATATATATATATATATATATATATATACATATACAGTATATACATACATATGTATGTATATTTATATATATATTTATATATATATACACACACATTAATGTACAGTATATATACATTTACATAGATGTCTGTATCTAGATTTAAATATTCACCATATGTGTGTGTCTGTATATACAGTATATTGGTTTTTGGCTGAGACCAGCGATTTGGGCTCGTAAAGGTAAGATTTATAGCGAAGGAAGAAGTCTGACACCCCGGTTCTTAGCTTTCTGGAAATGTGGCCTCCAAAACAATTGAGCTGAATATCCCTGCTTTAGGGCCTTCTTCTAAGTCTTCTTGTGATTGCACTCAACAGATCCTCCAGACTTTGCTCAACCAAGGCAGCGAGTGCTCTGTGCTGCTCATCTCCAACAAGATGAGCGTCGCGAAGAAGGCCGACCACATTGTGGTCCTCCATGAAGGGAAGGTGGAGGCGGAGGGTTGCCATGACGAACTGCTGCAAAGATGTGGCCGTTATGCGGAACTGGTGACAAAGGAGGCGCACTGCAGTTGAGCCGAGCTAATAACGTTTGGGTCAACCAGTGCTTATTGATCATGCTGATGGTAACTTTTGAGAAAACACATAATCGACAAAAACAAAAACACACACTCCTATGCTTATGCTATGCCTTACAGTAGCTCTCTGAATGCTGCATTATTACGGGTCACATTGTAACTGACCGTCACCAACCTGTTGATCGAGATTAATCACTCGGCGTTAGGGACTCTTCTTGTCAGTCCGGAAAATATTGGAAAAATGTAATCTATTATTTTGACATCAGCGCGGTCCCCACCCGAAGAGTGACCATCCAACAGGCACGCATTTTAACTCCTGAACACGCCTCGCATCTCCTCAGCCTCACATCTCACCTGTCTCGACACAACTGCCTTACCCCTAGGCACTGTTGCACACCACACTGACTCGTCTCGCAATGTGCACGTCCAAAAAAAAATAATTAATAATCTGCGGTAAGGCATTCAAAGGCTGATTGTTGCCATTGAGGACACCGAGGTCATATCCTCTGTATTTATTTAAGTGACCAAAAGAAGATGATATGACTGACTGATGATATACTTTGCATAGGACATCCTGTGCGCTGGGGTTGGTGCCAATATTTTGGTACCGGTACTTTTCAGAATAAAGGGGACCAAAAAATGGCATTATTGACTTTTTGTTTTGTTTTTAACAAAACAAAAATCGTATGATACATTTAGGGTGGTCCCAATACTGGTAATTTTGTACCGGTACCAAATTTTACACTTTTCGATCATTTTAAAACAAAAAATGGCATTGTTGGCTTTCTATTAACAAAAAGATAAACATATGTTTCTTATTGCAATCTAAGAACAGTTTTGGCATGAAATAAGATAGTGAACATACTAGACAACGTCTCTTTTAGTGGACTGCGCGCTGTAGATCATCCTCTCTCAACATGCAATCTTTGGTCATGCACAGCCACTCCAGACAACATTCTAACACGAAAAATCCCACTTTTATTTGAAAAATCATCCGATCCTAAATGGGCTGTCAACATAACGTTAATGTTATATTATGCTGACGTGACTAAAGTTGGTTTTACCTGAGTGAATTTGAATGTGAAACGCTGTCTGTAAAGTATTGCTTTATTATTCAGGCTCGTTTACAAATATCAAGCCCTACATGGAAAACATGCATTGTGTTTGGGCTTAGCGATCTGTGGAGGAACCTGTTTTGCATAAGGAAGCACATGCCATATGTAATTGATTGAATGACAAGGCGCTTCATAAAGAAATTTTACCCCAACCTTATTTCTGGCCACGTCATACCCTGTCACTGATAAGACTATGGAGCCCTACATGGGCGATGCAGAGCACTGCAAGAGCCCTATTGTAATTGCTTTCTTTTTACTTCTATACGTTTGGACGTCTTCTCGAGGCCCTTAACCTGCACAAAAAGTCCCCGTATTTTGAAGGCGTGTCAGGTATGGCGCAAATGTTTATGTTTTTGGGGGCCTCAAAAATGAAATTTCGAAATTGGCTGCTATGAAAGGAGAACAAATTAGCCCCGCTGATCAGTTTCACATTTCGAAAAGTAAGTCGGCAGTCGGCCATCTTAGTCTTCGTCTTCCTTTTTTCTGCACAAAAAAAATGGGTCGTACTTCAAACTCCTCCTAGGGACTTTGGCCAAATGAGTCGCGGTTCAAATTAAAGATACTGCACATAGAGGTGATAAATTTCAAACACATTTTTCCTGCGACATAAGATGTGGGCGTGGTATGGCGCAGAACTTTGTTCCGATGGTTTTGGGCCTTTTTCAGCGAGAAAAATAAATATCTCGTACTTAAACTCCTCCTAGGGACTCTGATCAATTGAGTCGCGGCTAAAATTGCAAATACTACACATATAGGTGATGATAAATTGCAAACAAATTGGGCCTATCCAGCTCCACTCTGGTGGAAGGTTTGTTAGTTAACTTTTCAGAGAAACTGCATTTTTCAAACTGATGTCAACATGTCCACTGTGGAGAATACTTCTTCTCGGAAAGTAAAAGTTGACAGATAGTAAAGTAAACATGATTGTTTTACACTGGATGTTTTCATCCTCACGTTAAAATCACTCAAGTGTAAATTGTTTTAATTACTTGCTTGAAACAGTGGATGCACAATTATTCACGCTTAAAAATACATTTTTGTAGTTATACATATTATTAAAACATTTGAGCATTATATCCGCATTAAATTTCAGTAAGTGTGTTTATCTTAAACATTCCTGGTACTTATTTTATACACTATAAAATGTTTAAGTTTTTGGGGGGGACATATACCACAATAACATCGTACCGTGAGATTTTGATACCGTTACATCACTAATATATATAATGTATAAATATATATAATAAATAAATATAATCACAGTTTGCGCAGGGGTAGATCTTGGCTTGGGGACCACTGGTTTACAAGTTCCGTTCCTATGACGATGTTGCAAGTGGACTTTTATTAGAACCAGTAACAAGAAACTTAATTCCAAAATTCAATTAAAGCAGTAAAAAAGATGCAAGTTATTACTGTTGATTTTATTGGAACAAATCACATGTTCAAGGATACCATCTTTATGCTTGATGATGGTTTCGGTCATTGACAATCTAAAACAACCATGCTAAGTGGTGTGTCATAATTTGTTGCCCAGATCATGTTTTGTTTTGTTTTTGACTCCCTCAGTTCTGTTTTCAGCACCCTTGGGTTTGTGTGTTTTTGGTTACAATGGGTGCTGATTAGTATCACCAGCCTCTGATTAGTGTTTGGGACACTCACCTGCCCCCGGACACTAATCAGAGAGCTACTTATCCCTGTTTTTCATCACATTCAGGCTGGCTGTCTTCTTTGCCCAATGCAACGGTTACGACATTTACTTTTTTGATTCCTGAACTAAGCTTTGCTATTTGTTTGCCTGATTCTATAGCTTTCGCGGTACCTTTTTCCTTAGCTTCCCGTGCTATCGGCACACTTCTCTTTTGTTTGTATCCTGACTGATTTATGAACAATAAATAATTTCCTTAGCTGCACATTGCCTCCAGAGTTCCGTCTGCATCCTGGGAGAACGATCCGCGCAATACCATGTGACCACATCGTAACATGGCGGCTAATTTCCTATTCAAAGCAATGCAATACAATGAGTTTTATATTAAAAATAAAACGTTACCTGCTCATTTCTCAACCTATTTTCATGCATTTGCTTTATAGTCAATGTAAAAACACAATTATGTTTGTAAAAAAAAAAAAAAATCTTTGCAATGAAAGATTACTCCCAGTGTCCTTATTTTGCATCGATCACAATGTGCTAACATTCTTGCGACGATCCAGCGACATGGACCGGGTATTCTGCTAAATGGTGGTATGCCTTTCTACACGATGTCTAATTCCACTTCTATTGGAATGGTTTTCGTTTTCTTTGCCACACTACCAGTACAGTTTGCCATGATGAAGGGCGATGCTGGCATAGGAGTGTCGCTAAGTGCGACTGCTTATTCTTCCGCCACGCGCAGGCAACTAGTTTTTTTAACCAGACCGCTTATTATAAAACGTAATCCGTGGGAGTGTGTCGTAAACACCAAAAGTAAAGCAAAGTCCGCCTATACTGTATTACACTTAAGTCTTCATTTTGCTGCAGCGCAATCACAAGCTTTGCTGCCCTTCATATCCTCTCACCTCATCAACCCTCGTTATCTTCCTTCTTTCTTGCTGCCAAGCAGATTCCCATTAAGCTATTTTAAGTGGAAAACCTGACCCTTGTAAACAAAAATGAACAGAACCGTACAAGTACTTTGCAGAAGAAAAGCGGCATTGGTGCAAAAGCCTTTTTAATTTGTGTATTTCCCTGTGCAGCAATGAAGGTAATGAACTTGAATCACACAGCTGTGATAATGAAGTGCATACCTTTTGATTTTTGCTAATCTTTCCCATTGTCTATCAGTGTTGCAGGATAGCATCTGGTACAATTTGAGGTACCTGACAAAATGTGTTGGATCTTTGTTCAATCAATCAATGTTTATTTATATAGCCCTAAATCACTAGCGTCTCAAAAGGGCTGCACAAACCACAGCACAAACCACAACGATCAACTGGTCTAAAAAGGGGGTGTATTTAAAGGCTAAAATATACAAATGAGGTTTAAGGTGAGACTTAAATGCTTCTACTGAGGTATGATACATCACATGTGTTCAGTTTATCATGACATGTTTGAAAAGGAGTGGAAAGAAGCAGAACCTATTTAATCCTACCCCTTTTCTATGTTTGTGCACTTCCTGTTCTTTGATCATAACAAATAAATCAATAAATAAAAAAATACAACAGTTCTCATGAATTAATAGTTGAGTAATTTATGATTCACATAATAAAATGAATATGACTATTTTATTTTCATTAAGTTTCAAGTTGTTTACCGGGATACTTCTTCTTTGTATTTAGTAAACACTTTAGGTTTTAACTTTTTCCTAAACTGGATAGACGTCTTTGCTTAAACCATTCCATAATATCGTTGCATACAGTGTCTGATATGCTAAGTGTTGTACACGCATACAAATTAAGTTAGCTTTTTCTCTTAAGGTTATATTTCTCTTTGGTTGAGATGAATAGTTGTACATTTTTGGGTGGCAGGTTATAGTTTGCTTTGTGCATAACTTTAGCCAAATTATTGAATTTGAAAATGTTTTATTTACTTAATAAAGGGTTTATGGATGTTCTCGATATCCGTATATTATGATCTGATTGAAATAAGAAGGGTTTGGCTGGGTAACGGGCCACATATAGCCACAGAGGTACTGACAGTGGGTAAAACATGCATTCACGGGGAGGACATACAAACTCCACACAGAAAGATCCCGAGCCTAGATTTGAACCCAAGACTGCAGGACCTTCGTATTGTGAGGCAGACGCACTAACCCCTCTGCCACCGTGAAGCCCCAGTAGAAAATATTTGCAATACATGTTAATAATAATAACTTTAAATATATCGGCCAGCACGGGGGTGGAAGAGGAGTTAGTGCATCTGCCTCAGAATACGATTGTCCTAAATTCAATCTCGGGATCTTTCTGTGTGGAGTTTGCATTTCCTCCCCATGACTGTGTGGGATCTCTCCGGGTACTCCGGCTTCCTCCCACCTCCAAAAACATGCACCTGGGGATAGGTTGACTGGCAACACTAAGTTGGCCCGAGTGTGTGAATGTGAGTGTGAATGTTTTCTGCCTATCTGTGTTGGCCCTGTGATGAGGTGGCAACTTGTCCAAGGTGTACTCCACCTTTCGCCGAATGCAGCTGGGATAGGCTCCAGCTGTCACGACGCGGAGTCGAACCCACGTTTCATCGGCGGGTGGATATGCAGGCGTCTCCTCTGACAGCGCGCTAAGACGTTCCTCAGCTGACAGCGTGCTCAGACACGCCTCCGCTCGTGCTGAGCGCAGCACGCCCACGCAGCAACGAGCCTGCACACAATCAATAATCAAATCACCTGGACTTGACGAGAGGGAGCGCCATAAAAGTGACCAGTGAAGCCAGGAGACCTTCGCCAGAACGTAGCCAATCTCCCTTGAGTAAGTATCACGTCTGGCACCCCTCCCTTGTTCTTTGCTCGCTTTCTTGTGCTCTTCCTCGATCCCGACATGATGTCTTTTGTGTTTTCCCTAGTGTCTTCTGTGATAGTGTCCTGCCTCACAACCTCCTCCTGGATCCTTGCTTGCCCTCCCCGATTCTTGACCACTGCTTGGACCCGGACATCGTTGCCTTTTTCCAGCCCCCGGCCGCTTGCCTCCCTGTTGACTGCCTCTTCGCCTTCCCCCTTGGAATCGACGAAAGATACATCCAACACGCACAGACAACACACTCTGGTATATTCCGCATTATTTCCACACATCGTCTGCATTCATTCTCTTGTGGTACTGTAATATACACACCCCACACAGTAGAGATGCGCGGTTTGCGGTCTCATCCGCGGAGTCCGCGGGTCGGGCGGTTGACATGACGATAAAATAGATTTTAATCAGATTCGGATGGGTGGCGGTTGAACCATCCGGAAATATTTGATATGCATGGTTCTGTGTTCGGTATTCTTTGCCATTCAAAGTGCCATTTTAAGTCCCGTGTCATAAGGCGAAGAAGATGCTATTATTCTCCTGAATGACTGCCGGAAGTCACCCAGATAATAAGTATTAGGGTGTGCTATGAAACCATTGGCTTTGTCGCCTACTACAACATGTGCAATCTGCTTGCCAGTACAGCATCATGTTGTGTGTGGCTTCCGCGGCAACATGCACACGACTGCAAGGCATACTGGGTGACACAGAGTACACTAATGGTTGTGATATAAACAATTTTAACACTCTTAGTAATATGCGCCACGCTGTGAAGCCACACCAATTAAGAACGACAAACACATTTCGGGAGAACATCCTCACAGTAACACAACATAAACACAACAAATACCCATAATCCTTTGTATTCATGAAACTTCCTGACTATTTTATACACCCCGCTAGCAGCAAACCGCTCCACCCCCCCGTGCGTCGGTAAGGTGGGCTGGGTTGGGGGTGCGGGGGTGTAAAATATATCCAGGGTGTGTCACTGATACAAAGGATTATGGGTATTTGTTGTGTTGCATTTATGTTGTGTTACTGTGAGGATGTTCTCCCGAAATGTGTTTGTCAATCTTGTTGGGTGTGGCTTCACAGCGTGGCGCATATTAGTAAGTGTTAAAGTTGTTTATATTACAACCATCAGTGTACTCTGTATCACCTAGTATGCCTTTCAATCTTGAACGTGTATTTGCTGAAGCTGCACGCAACATGTTGCCGGACCAACAACTGGTTCATACATGTTGTTGAAGGTGTCTAAGGCAATGGCTTCACAGCACGTCCATATTCTTGTAATCAGGATGAACTCTATTGGATAGTCGCGGGAACGTTAGCGGCTCCAATTGTCATCGTTACTCTGTGAAACAGGCTTAAATAGCTCTGTGAGTGGTAAAGGCGGACAACTTCTGATGTATATCAGCGGGCGGTTGGCGGGCGGGTACGGTCCTGATAAAATGTTGGTTCGAGTGGACGGCGGGTGGATGACGACTTTGGAGATGCGGATGCGGATGATATAATTGCCTATCTGCGCGTCTCTACCACACATTCATCAAAGGTTTTAATAAACCTTATAAAACTGCAGTTCTGTCCTGGTGTTGCCTTCTTCCCTTTGCCTAGTACACAACACCAGCGACCCCAAAAGGGACGAGAGGTAGGAAATGGATGGATGGAACTTTAAATATTAATTCAATAGTCTTAGAAGGGACTTAAATTAGGTGTTTCAATATCGTTGCTGCCTCAATTGAAAAAAAAATAATTTATGTTTCTGGTATAAACTGAGGAAAGCAAACAATTTTTGTGGGAATCATTAAAACAAAGCAGTAAAGTTATTGAAGCACAACGATAAGGTGGCGACTTGTCCAGGGTGTACGCCGCCTTCCGGCCGATTGTAGCTGAGATAGGCACCAGTGCCCCCTGCGACCCCAAGGGAAATAAGCGGTAGGAAATGGATGGATGGAACACTTGACAGTATAAGAGGAAGAAAGTACAGGGGTGCATCATGGGGAATTAATTTTGGCAATATGTTCTCCCCGTGACTGCGTGGGTTCCCTCCGGGTACTCCGGCTTCTTCCCACCTCCAATAACATGCACCTGGGGATAGGTTTATTGGCAACACTAAATTGGCCCTAGTGTGTGAATGTGAGTGTGAAAGTTGTCTATCTGTGTTGGCCCTGCGATGAGGTGGCGACTTGTCCAGGGAGTACCCCGCCTTGCAGCTGAGATAGGCTCCAGCGCCCCCTGCAACCCTAATAGGGACAAGCGGTAGAAAATGGATGGACTAAAACATTGTTGATTTTTTTATATTTCCAAACTAGGGCAATACTTCTTTGGACATAGGACAGCTTTTGGGGCAAAAAGCTAAGTGATTTGAATGACTCACAAAAGTCGTTTTTGCTTTTTGTTTTGCTATTTTGCACTATTGAACTGTAAAGGGATGGATGGATGGACTTGTACTCCAAAAATTTAATAATAAAATTGTATGTTGATCTTTTTTTGTAAGCCAAAAATCTTTGTCCTGTGTGTTTTTATTCTGATTATAACGATGATGAACAAATTAATTATGGCAAAAATCACAAACTCGTTTAAGGATCTACAATTTTTTTTATAATGGTATCACTCAGGGGCGTCATTAGCTTTTAAGGACAGGTGGGGCTTAGCCCCCAGGAGAAGCACAGGATGCGAGCGAACGTAGCGCAAGAGCACAAAACTTCACAAACAGCTAACAAAGACTTAGAAATTATTCATTGTTATTATCATTTCAGTCGGTTCATTTTCAATCTGTGTTCAGTACGACAAACATGGGTTTGCACAGTGACATTTTGTTTACAGCATCAACAAGAAACAATTACTTGGTGGATGGAAGCATCAAAGAATGCCGTTTGTTTTTAAGGGTGGCAAATCGGTCTATCACTCTGTTGTGACTCAGATGCTGAAGCTCGTTTTTTTTCAATTGACATGACTGCAAGACTGTTAAGTCTTTTCTGACCCATTGTTTGATGCAGCCAGGAATGCAGCCGATGCAGTGCACTAAAAGACCTCTCAAATGAGCAGCTGCTTACAGGCACTGTTTGGGCAAATTGGATGGTTGCCTTCAGAGAGGGAAACATGTCTGAATCAAGAAGGTTGTGCACACACAATAAATCTTTGGGTGAATATCCAGCCTCTGTTTTTTGGGCAAGAAAGTTTCTGGCCACTAGAATGTCCTCGGTTTTCAGGTCAATGCTGTAGTGTTTTGCAAGTTCATTCAAGTGTGAGTCACTCAAGAAGTTCTCACAATTAGGACTGCATGCCTGGATGCCTTTTAGTAGCACTGCATCTACATCTTTGTTCAAGCTCTCCAACCATCCTATAGGTCAGGTGTTCTCAACCTTTTTTCAGTGATGTACCCCCTGTGAATTTTTTTTTAAATTCAAGTACCCCCTAATCAGAGCAAAACACTTTTGGTTGAAAAAAAGAGATAAAGAAGTAAAATACAGTACTAAGTCATCAGTTTCTGATTTATTAAATTGTATAACAGTGCAAAATATTGCTCATTTGTAGTAGTCGTTCTTGAACTATTTGGAAAAAAAGATATACAAATAACTAAAAACTTGTTAAAAAAATAAACAAGTGATTCATTTATAAATAGATTTCTATACACATAGAAGTAATCATCAACTTAAAGTGATCAATTAGGGGATTGTAATAGAGATCCATCGGGATTCATAAACTTAATTCTAAACATTTCTTCACAAAAAAATAAAATCTTTAACATCAATATTTATGGAACATGTCCACAAAAAAATCTAGCTGTCAACACTGAATATTGCATTGTTGCATTTCTTTTCATAGTTTATGGACTTACATTCATATTTTGTTCAAGTATTATTCAATAAATATATCTATAAAAGATGTTGAAATTGTTGCTATTTTTAGAATATTTGAAAAATACCTTAAGTACCCCTTGGTATACCTTCAAGTGTACCCCCATTTGAGAACCACTGCTATAGGTCCTAATATCAAACAACGTCATTACAATCATATAAATGATGATGGAAACACAAAAGCGCCGATCTTTACTGTGAATGTAGCAAGAAATCAATAAATACTTACATTCGTCTCACAGCAAAGTCGAGATCTTGGTCGATCGCTGCGCGCGTACATAGGGGCGCGTACACAGGCGCGCGTTCACGTCCGTCCGCGGAACAGATTCACTCAGTATCCGAGTGGGCGGGGCCGATCCTCGTGGCGGCGCGTAGCGGTTTAGTACAATTTTCAGAGGCGGAGCAGATGCTCTAGGACAGGGGTCTCAAACACGCGGCCCGCGGGCCAATTGCGGCCCGCGGGACGTTATTTTGCGTACCGCACCCTAATGTGAAAATTTAATGTTGGTGCGGCCCGCGAGTTTTATATGAATGGCGCTTTTCAGCGTCTTACTTTTATACCCTCGATATTTCCAGGCATCCAATGTTAGTGTCCCTCCAGGGATAATCAGTCTCTCAAATTTCACCTTAACAACAATATTACAGGCCTACTAAAATGAGATTTTCATATTCAAACGGGGATAGCAGGTCCATTCTATGTGTCCTACTTGTTTATTTCGCGATATTGCCATATTTTTGCTGAAAGGATTTAGTAGAGAACATCCACGATAAAGTTCGCAACTTTCGGTGCTAAGAGAAATGCCCTGCCTCTACCGGAAGTCGCAGACGATGACGTCACATGTTTGATGGCTCCTCACATATTCACATTGTTTTTAATGGGGATCTCCAACAAAAAGTGCTATTCGGACCGAGAAAATGACAATTTCCCCATTAATTTGAGCGAGGATGAAAGATTCGTGTTTGAGGATATTGATAGCGACGGACTAGAAAAAAACAAAAATAAAAAAGTTCCAAAAAAACAACAACACGATTGCATTGGGACGGATTCCGATGTTTTTAGACACATTTACTTGAATGATTCTGGGAAATCCCTTATCTTTCTATTGTGTTGCTAGTGTTTTAGTGAGTTTAGTATTACCTGATAGTCGGAAGGGTGTCTCCACGGGTGTCTTGACGCGCAGTGTCTCAGGGGAGTCAACAGCAGCTATGGACGGCACAAGCTCAGCTTTTCTCCGGTAAGAACTGACTTTTTAACCACAATTTTCTCACCGAAACCTGCTGGTTGACATTCGGTAGGATCCATGTTGGCTTGACCGCGCTCTGATCCATAGGAAAGTTTCACCTCCAGGAATTTTAAACAAGGAATCACAGTGTGTTTGTGTGGCTAAAGGCTAAAGCTTCCCAACTCCATCTTTCTACTGTGACTTCTCCAATATTAATTGAACAAATTGCAAAAGATTCAGCAACACAGATGTCCAAAAACTGGTATAATTATGCCGTTAAAGCAGACGACATTTAGCTGTGTGTGTGTGCAGCGCTCATACTTCATAAAAACCTGTGACGTCTTGCGTACACGTCATCATTACACGACATTTCGAAGACGGAAATTTAAAATTGTAATTTAGTAAACTAAAAAGGCCGTATTGGCATGTGTTGCGATGTTAATATTTCATCATTGATATATAAACTATCAGACTGCGTGGTGGGTAGTAGTGGGTTTCAGTAGGCCTTTAAGAGGGCACCGTACAAACACTGCCTTAAGCATCCTCTTCAACCTGCACAAACGGGTGGCAGCCCATTCACATTTTGTAGTCAGTATCAATACACACAGTAAGCGACTGCAAGACATACTTGTTCAACAGCCACACAGGTCACACTGAGGGTGGCTGTATAAACAACTTTAACACTGTTACAAATATGTGCCACACTTGTGAAGCCACACCAAACAATAATGACAAACACATTTTGGGAGAACGTCTGCATCGTAACACAACATGAACACATAACAAATACCCAGAATCCCATGCAGCTCTAACTCTTCCGGGCTACAATATACACCCCCGCCAGCCCCAACCCCGCCCCCTATTTTAGCCCGGAAAAGTTAGGGATGCATTGGATTCTGGGTATTTGTTCTGTTGTGTTTATGTTGTGTTTTGGATGTTCTCCCAAAATCTGTTTGTCAATCTTGTTTGGTTTGGGTTCACAGTGTGGCGCATATTTGTAACAGTGATAAAGTTGTTTATACGGCCACCCTCAGTGTGACCTGTATGGCTGTTGAATAAGTATGTCTTGCAGTCGCTTCCTTCGGTCTGCAGAAGCCTCATACAATATGTGACTGGGTTTGCACACTGTGTGTAAGGTGGAAAAGTGGATGAAACGGCAGTTCGTAGAGAACGCTAAAGGCATTGCCATCACGCTACGCCCTTGCTATTGTTCTCCGAGTGAAAACCGGGAGAATGATTGCCACAGGAGATTGACGGGAGGGGCACTGATATCCGGGTGTTTCCCGGAATAATCGCAAGAATCGACAAGTACGTTGCTAGGGCGGGAAAGCCATTCAAAGAAGGTGAATTCATTAAAAAGTGCATGTTAGATTTTTTTAAGACAACTTTTCTTGCGGCCCAGCCTCACCCAGTTTCTGCATCCAGTGGCCCCCTGGTAAATTGAGTTTGAGACCCCTGCTCTAGGAGGAGCCAAAACGAATGTGACAGTAACGCGGGTTGGGGGTCTTGAAGGCGGATCTGTATAGGAGTATATTGCTGTGTGGGTATCCACAGAAGGGAAAACTTTTTTCAATGCGTCTGGTTTGTTCAATTCAGTGCGTGAACCTGCAGTTGCCTCCAGCACAAAATCCTCCATTTTCCTCTGTTTATGCCTTGTCTTGGCACCTGGTCCTGGGATATTGTGGGTGTGACACAGGGCTTTGGTTCTATCATAAAGCTCTGTGGCAAATGCGTCTTTGCGTTTGCCCTAGAGTGTTTCACACTGCTTGTTTGCAGATATAGATATAGATATAGCTCTTGGGACGTGGAACGTCACCTCACTGGGGGGGAAGGAGCCTGAGCTAGTGCGCGAGGTAGAGAAGTTCCGGCTGGATATAATCGGACTCACCTCGACGCACAGCAAGGGCTCTGGAACCAGTTCTCTCGAGAAGGACTGGACCCTCTTCCACTCTGGCGTTGCCGGCAGTGAGAGGCGACGGGCTGGGGTGGCAATTCTGGTTGCCCCCCGGCTCAAAGCCTGTACGTTTGAGTTCAACCCAGTGGACGAGAGGGTAGCTTCCCTTCGCCTTCGGGTGGGGGGACGGATCCTGACTGTTGTTTGTGCTTACGCACCAAACAGCAGTTCAGAATACCCACCCTTTTTGGGTACACTCGAGGGAGTACTGGAAAGTGCTCCTCCGGGTGATTCCCTTGTCCTACTGGGAGACTTCAACGCTCATGTTGGCAACGACAGTGAAACCTGGAGAGGCGTGATTGGGAAGAATGGTCGCCCGGATCTAAACCCGAGTGGTGTTTTGTTATTGGACTTTTGTGCTCGTCACAGTTTGTCGATAACAAACACCATGTTCAAACATAAGGGTGTCCATATGTGCACTTGGCACCAGGACACCCTAGGCCGCAGCTCCATGATCGACTTTGTAGTTGTGTCATCGGATTTGCGGCCTTATGTTTTGGACACTCGGGTGAAGAGAGGGGCGGAGCTTTCTACCGATCACCACCTGGTGGTGAGTTGGCTGCGATGGTGGGGGAGGATGCCGGACAGACCTGGCAGGCCCAAGCGCATTGTGAGGGTCTGCTGGGAACGTCTGGCAGAGTCTCCTGTCAGAGAGAGTTTCAATTCACACCTCCGGGAGAACTTTGAACATGTCACGAGGGAGGTGCGGGACATTGAGTCCGAGTGGACCATGTTCCGAACCTCTATTGTCGAGGCGGCTGATTGGAGCTGTGGCCGCAAGGTTGTTGGTGCCTGTCGTGGCGGTAATCCCAGAACCCGTTGGTGGACACCAGCAGTGAGGGATGCCGTCAAGCTGAAGAAGGAGTCCTATCGGGTTCTTTTGGCTCATAGGACTCCGGAGGCAGTGGACGGGTACCGACGGGCCAAGCGGTGTGCAGCTTTAGCGGTCGCGGAGGCAAAAACTCGGACATGGGAAGAGTTCGGGGAAGCCATGGAAAACGACTTCCGGACGGCTTCGAAGCGATTCTGGACCACCATACGGCGCCTCAGGAAGGGGAAGCAGTGCACTATCAACACCGTGTATGGTGCGGATGGTGTTCTGCTGACTTCGACTGCGGATGTTGTGGATCGGTGGAGGGAATACTTCGAAGACCTCCTCAATCCCACCAACACGTCTTTCTTTGAGGAAGCGGTGCCTGGGGAATCTGTAGTGGACTCTCCTATTTCTGGGGCTGAGGTCGCTGAGGTAGTTAAAAAGCTCCTCGGCGGCAAGGCCCCGGGGGTGGATGAGATCCGCCCGGAGTTCCTTAAGGCTCTGGATGCTGTGGGGCTGTCTTGGTTGACAAGACTCTGCAGCATCGCGTGGACATCGGGGGCGGTACCTCTGGATTGGCAGACCGGGGTGGTGGTCCCTCTCTTTAAGAAGGGGGACCGGAGGGTGTGTTCCAACTATCGTGGGATCACACTCCTCAGCCTTCCCGGTAAGGTTTATTCAGGTGTACTGGAGAGGAGGCTTCGCCGGATAGTCGAACCTCGGATTCAGGAGGAACAGTGTGGTTTTCGTCCTGGTCGTGGAACTGTGGACCAGCTCTATACTCTCGGCAGGGTTCTTGAGGGTGCATGGGAGTTTGCCCAACCAGTCTACATGTGCTTTGTGGACTTGGAGAAGGCATTCGACCGTGTCCCTCGGGAAGTCCTGTGGGGAGTGCTCAGAGAGTATGGGGTATCGGAATGTCTTATTGTGGCAGTCCGCTCCCTGTATGATCAGTGTCAGAGCTTGGTCCGCATTGCTGGCAGTAAGTCGGACACGTTTCCAGTGAAGGTTGGACTCCGCCAAGGCTGTCCTTTGTCACCGATTCTGTTCATAACTTTTATGGACAGAATTTCTAGGCGCAGTCAAGGCGTTGAGGGGTTCCGGTTTGGTGGCCACGGGATTAGGTCTCTGCTTTTTGCAGATGATGTAGTCCTGATGGCTTCATCTGGCCGGGATCTTCAGCTCTCACTGGATCGGTTCGCAGCCGAGTGTGAAGCGACTGGAATGAGAATCAGCACCTCCAAGTCCGAGTCCATGGTTCTCGCCCGGAAAAGGGTGGAGTGCCATCTCCGGGTTGGGGAGGAGACCCTGCCCCAAGTGGAGGAGTTCAAGTACCTAGGAGTCTTGTTCACGAGTGGGGGAAGAGTGGATCGTGAGATCGACAGGCGGATCGGTGCGGCGTCTTCAGTAATGCGGACGTTGTATCGATCCGTTGTGGTGAAGAAGGAGCTGAGCCGGAAGGCAAAGCTCTCAATTTACCGGTCGATCTACGTTCCCATCCTCACCTATGGTCATGAGCTTTGGGTCATGACCGAAAGGATAAGATCACGGGTACAAGCGGCCGAAATGAGTTTCCTCCGCCGGGTGGCGGGGCTCTCCCTTAGAGATAGGGTGAGAAGCTCTGCCATCCGGGAGGAGCTCAACGTAAAGCCGCTGCTCCTCCACATCGAGAGGAGCCAGATGAGGTGGTTCGGGCATCTGGTCAGGATGCCACCCGAACGCCTCCCTAGGGATGTGTTTAGGGCACGTCCAGCTGGTAGGAGGCCACGGGGAAGACCCAGGAACCGTTGGAAAGACTATGTCTCCCGGCTGGCCTGGGAACGCCTCGGGATCCCCCGGGAAGAGCTAGACGAAGTGGCTGGAGATAGGGAAGTCTGGGCTTCCCTGCTTAGGCTGCTGCCCCCGCGACCCGACCTCGGATAAGCGGAAGATGATGGATGGATGGATGGATGGATGGATGTTTGCAGATAAAAGCTTCTGCCAGTTATAAAGTTTCTTTCTGAAGGAGCTTGTGGAGTCCTTCAGTTATTGACAGAAGTGACTGAAACATCAGTAGTGTGTAGACTGCTAAGAACTTATACAGCTTTGTTCTGAGACCAACAGCAATGGAGGATCCAACGGCAGAAAGGCACTCCAAAATGGCAGACAATAACTCAAGAACTGCACTGATCGATCGCAACTGACATGCCCAGCGAGTGTTTGAAAGTTGCACAAACTCAATTTTTGTCAATCCAAGCCTTGCCTGAGCCTCCATGAACTTATGAGGATTCACTAGGGAGTCCTCGTCATCCCGGAGATGGTTAGAAAAATGCATGGGATAAAATGAAATGCTCCCTGGGATGATAGCTTTTAACCACATTTTTTCTATTTCATTTTATGTCCATCCATCCATCCATTTCCTACCGCTTATTCCCTTTTGGGGTCGCGGGGGGCGCTGGCGCCTATCTCAGCTAGAATCGGGCGGTAGGCGGGGTACACCCTGGACAAGTCGCCACCTCATCGCAGGGCCAACACAGATAGACAGACAACATTCACACTCACATTCACACACTAGGGCCAATTTAGTGTTGCCAATCAACCTATCCCCAGGTGCATGTCTTTGGAAGTGGGAGGAAGCAGGAGTATCCGGAGGGAACCCACGCATTCACGGGGAGAACATGCAAACTCCACACAGAAAGATCCCGAGCCTGGATTTGAACCCAGGACTGCAGGACCTTCGTATTGTGAGGCAGACGCACTAACCCCTACATTTTATAAAATGTCTTGGTTTTTCCTCCCTCTAAAAATCCAATAATATGTTTAACAAGCCATCCTATAATAATACAACAGCTATTAATGTTACAATACAATAAAACTAAAATATTTAAGTAGTTTTTTTTCCCATTATTTTAACAATAGGCTAATGTATATTACTTTATATAAATTCTACAAAAAACACAAAACTTAAAAAATTTAATTATTTACAATTGCAGACGCAAGGTTCCGTACAGCTTCAGTCATTGTAAAGGAAGACGGAAATCCCGGAGAAAAATGACTACAAAGTTGGTGTCTGGTTTTTTATATATATATATATATATATATATATATATATATATACATATATGGATGTATATATATACATATATATATATATATATGTATATATATATATATATATATATATATATATATATATATATATATATATGTGTATATATATATACATGAAAGACCCGATATGTATATATATATATATATATATATATATATATATATATATATATATATATATATATATATATATATATATATATATACTGTATATATATATACACATACATATTATATATACTGTATATATATTAATATATATATACACATATGGGGCAAAAAGTATTTATTCATACACCGATTGTGAACGTTCTCCCACTTAAAATGATGACAGAGGTCTGTTATTTTCATCATAGGTACACTTCAACTGTGAGAGACAGAATTTGAAAAAAAAAATCCAGGAATTCACATTGTAGGAATTTTAAAGAATTTATTTGTAAATTATGGTGGAAAATAAGTATTTGGTCACTTCAAACAAGGAAGCTCTCTGGCACTTACAGACCTGTAACTTCTTCTTTAAGAAGCTCTTCTGTCCTCCACTCGTTACCTGTATTAATGGAACCTGTTTGAACCTGTTATCTGTATAAAAGACACCTGTCCACAGCCTCAAACAGTCAGACTCCAAAATCCACTATGGCCAAGACTAAAGAGCTGTCGAAGGACACCAGGAAAAGAATTGTAGACCTGCACCAGACTGGGAAGAGTGAACCTACAATAGGCAAGCAGCTTGGTGTGAAAAAATCAACTGTGGGAGGAATTATCAGAAAACGGAAGACATACAAGACCACTGATAATCTCCCTCGATCTGGGGCTCCACGCAAGATCTCATCCCGTGGGGTCAAATTGATCATGAGAACGGTGAGCAAAAATCCCAGAACCACACGGGGGGACTTGGTGAATGACCTGCAGAGAGCTGGGACCAAAGTAACAAAAGTTACCATCAGTAACACACTATGCCAAAAGGGAATCAAATCCTGCAGTGCCAGATATGTCCCCCTACTTAAGCCAGTGCATGTCCAGGCCCGTCTGAAGTTTGCCAGAGAGCACATGAATGATACAGCAGAGGACTGGGAGAATGTCATGTGGTCAGATGAAACCAAAATAGAACTTTTTGGTATAAACTTAAATCGTCGTGTTTGGAGGAAGAAGAATACTGAGTTGCATCCTAAGAACACCATACCTACTGTGAAGCATGGGGGTGGAAACATCATGCTTTGGGGCAGTTTTTCGGCTAAGGGGAAGGGACGACTGATCTGTGTTAAGGAAATAATGAATGGGGCCATGTATCGTGAGATTTTGAGCCAAAACCTCCTTCCGTCAGTGAGAGCTTTGAATATGAAACGTGGCTGGGTCTTCCAGCATGACGATGATCCCAAACACACCACCCGGGCAACGAAGGAGTGGCTCCGTAAGAAGCATTTGAAAGTCCTGGAGTGGCCTTCCCAGTCTCCAGACCTCAACCCTATAGAAAATCTGTTGAGGGAGTTGAAAGTCCGTGTTGCTCGGCGACAGCCCCAAAGCATCACTGCTCTCGAGAAGATCTGCAAAGAGGAATGGGCCAAAATACCAGCTACTATATGTGTGTGCAAACCTGGTAAAGACCAATAGTAATCGTTTGACCTCTGTTATTGCCAACAAAGGTTATATTACAAAGTATTGAGTTGATTTTCTGTTATTGACCAAATACTTTTTTTCCACCATAATTTACAAATAAATTCTTTAAAATTCCTACAATGTGAATTTTGGATTTTCTTTTCACATTCTGTCTCTCACAGTTGAAGTGTACCTATGATGAAAATTACAAACCTCTGTCATCATTTTAAGTGGGAGAACTTGCACAATCGGTGGTTGACTAAATACTTTTTTGCCCCACTGTATATATATATATATATATATATATATATATATATATATATATAGTGGGTACGGAAAGTATTCAGACCCCCTTAAATTTTTTACTCTTTGTTAAATTGTAGCCATGTGCTAAAATCATATAAGTTCATTTTTTTCCTTTTAATGTACACACAGCACCCCATATTGAAAGAAAAACATAGAATTGTAGACATTTTTACAGATTTATTAAAAAAGAAAAACTGAAATATCACATGGACATAAGTATTCAGACCCTTTGCTGTGACACTTGTATATTTACCTCAGGTACTGTCCATTTCTTCTGATCATCCATGAGATGGTTTTACACCTTCATTGGAGTCCAGCTGTGTTTAATTCTAATGATTGGACTTGATTAAGGAAGCCACACACCTGTCTATATAAGACCTTACAGCTCACAGTGCATGTCAGAGCAGATGAGAATCATGAGGTCGAAAGAACTGCCTGAAGAGCTCAGAGACAGAATTGTGGCAAGGCACAGATACAAAAAAAATTCTGCTGCACTTAAAGTTCCCAAGAGCACAGTGGCCTCCATAATCCTTAAATGGAAGACGTATGGGATGATAAGAACTGTTCCAAGAGCTGGCCGTCCAACCAAACTGAGCAATCGGGGGAGAAGAGCCTTGGTGAGAGAGGTAAAGAAGAACCCAATGATCACAGTGGCTGAACTCCAGAGATGCAGTGAGGAGATGGGAGAAAGTTCAAGAAAGTCAACCATCACTGCAGCCCTCCACCAGTCAGGGCTTTATGGCAGAGTGGCCCGACGGAAGCCTCTCTTTAGAGTAAGACACATGAAAGCCCGCATGGAATTTGCCAAAAAACACATGAAGGACTCCCAGACTATGATAAATACGATTCTCTGGTCTGATGAGAAAAAGATAGAACGTTTTGGCCTTGATTCTAAGCGGTATGTGTGGAGAAAACAAGGCACCGCTCATCACCTGCCCAACACCATCCCTACAGTCAAGTGTGGTGGTGGGAGCATCATGCTGTGGAGGTGTTTTGCAGCTGCAGGGACAGGACGACTGGTTGCAATTGAAGGAAAGATGAATGCGGCCATGTACAGAGATATCCTGGATGAAAACCTTTTCCAGAGTGCTATGGACCTCAGACTGGGCCGACGGTTCACCTTCCAACAAGACAATGACCCTAAGCACACAGCTAAAATGACGAAGGAGTGGCTTCGGAACAACTCTGTGACTGTTCTTGAATGGCCCAGCCAGAGCCCTGACTTGAACCCAATTGAGCATCTCTGGAGAGACCTCAAAATGGCTGTTCACCAACGTTCACCATCCAACCTGACAGAACTGGAGAGGATCTGCAAGGAGGAATTGAAGAGGATCCCCAAATCCAGGTGTGAAAAACTAGTTGCATCATTCCCAAGAAGACTCACGGCTGTATTAGCTCAAAAGGGTGCTTCCACTCAATACTGAGCAAAGGGTCTGAATACTTATGTCCATGTGATATTTCAGTTTTGCTTTTTTAATAAATCTTTAAAAATGTCTACAATTCTGTGTTTTTCTGTCAATATGGGGTGCTGTGTGTACATTAATGAGGAAAAAATAAACTTAAATCATTTTAGCACATGGCTGCAATTTAACAAAGAGTAAAACATTTAAGGGGGTCTAAATACTCTCCGTACCCACTATATATATATATATATATATATATATATATATATATATATATATATATATATATATATTTTAGGGCAAATCACTCTACGGAAACAGCCCTCGCAAAAATGACTAATGATCTATTGCTAACGATGGATTCTGATGCGTCATCTATAATGCTTGTCCTCGATCTTAGCGCTGCTTTCGATACCACCGATCATAATATTTTATTAGAGCGTATAAAAACACGAATTGGTATGTCGGACTTAGCACTATCTTGGTTTAACTCTTATCTTACTGACAGGATGCAGTGCGTCTCCCATTACAATGTGACCTCGGACTATGTGAAGGTAACGAGTTCCCCAGGGTTCAGTCCTTGGCCCTGCACTCTTCACCACCTACATGCTGCCGCTAGGTGACATCATACGCAAATACGGCGTTAGCTTTCACTGTTATGCTGATGACACCCAACTCTACATGCCCCTAAAGCTGACCAACACGCCGGATTGTAGTCAGCTGGAGGCGTGTCTTAATGAAATTAAACAATGGATGTCCGCTAACTTTTTGCAACTCAACGCCAAAAAAACGGAAATGCTGATTATCGGTCCTGCTAGACACTGCCTCTATTTAATAATACAACTTTAACATTTGACAACCAAACAATTAAACAAGGTGACTCGGTAAAGAATCTGGGTATTATCTTCGACCCAACTCTCTCCTTTGAGTCACACATTAAAAGCGTTACTAAAACGGCCTTCTTTCATCCCCGTAATATCGCTAAAATTCGCTCCATTTTGTCCACTAATGACGCTGAGATCATTATCCATGCGCTTGCTACGTCTCGCCTCGATTACTGTAACGTATTATTTTTGGGTCTCCCCATGTCTAGCATTAAAAGATTACTGTTGGTTTCAAAATGCGGCTGCTAGACTCTTGACAAGAACAAGAAAGTTTGATCATATTACGTCTAAACTGGCTCACCTGCACTGGCTTCCTGTGCACTTAACATGTGACTTTAAGGTTTTACTACTTACGTATAAAATACTACACGGTCTAGCTCCAGCCTATCTTGCCGATTGTATTGTACCATATGCAAAAAAATCTGTGTTCAAAGGACTCCGGCTTATTACTGATTCCCATAGCCCAAAAAAAGTCAGCGGGCTACAGAGCGTTTTCCGTTCAGGCTCCAGTACTCTGGAATGCCCTCCCGGTAACAATTCGAGATGCTACCTCAGTAGAAGCATTTAAGTCCCATCTTAAAACTAATTTGTATACTCTAGCCTTTAAATAGACTCCCTTTTCAGACCAGTTGATCTGCCGTTTCTTTTCTTTTTCTCCTCTGTCTCACTGGAGGGGACCGGTCCGGTGGCCATGGATGAGGTGCTGGCTGTCCTGAGTCGGGACCCAGGATGGACCGCTCGTACAGGATGGACCGCTCGCCTGTGTATCGGTTGGGGACATGCCCGTGCTGCTGATCCACCTCCGCTTATAGTGGTTTCCTGCTGGCTCCACTGTGGACAGGACTCTCTCTGCTGTGTTGGATCCACATTCGACTGGACTCTCACGGTTGTGTTGGATCCACTATGGATTGAACTTTCACAGTATCATGTTAGACCTGCTCGACATCCATTGCTTTCGGTGTGGAGGGGGGTTGCCCACATATGCAGTCCTCTCCAAGGTTTCTCATAGTCATCATTGTCACCGACGTCCCACTGGGTGTGAGTCCCACTGGGTGTGAGTTTTCCTTGCCCTTATGTGGGCTCTACCGAGGTTGTGGTTTGTGTTGTGGTTTGTACAGCCCTTTGAGACACTGGTGATTTAGGGCTATATAGATAATCATTGATTGAAATGGCTTATTGAAAAGCCATTTGAAAAAAAATGTTTAAATATTTAATTATATGTATCATTATTCTCCTACTCACCTTTCCAGTACTGGCCTCTCCCCTCTCCCTTTCTGTGCTCCTCTGCCCTGACTCCTTCAGGTTAAGAGGGGTTGTGGAGTGATTATTATTATTATTATTATTATTATCTACTGATGATTGTCATACGTAATTGAGTTCAGCTCCTGTTCTCCTCCACGTGTAAAGTGTGAAACACAGCTGATGCTCCAGAAGGAAGTAACCCCAAAGATAGCAAGGTAAAAAAAGAGTGCACATTTAACTTTATAAATAACCAGGACCTTCATGATGCATTTCAGAGTAACTAGTTGACTAAGTAGCAGCATTGTCTTAGAGCGGGAATGTAACTTTTGCCTGCAAAACAACAAATGTACAACGTTCACAGAGGTTGTCTATAGTGTGCTAGACAGGTTTTTATTTGTCAAACAAAGACCCGGTGTAAAGTGGAGCTAATCCATTTTACTGCAAGCAGTGATGAATACTTACTTTCTTGAAAAAGTTTCTTATATCCACTTTGCATCCGTTCACGTTCTTGTTCTGCAGCGCTGTGTGCTTCAAAGCTACACACCTGCAGGACCGCAAGCAAGGCCGCAGAGAAAATGTGGACTGGATTTTGAGTGATGTGGGCATTTTCTATATCAGTGGTACTCAACCTTTTTTCAGTGATGTACGCCAGTGAAGATTATTTAAATTCAAGTACCCCCTAATCAGAGCAGAGCATTTTTGGTTAAAAAAAGATAAATAAGTTAAATACAGCACTATGTCATCAGTTTCTGATTTATTAAATTGTATAACAGTGCAAAATATTGCTCATTTAATACTTTCTTGAAGTATTTGGAAAAAAAGGTACAAAAAACACTAAAAACTTGTTGAAAAATAAACAAGTGATTCAATTATAAATAAAGATTTCTACACATAGAAGTAATCATCAACTTCAAGTGTCCTCTTTGGGGATTGTAATAGAGATCCATCTGGATTCATGAACTTTATTCTAAACATTTCTTCACAAAAAAATAAATCTTTAACATCAATATTTATGGAACATGTCCTCAAAAAATCTAGCTGTTAACACTGAATATTGCAATGTTGCATTTCTTTTCACAGTTTATGAACTTACATTCATATTTTGTTAAAGTATTATTCAATAAATATATTTATAAAGGATTTTTGAATTGTTGCTATTTTTAGAATATTTTTTAAAAGTCTCACGTACCCCTTGGCATACCTTCAGGTATCCGCAGGCGTACGCGTACCGCCATTTGAGAACACTGTTCTATATGAACAAGTGGAATGGATTGGATACTGACGCACTAAAGGGGCTCTCTACCTTATGCTATGAAGTGAGGGGAAACTGAGTGAATAATGACAAGTTATATGATTATTTAACTCATATTCGGGCCACTTTATAATGAATATGTCGGCATGTTTTTGTAAAAAAAAGAAAAGAAAAAATATATACAGGACTGTCTCAGAAAATTAGAATATTGTGATAAAGTCCTTTATTTTCTGTAATGCAACTAAACACATGAAAATGTCATACATTCTGGATTAATTACACATCAACTGAAATATTGCAAGCCTTTTATTATTTTAATACTGCTGATTATGGCATACAGCTTAAGAAAACTCAAAAATCCTATCTCAAAAAATGAGAATATTTCCTCAGACCAAGTAAAAAAAAAAGATTTATGACAGCAAAACAAAATCAAACATTTTAAAATGGCAATTAATGCACTCAGTACTTGGTTGGGAATTCTTTTGCACGGATTACTGCATCAATGTGGCGGGGCATGGAGGCAATCGGCCTGTGGCATTGCTGAGGTGTTATGGATGCCCAGGATGCTTCAATAGTGGCCTTCAGCTCATTTGCATTATTGGGTCTGGTGTCTTTCAGCTTCTTCTTCACAATACCCCACAAATTCTCTATGGGGTGTAGGTCAGGAGAGTTGGCAGGCCAATGGAGGACAGTAATGCCATGGTCAGTACACCAGTTACTGGTGGTTTTGGCACTGTGGGCAGGTGCCAGATCATGCTGGAAAATTAAATCATCATCTCCATAGAGCAGGGGTTGGCAACCTTTACCACTCAAAGAGCCATTTCGACCCGTTTCACAAAATGATGAAGACAATGGGAGCCGCAACTATTCTCACCAATATCTGCTGGTGGTCAACCAGATGACAATAACAAGGGCATGCTATGAAGCCATTTCCTTAAACACCTTCTACAACATTTACAAACTGCTTACCAGTCCAGCATCATGTTGTGAGAGGCTTCCGCACATGCATGCACACGACTGGAAGGCATACTGGGTGACAGAGTACACTGACGTTTGTGATATAAACCCCGCCCACCTCAACCACGCAGGAAGGGGGGGGGGGGGGGGAATGAGGTGCTCGCGGGGTGTATAACATAGTCAGGAAGTGTCATGGATGCAAAGGATTCTGGGTATTTGTTGTATTGCGTTTATGTTGTGTTACTGTGAGGATTTCTCCTGAAATGTGTTCGTCATTCTTCTTTTGTGTGGGTTCACAATGTGGCGCATATTAGTAGGAGTGTTAAGGTTGTTTATATCACAACCGTCAGTGTACTCTGTGTCACCCAGTATGCCTTGCAATCTCATACATGTGCCGATAGAAGCAGAGAAATGCATGTGTCTGGTCGGCACGCGATGTCGTTCAAGAGGACGCAATTAGGATTCTGTGAATGGCGGGCGCGATGACGTTCAAGAGGACGTTAAGTGTAATATCATCACGACATGCCCTTAATGTTGTAGTCCGGGTGAAAATTGGAGAACGTTGACTCTGGGTGATGTCCAGGAGAGGCATTGAATTCCGGAATCTCCCCGCAACAATCTGGGGGGTCGGCAATTGTGCAGCTGAGCCGCATCAGAGTTGCCAAAGAGCCGCGGGTTGCCGACCCCTGCCATAGAGCTTTACAACAGATGGAAGCATATACACAGCTGCATTGACTCTGGACTTGATGAAACACAGTGGACCAAAACCAGCAGCTGACATAGCTCCCCAAACCATTGCTGACTGAGGGAACTTCCGTTGTCTAGATTTCAGGAATGGTTTGACCATGGGAATACGGCTATTGAAGCTGTATCTGTTGAAAAGCTCTATGGAGATGATGCTTTCATTTTCCAGCATGATCGGGCACCCGTCCACAGTGCCAAAACCACCAGTAACTGGTGTACTGACCATGGCATTACTGTCCTCCATTGGCCTGCCAACTCCCCTGACCTGAACCTCAGAGAGAATTTATGGGTTATTGTGAAGAAGAAGCTGAAATAAACCAGGCCCAATAATGCAAATGAGCTGAAGGCCACTACTGAAGCATCCTGGGTATCCATAACATCTCAGCAATGCCACAGGCCGATTGCCTCCATGCCACGCCGCATTGATGCAGTAATCGGTGCAAAATGATTCCCAACCAAGTACTGAGTGCATTGACATTTTCAGATGTTTGATTTTGTTTTGCTGTTATAAATCTTTTTTTTTTACTTGGTCTGAGGAAATATTCTAATTTTTTGAGATAGGATTTTTGAGTTTTCTTAAGCTGTATGCCATAATCAACAATAATAAAATAATAAAAGGCTTGCAATATTTCAGTTGATGTGTAATGAATCCAGAATGTATGACATGTTCATGTTTTTAGTTGCATTACAGAAAATAAAGGACTTTGTCACAATATTCTAATTTTTTGAGACAGTCCTGTATATATATACCACCAAATTATTTAGGAGGGCTTAAGAATATTTTAGGGGGGCTCGAGCCCCCCAAAAATTAGCCCAACAATATACTAAGGTTATTTAAGGTATAATAAGGTTGGGTGATAGTATCACCGCTTCACGGTGGCAGAGGTCCTGGGTTCAAATCCAGGCTCGGGATCTTTCTGTGTGGAGTTTGCATGTTCTCCCCGTGAATGCGTGGGTTCCCTCCGGGTACTCCGGCTTCCTCCCACCTCCAAAGACATGCACCAGGGGATAGGTTGATTGGCAACACTAAATTGGCCCTAGTGTGTGAATGTGAGTGTGAATGTTGTCTGTCTATCTGTGTTGGCCCTGCGATGAGTTGGCGACTTGTCCAGGGTTTACCCCGCCTTCCGCCCGATTGTAGCTGAGATAGGCGCCAGCGCCCCCCGCGACCCCGAAAGGGAATAAGCGGTAAAAAATGGATGGATGGATGGATAGTATCACCCAACCTTATTATACAGCTGCTACTAATGCGAGGTGAGCTAACATCAAACGCAACAAGACGTTCGTGTCAGAGTGGCTAATGTCTGGACGTGTTGCTTTGTGATGTTTGACAGACGTCTGGTTGCAGCCAATCAGCGCCAGGAGTGACCTGGCCACGTGACAGGAAGTAGATGCTCGTGCGGCGCGGGGCATTTATAGATGCATAAGCGGAAGCAGTCGGGCGCCATTTCAGTGCGGAGTTGCTGCTCGCTGCGTCGTCGTCCCCCGGCGAGCCGTGGCGACAGCCCAGCCGCCTTTAATTGGATCCTACCAACACGCAAGCCCGATGGAAGCGGCCCTAAATCTGCCACACGGAAGGTAACAGCATAGCGTTGTCGGGTCCTCCCCGTCGATGTACGACAGGAAATTGTTTTTAGAGCCCGGGAGGGATGCTAGTGTTGAACATTATGTTCCTAGTTACTGTTGCTAGCACTAGCATGGTGATGAACCTCGGCCATCACACTTCTGTCTTGACATACCTGTAGCTGCCTTTTATCTCCCTTTACGTGCATTCATTTCCCCCGTCGGGAAAGATGGTGCCTAATAAAAGTGCAGATGACAGTTGCAACCCCGGCGACTCCCCCATTCGTCGTTCACTCCCCCCTCTAAGGCAGATGTGGTCTGCTGCCTCCAGTCGGTCTCCCAAAATCCTGTCACGTATCCCCTCATTCAAACCTCGTCCAAGTCACCAAGTCTGCTTGTGAGGACAGCTTTGCTGTAGCTCGTCGAAACATTACGACACTTAACCAATGTGAATGTTGTGCACTTTTTGACTCTATTTATCGTGACCCCAAATTGGCGTCGTATTATTGAAGCGGTGTTTACAAACAACGAGGGCGGGGCTGCGTACCACGTTACCACTAGCCGCCGTACGCGGATGAACAAGAATAATTTAGCGGAATCGTTTTTTACATAATGTGTATATTCATCCATCCATCCATCCATTTTCTCCCGCTTAATCCCTTTTGTGGTCGGGGGGGGGGGGGGGGGGGGGGGCGCTGGCGCCTATCTCAGCTACAATCGGGCGAAAGGCGGGGTACACCCTGGACAAGTCGTCACCTCATCACAGGGCCAACACAGATAGACAAACAACATTCACACTCACATTCACACACTAGGGCCAATTTAGTGTTGCCAATCAACCTATCCCCAGGTGCATGTCTTTGGAAGTGGGAGGAAGCCGGAGTACCCGGAGGGAACCCACGCATTCACGGGGAGAACATGCAAACTCCACACAGAAAGATCCCAAGCCTGGATTTGAACCCAGGACTGCAGGAACTTCGTATTGTGAGGCAGACGCACTAACCCCTCTGCCACCGTGAAGCCCCCTGCCACCGTGATATTTTATTGGCGTATTTCCCGAATGGGTTGAACCCAGTAAGAAATGTTGACTTGAGTTGAGTTTGAGTTTATTTCGAACATGCATGCATTAGGGTTGCACATCTCTCTGATAAACGATTCGATATGCATCTAAACGATATCCTTTTATTACAGACCGATTCGATTCGATTTGACTGTTAATATTCAAGACTCCAAATCCCCAAGCATTGTGGCTTATGGCACTGGCAAAACAAAACAGAACAACGAAATCACATGTCAATGTATTTATTTTTAGACATGGAACAAACAAAGTCTGGCTGAATTGTAGGATGGGAACTCCAGAGGTAAAAGTAGCACAGAATAGTAACAACAAAGTGCATTATTTCAGCCTGAGCATAGTTTTGAACACTAGAGGTAGGTATAACAAAGATTCAATATTTCAATCTGAGCATTTAGTGTTTTGAACACTAGAGGTAGGTAACAAAGATTCAATATTTCAATCTGAGCATATAGTGTTTTGAACACCAGAGGTACGTAACAAAGATTCAATATTTCAATCGGAGCATATAGTGTTTTGAACACTAGAGGTAGGTAACAAAGATTCAGTATTTCAATCTGAGCATATAGTGTTTTGAACACCAGAGGTACGTAACAAAGATTCAATATTTCAATCGGCGCAGATAGTTTTTTGAACACTAGAGGTAGGTAACAAAGATTCAATATTTCAGCCTGAGCATATAGTGTTTTGAACACTAGAGGTAGGTAACAAAGGTGCAACATTACAATGTAAACAAGTTACACACCTATAACACATCTCAAAATGTGGCACAGGGTTTTAACTCACCGTACTGTTGGCCGTGTTTCCTCTTTGCATGCCCGTCGAGATTTGTAGTGCTGCCAGTGTACGTCAACGATGCTCGACACAATTTACAAATAGCTTGGCTTCTGTCGAGCTTCCCTTCCTTCTTATAAAACCCCAAAACTTTCCACACTTTGGATTTCTGTCTCCCCGATGGGTTGAAAATCTTTCTTGGTCCATTATCACCTTCGGTCAGACCGATGCTTTCGTTCTCCTCCTCCTTCATTTTCCGTGTTGTGCCTTGTTTATCACTCGTGCAAATACCAGCTAGGCAGCTACCGCGTTTGGCGAGTAGCTTCAGATCTTGCGTTGTTTTAGAGACGCTGGCGCATATTGTAATCCAACCAACCCATGTAAAGTCTCGCGATAACCGATCCATGACTCTATAACAGATTCAGCTAGGAATTCATGGATTATTCACATTGATTGAAGAGTCTGCTACCGATGCAGCTTAATCGCTCATTTGTTAAAACAAATACTCGGTCGCATCGGTTTATCGTTCACAACCCTAGCATGCATACAACATGATACGTCACAATTTCCAGTTTCTCTATTTAAAGTGTTCGAAAGTGATGAGGAAGAAGCAGAGTTTATTTAAACCTACCATTTTTCCTTTACATAGCAGTTTCTAAAACTTTTAACTTCCTGTTCTTAATTATTCACAATATACTCCATAAGTAACAACAATAAAAATAGATAAATAATAATTGGTTTTGATTGATTGCACAGTGCACTGCATATTCTGTACAATTGACCACTAAATGGTAACACCCAAATACGTTTTTCAACTTGTTTAAGTTTGGGTCCATGTTAATCAATTAATGGTACAAATATATACTATCAGCATAATACAGTCATCACACAAGTTAATCATCAGAGTATATACATTGAATTATTTACAATATGGGATGTGGAGGGGGGAGGTTATGATTTGTTGATATCATCTATTCAGTCATCAACAATTGCATCATCTGAGAAATTGACATTGAAACAGAATCGGTCTGAAACAGTGTACAGTTAAATAAGTTATATATCATATGGTGAGATGAGTACGATTATGAAATGTGCTAAATAATTAAAGAGGATCTGCAATTTTTGGGGAATTTTGCTGATCATTCACAATCCTAATTTTGTTTATGCATTCTAACGAGTAAATAAATGCGAGGAAAAGTCAAGTTGCTCTGTTCCACCTATAATGCGTGAATAAAAAAACATCCCAAAACCTCCGTCCTCGTTTTAATTACACGCTGTAAGGCTATATGTAATGTAGTAACAAGCACATACCGTATTTCCTTGAATTGCCGCAGGGCATGTAGTATGCGCCTGCCTTGAATTACTGCTGGGTCAGACTCGCTTCCCAAAATAATTAGCGCATGCTTAGTACCGTTAATTTGAAATCGCATAAAGGGAAGAAGATTAAGAGCTATTCAGTAGGATTTAAGGTCCGTGCTTACATCACACTCAAATTTTTACTGCATACCTTTGGTAAGTGCCGTAGTGAGAAGAGGTTTTGAAATAATTAGCGCATGCTTACTTATACCGCATGCCTTTAGTAAGCGCAGAAGTGAGAAGAGGTTTTAAATTAATTAGCGCCCTGGCGGAAATTCAAGGAAATACGGTACATAAAAACATGTAATATTTACATATTTTGCTCTTTTTAAGCATACAGCGGCACATTCATTTCAGATGCGTCACAACATTCTCTTTTCCTTTCAACAACACTACTAATCATAAGGACTTCCTGGGAGACAACAGAGACTACTTTGGGACAAATGATAATGCAAAAAAACATTTTTTCAGCCCGAACAGCTAAAAGTTTTAAAAGATGTGTGCCAAACATCACGGATGAAAACGAATAATTTAGCAGAATCGTTTTTTACATAATGTGTATATTCACCAAATTATTATTTTATTTGTGTATTTCCCAAACAGTTTTGAACCCAGTAACAAATGTTGAGTTGAGTTGAGTTTGAGTTTATTTCGAACATGCATGCATACAACATGATACATCACAATTTCCAGTTTCTCTAGTCAACATGTTCGAAAGGGATGAGGACGAAGCAGAGTTTATTTAAACCTACCATTTTTCCTTTACATAGCAGTTGCTAAAACTTTTGTTCACTTCCTGTTCTCAATTTATTCACAATATACTCCATAAGTAACAACAATAAAAATAAATAATTGGTTTTGATTGATTGATTGAAACTTTTATTAGTAGATTGCACAGTACAGTACATATTCCGTACAATTGACCACTAAATGGTAACAACCGAATAAGTTTTTTAACTTGTTTAAGTTGGGGTCCACGTTAATCAATTCATGGTACAAATATATACTAACAGTATAATACAGTCATCACACAAGTTAATCATCAGAGTATGTACTATACTGTACAATATTTACATTATTTACAATCCGGGATGTGGGGTGGTGGTGTGGGGGGTTTAGGATTGGTTGATATCAGCACTTCAGTCATCAACAATTGCATCATCTGAGAAATGGACATTGAAACAGTGTAGGTCTGAAACAGTGTACAGTGAAATAAGTTATATTTCATATGGTGAGATGAGTACGATTATGAAATGTGCTAAATAAGTAAAAAGGATCTGCACTTTTTGGGGAATTTCACTTATCATTCACAGTCCTAATTTAGGAGAAGAATACATGTTTTCTTTGTCTATGCATTCTAACTAGTAAATAAATGCGAGCAAAAGTCAACTTGCTCTGTTCCACCTATAAAGCGCAGATAAAAAAACATCCCAAAACCTCCATCCTCGTTTCAAATACACGCTGTAAGGCTATATGTAATGTAGTAACAAGCATATACGTAAAAACATGTAATATTTACATATTTTGCTCTTTTTAAGCATACAGCGGCACATTCATTTCAGATGCATCACAACATTCTCTTTTCCTTTCAACAACACTACTAATCATAAAGACTTCATGAGAGACTACTTTGGGACAAATGATAATGCAAAAACATTTTTTTTGCCCAAACATAACGAGGATGAGCTACAAGTTTTAAAATATGTGTGCCAAACATCGTGGATGAAAACAAATAATTTAGCGGAGTCGTTTTTTACATAATGTATATATTCACAAAATTATTTTATTGGCCTATTTCCTGAACGGTTTGAACCCAGTAACAAATGTTGAGTTGAGTTTGAGTTTATTTCGAACATGCATGCATACAACATGATAAATCACCTTTTCCAGTTTTTCTATTGAACATGTGCAAAAAGGATGAGGAAGAAGCAGAGTTTATTTAAACCTGCCATTTTTCCTTTACATAGCAGTTGCTAAAACTTTTGTTGACTTCCTGTTCTCAATTTATTCACACTATACTCCATAAGTAATGACAATAAAAAAAATTAAATGATGATTGGTTTTGATTGATTGATTGATTGAAACTTTTATTAGTAGATCGCACAGTACATGTTCCATAAAACTGACCACTAAATGGTAACACCCAAATAAGTTTTTCAACTTGTCGGGGTCCATGTTAATCAATTCATGGTACAGATATATAATATCAGCATAATACAGTCATCACACAAGTTAATCATCAGAGTATGTACTATACATTGAATTATTTACGTTATTTACAATCCGGGATGTGGGGTGGTGGTGTGGGGGGTTTAGGATTGGTTGATATCAGCACGTTAGTCATCTACAATTGCATCATCTAAGAAATGGACATTGAAACAGTATAGGTCTGAAACAGTGTACAGTGAAATAAGTTATGTTTCATATGGTGAGATGAGTACGATTATGAAATGTGCTAAATGAGTAAAGAGGATCTGCACTTTTCGGGGAATTTTGCTTATCATTCACAATCCTAATGTAGGAGAAGAACACATTTGTTATCTTTGTTTATTAAAGTAAAGTTAAAGTACCAATGATTGTCACACACACACACTAGGTGTGGCGAAATTATTCTCTGCATTCGACTCATCACCCTTGATCACCCCCTGGGGGTTGAGGGGAGCAGTGGGCAGCAGCGGTGCCGCGCCCGGGAATCATTTTTGGTGATTTAACCCCCAATTCCAACCCTTGATGCTGAGTGCCAAGCAGGGAGGCAATGGGTCCCACTTTTTTATAGTCTTTGGTATGGCTCGGCCGGGGTTTGAACTCCCAACCTACCGATCTCAGGGCGGACACTCTAACCCAGGGGTCATCAACGCGGTGCCCGCGGGCACCAGGTAGCCCGTAAGGACCAGATGAGTAGCCCGCAGGCCTGTTCTAAAAATAGCTCAAATAGCAGCACTTACCAGTGAGCTGCCTCTATTTTTTAAAATGTTTTTTTTTTATTAGCAAGCTAGTCTCGCTTTGCTCGATATTTTTTAATTCTAAGAGACAAAACTCAAATAGAATTTGAAAATCCAACAAAATATTTTAAAGACTTTGTCTTCGCTTGTTTAAATAGTGAAGTGAATTATATTTATATAGCGCTTTTTCTCCAGTGACTCAAAGCGCTTTACATAGTGAAACCCAATATCTAAATTACATTTTAAACCAGTGTGGGTGGCACTGGGAGCAGGTGGGTAAATTGTTTTGCCCAAGGACACAACAGCAGTAACTAGGATGGCGGAAGAGGGGATCGAACCTGCAACCTTCAAGTTGCTGGTACGGCCACTCTACCAACCGAGCTATACCGCCTCAAAAATAAATTCATTTATTTTTTTACTTTGCTTCTTATAACTTTCAGAAAGACAATTTTAGAGAAAAAATACAACCTTAAAAAGGATTTTTAAACACATATACCTTTTTACCTTTTAAATTCCTTCCTCTTCTTTCCCGACAATTTGAAATACATTTTCAAGTAATTTTTATATTTTTTATTGTAAAGAATAATAAATACATTTTAATTTAATTCTTCATTTTAGAATAGAATACAATAGAAAGTACTTTATTGATCCCTGGGGGAAATTCAGCATCACAGTTCGCTCACAATAAACAATAATAATAATAAATAATATATGACATATATTATATATATAATATATAATATATGAATAATATAAATATATTCTACATATATTCTACATTTAAGTGCAGTCAAGAAGGAACAAATGCATTATACAGTCTGATGGCTGTCGGTATGAAGGACCTCCTGTGTCGTTCCGTGTTACATTTTGGGAGTCTGAGCCTTCCACTGAACGTGCTCATTCTCTCCGCAAGGTCCGAGTGTAGTGGGTGGGAGGTGTTGTCCATAATGGCTAGGAGTTTTGCTAGACTTCTCCTCTCTGACACCACCGCCAGAGAGTCCAGCTCCACTTCCACCACGTTACTGGCCTTCTCTACCAACTTGTCCAGTCTGTTTGCGTCCCTCACTCTCAGCCCGCTGCCCCAGCAAGCCACGGCATACAAGAAAGCGCTCGTCACCGCTGACTCATAGAACATCTTCATCATGTTTGTACATTCACATATCCTTGATTATTTTCCACATATTTACCTGTACATTTGAAATTACAACCTACAACATATTTTTAAAACATCAATTGCTGTAATATAGAGCCAATGGATTTTTCAAATTGATAAAAAAAAAATAGGTCTGACTTTTAGAGGAGACCTTTCTAATAACATTTACATTAAAACATATTTAAAAATAAGAGCAATAAAAACGACAAAGACGATCTCTGCCTTTTTGGGACATCTGGACTTCCTTCACAGGCGTGTCACTAAGAGGGCATCCAACTACAGAACATCATCAAGTGAGCGAAGCTAATTGACTGCATTGTTACATTTTATTAAAAAAATTTAACTATCATATGATAAAGCTGCTACAAACTGTATCATAACTAAAACATGTGAGTAATTGTTTTAAAGTTATTTTATTTGCTTTGTAAAGAGAATGTATACATAGTAATATATTAAACATTTAATAAATAACAAATATATCCCAATAACCTCTTAGTGCTGATATCAAATGCATATATAAAACCAGTTATGAAAGTAACAAAGTTTACCATAGTGAAGTAATCAGAGTAATAAAGTAGGTCAGTGTATAACATGTTTCCAAACACAAGATTTCTCTCTGAGCAGGAGATGAATCTGCTGACAGCAACAGATACAGGTCTAGTCAAGATAAATCTATAAAACAACGTTTGCTTCATAATTTAATATTTTCAAGCTTTTTCTAAACTTTATTTAGACGCCCTTGAGCCTCCTTTTGTTTTTGCTTTTTTACAGTGTTTTACTTGCATGCCCAAGTCCAGTAACTCTGCTTCCAAGTAAACTTGTTATAAGCACCCACTCCTCATGCTAAAACACTACCATTATTTTGATACCATAAAAAAAGCAGCGAAACCGAAAAAAAAGGAAGCACAATTGTAAAAAAGAGAAGTGATTATAAAAACCTTTGAAACACTCAAAAATGTGAATGAATATTGGCATCAAAAACAATCACCAGAAATATTTTACTTTTTTAATGGTTGTATTTATTTGTTTTCAATCCAACTTTTTCTATAAGTTAAAAATATTTTCAATACCAAATCTTACTGGCAGTGTTCTAGTTCCATAATACTGCACTTCTTTTTTAAATTTATTTTGTCTATCTTTCACAATAATTTTGAAAGACATGACGGATATACAGTACAAGCCAAAAGTTTGGACACACCTTCTCTTTCAATGTGTGTTCTTTATTTTCATCACTATTTACATAGTAGATTTTCAATGAAGGCATCAAAACTATGAATGAACACATGAACACTTAACAAAGGTGAAATAACTGAAAACATGTTTTATATTTTAGTTTCTTCAAAATAGCCACCCTTTTCTCTGATTACTGTTTTGAACACTCTTGGCATTCTCTCGATGAGCTTCAAGAGGTAGTCACCTGAAAAGGTTTTCACAGGTGTCATAGTTTTGATGCCTTCAGTGACAATCTACAATGTAAATAGTTATGAAAATAAAGAAAATGCAATAAAATGAGAAGGCGTGTCCAAACTTTTGGCCTGTACTGTATATATATTTTTAATGCATTCTGACTCATAAATAAAATAAATAAAAGTCTGCTTACAATGGAGCCAATGCGGGGTCCTCTATACCGCCCACATTACCCGATAAATAACCATCCAGAAAGTGCCAACAATACTCCATTTACATTTCGTGAATTGAATATTAACCAAGTATTTGTGATATTGTTATTATAAGCGCTAACACAGACTACTTATAGCGGCACCATGATCGCAAGCTTGTGTGGCGATGTTTACATCATCTAGTCGTGAACTGCTTCTCCGCCTCGGTGCTTGTGGAAGTTTGTTCCATATCTTAAATCATGCCTTTCACCTGGATAGTAGAAGGATGAGGATGTAATCCGGCAACTTGGTAAACTTTGACAGCCATTTTAGACTTGAAAATGTAAAGAAAGACACAAAGAGACGTGTGGTTCCACCACCCTTTTCGTAGCAAGGATTATGGGTCATTCTTCATCTAAATGGGACTATAACAAGATTCTGTCAGTGTCCTTATGAAGGCAGGTATTGTACAGTAAGTGATGTTTTAGTATGTTTATTGGCTCTCATGAAGTCTGCAGTGAGTAATAATCATTGTGGTTGTTGAAGGAAAAAGCGAATAGTGTGTACGCTTTTTAAATTAATGTGCTGTGTATGCTTAAATTGACCAAAATACGTAAATATTAAATGTTATTATCAATGCTTGTTTCTACATTTTATTTATATATATATATATATATTTATATATACTTACATCATGTGAATTATACTTGTATATAGTGAAGTGTATTATATTTATATAGCGCTTTACTCTAGTGACTCAAAGCGCTTAATTCCATTTAAACCAGTGTGGGTGGCATACTTTACCAACCGAGCTATACCGCCCCATCATGTACATAAATCCTTAGTGGAGGTGTTTGGATGTTTTTAAAGGCTTTATATGTAAGCAGAATAGAGCGACTCTCATAGGTTTTATTGTATGCAGACATTTGATCACATTTATTTGCTATTTAGAATGCATAAAAAAAGCAAAAACATATCTGTTCTTGTTTTATATAAGGATTATAAATGATAGAAACAATTTAAAAAATAAGTGCAGTTCCCCTTTAAAGCTTAAACACATTGATATTAAAATGTTAACCGTTGTTTTAAACAGACATTTAAAATGAACCCCCACTTGAATTTAATATATTTTTGACATTTCTTTCAAATCACATATCACACCATTTAGAAGAAAAACTTGGAATGACCTCAATATCACACACACTCATGTATCTCTTTGACATGGAATAAATGACGCGCCACTAGTATTTTTAAGCCACACTTCCACCCTAATGTAGCTGAGATAGGCTCCAGCACCCCCCACGACCCCGAAAGGGACAAGCAGTAGAAAATGGATGGATGGGACACCGATACTTACCTACCAAGGGTGCGAATTGCAAAGTGGATGTTAAATTATCCTTTTTGATTGACATACTGTACTTCCTCAAACAGACTTACTCGCTCAGTGACACAACAAAAACAAGCTCACATAAGTATTGGGCTTATTGCACTTCTATTTAACCTTTATTCATATATATTTCACTTAAGTTATCGGCTGTCCTGACAAGAGCCTGCTTGTTTGTTGGCTACTTTGTTGAAACTGGTGTATGACTATTTATCTTCTTCCTATATAACTTGACCACCCGGGAACCTGAGCACAAAATAATAACAATCTGCTCCATTGTACACTTGACAACCCAGTAGTAGGAATACAAAATAATCTGCCGTGTGGGCCACTTACAATTTTAGTAAGTAATTCTTTGGCATACTACGAGATGACACCCGTGTACCACGACAGTTTGAGAAGCACTGATCTAGAATTAACTTTCACCAACTTGGAAGCGATGCACCGGCATCAGCAGCTTTCCATCTGATGATGTCCAAATAGTGAATTATATTTATTTAAATAAATAGAATCATAATATAGTTTGACCTCTGTGAAACAGTCTGTCTATAAAAGTGCTTATAAAAACAATATAGCTTGGTCAATGTTTAGGTCATGAAATGTTAAGTATTTTTTCAATTTTTTTCCTGTGGGTTTTATGGGTGGAATAGAGTACTCCCTTTTAGCTGCATTGTTAGCCACCTTGTACTTGTCGTCCTTCCATCCATTTCCTACCGTTTGTCCCTTTCTGGGTCACGGGGGGGTGCGGGAGCCTATCTCAGCGGCATTCGGGCGGTATTTAACAAGTCGTATTTAACAAATTAGAATGCATTAAAAAGTATGTGTTCTTGTCTTACATAGGAATTGTAAATGATGGGCCAAATAAAAAGTTCAGTTCCCCTTCAAAACAATAATGTTTCATGGCTAATGTCCAAAGTACTGTGACTGATAAGGGCAAACCTTGCAGATATTATATATATATATATATATATATATATATATATATATATATATATATATATATATATATATATATATATATATATATATATATATATATACACATGTATATACACACACACACACAAAACAGAAGTGATATGACAGATGTTGTGCCACAGCGATTGGTTATTTTTGTCGGTTATCGGTTTGATCTATTTAAAAAAAAAAAAATCTGTTGTTTGCCACTACATAAGGTGCTCTATTGCAGCGTGTATTTAAAGTTCAGGACACTACTACAGTCTGGATTTTATACATTTTTTTATCAGTAACACTCATTAAACCAGTGGTTCTCAACCTTTTTTCAGTGATGTAACCCCTGTGAACATTTTTTTAATTCAAGTACCCCCTATGCAGAGCAAAGCATTTTTGGTTGAAAAAAAGAGATCAAGAAGTAATATACAGCACTACGTCATCAGTTTCTGATTTATTAAATTGTATAACAGTGCAAAATATTGCTCATTTGTAGTGGTCTTTCTTGAACTATTTGGGCAAAAAAGATATAAAAATAACTACAAACTTTTTGAACAATAAACAAGTGATTCAATTATGAATAAAGCTTTTTACACATATAAGTAATCATCAACTTAAAGGGCCCTCTTTGGGGATTGTAATAGAGATCCATCTGGATTCATGAACTTAATTCTAAAAATGTCTTCACAAAAAAAAGTCTTTAACGTCAATATTTATTGAACATGTCCACAAAAATTAATATTGATTGCATTGTTGCATTTCTTTTCACAGTTTATTAACTTACATTCATATTTTTTTAAAGTATTATTCTATAAATATATTTATAAAGGATTTTTGAATTGTTGCTATTTTTAGAATATTTAAAAAAAATCTCACGTACCCTTTGGCATGCCTTGAAGTACCCCCAGGGGTACACGTACCCCCATTTGAGAACCACTGCATTAAACGATTATATTGTTGCAGCAGAAGGGAGCATAATAATGTCCTCAACAATGTGCAAGTTAATATAAGGTTATACATTTCTTCTTCATGCTGACTTTATCCCATTTCTGTATCTCTGCCTGGCTGCTGCCCTCCATCCCAAGTTCCATAGTCGGGCTGTCCTGCGGCGGGATGGACCAGCACACAAGCACTGGCAAACGTATACGCAAGCCCTCCCTGCTGTACGAGGACTTTGAGAGCCCTTCCCTGCTACACACTATGCCCCTGGGTCCCCCTGCCCCGCCTCAGCCTCCTGTCAAGGACCCTTCCAGGCTGGGCCGCGTCACCAACCAGCTACAGTATCTCCAGAAGACCTTGCTCAAGTGCCTTTGGAAGCATCACTTTGCTTGGCCATTTCACGAGCCGGTGGACGCCCACAGGCTTAATTTGCCGGTGAGCTCAGCGCCTGAACGGCGGCAAACTTTACCGTTAACTTAGTTTCTGTAATCGGCATAAAAAAATAATTTCTCACTTTACACGTGTCAGGATTATCACAAAATAATCAAGCAACCTATGGACATGGGCACGATCAAAAAGCGCCTGGAGAACAACTACTACCGCAGTGCATGTGAGTGCATACAGGACTTCAACACCATGTTCACCAACTGCTACATCTACAACAAAGTAGGTCCACACTCGAGCTTTGGCCGCCATGTCATTCAGTTTTTTTTGGCCTTGTCCGAATACGTGCCTGCGCTGTCTTCCAGCCGACAGACGACATTGTGCTGATGGCCCAGTCCTTGGAGAAGATCTTTCTCCAAAAGGTGGCTCAGATGCCACAGGAGGAGGAGGAGTTGGCCTCTCCCATTGCCCGCAAGAAAAACGGCAGAGGAAGAGGCTGCAAGTCAAGCCGTGAGTGTCACCTGGGGATTTAATTTTTATTTATTTTTTTTACACACACAAACCACAATATTGCACAAATCTACCTAGCAGTTTCCCCCCACAGATCGGCAATCTGTTTGTGGTGGCAGAGGCGTGTCCACAGGATGTGATGGTCCAGGCGGTATCAATATTACCATACAGTGTAGTTTGCCTAATTGCTTTTATTACGTCACAAGACTTCTTCCCGTGGCGTCAACCTAGCCACAATGGTTGTTGTGCAGCAAGCAGTGCGCAAACTATCTTAAATATGCAAGGGGCCTAGCAAAAAGCAGATACAGGCAAAAACTCAAACTATGCAATGGAACTGATCCCTACAGTTAATCAAAAAAAGGACTTGTCAAGTGATAATCAAGAATTATTTGTTGGTGGAGTTCCCACACATATCAAACTATCTTATTCTCCAGATGTCATTTTACACAACAAAACCAGGGTTATACGGAATACCGGTACTAATAAAGAAATGTGGTACTTAGAATAGAATAGAAAGTACTTTATTGATCCCTGATTAAAAACAGTACTATATTGTTTTCATAAAATACTGGTACTTTTTTTTTTTTCCCTCCCCAGACATGACTGCATGCTGTTGTGACATTGCTGGTAAAACAAGCAAGAGGCGCATGTTCGGCAACGCATACGCACGGTGTACTTAGAAGCAGACAAACTGTGGAGACATAAGAGGTTGAATGGATGTATTTTGGTTAAAAAAACCAAAACACTTTTTACACTACAGCGCTGCTCTAGAAGAGGTGTTTTCAACATGGCTAGCGGGCGGCTAACGTCCATCCGCAGTCGGCAGCTTCTTCTAAATCACTAATCATAGCTTTCATGGCGACAAGTAAACTACTTTGCTCACAAGTATCATCCTTGCAGGATGAGAAATGGCTGAACATGCTTCACTGCACATCGTAGGATATAATAGCTAACTGCTATTAGCAAGGTAGTGCTCCTTGAATGTAAACAAGTGCCATGGGTCGATCTACACAGACAACAGCTGTAACGATACTACAATGATTACATCAATATTTTTTATTATCTCAAAATCTTTTGTCATTTTTTATTGTTTATGAAGTCAGGAAATACGTCCCTGGACACAGGAGAACTTTAAGTATGACCAATGTATGACAGTGTAACTACCGGTACTTAGCAATGGATTAATATCATTGTTTGAGGTATCACCCAGACCTATGTGAAGTATCCAAACAACAGAATAACACGTTGAAACAGAAAGTAAGCAGATATTAACAGTAAATGAACAAGTAGATTAATAATCAATCTTCTACCACATGTCATAATTCCACAAAATAGAATGGGAAATTTCACAATATATTACTGCATATGTCGGCAGCCTTTGTTTTCTTACTTACTACAAAGACAAGTTTTCCTAGTATGTTCACTATGTGATTGTAATAAACATATGTTTTATGCATCATGAGATTTTTTGTTTATCAAATTAAAGCCAATAAAGACATTTTGATTGTAGTCCCCTTTGTTTTGAAAAGTATCAAAATATATTTTGGTACCGGTACCAAAATATTGGTATCGGAAAAACCCGAGACAAAACCGATATCAACTTGGAAAAGCATGGAGGTCTACAACTTTTTTTTTGTATGTGGCTGGGTCAAGAAAATTGGTATCAAGAACCCCCCCCCACCCGGATAAATATGCATCCTTTTTGCTTGGGTAAGATTGCATTTCATGATTCAACTTTGCATCTTGCGAGGACGGGTCCATGTAAACAAACTATAACTGCGACGATATAGCTCCCGACAGCTGCCACCCGTGACTGCATATCCAATTACTAAACTAACAATTACTGAATCATCACCATATTTGAGTTTTGTCCTGTTGTCATATGTACTCTGACACATTTGTGTACAAAATAAACAAGAGGGGAGATGTAGAAGTACTTTTCTGAAGTATCATTGACCCTGACTTTCTGGTTTCTGTTTGTTAACAAATAAAATACAAACAATATCAAGATAATACTTCAATAGGAAATATAATCGTGTGTTCACTGCAAACTCATGTGTTCTTTGACTCTGCTTCCTTGTACTAAAGTGCGTGCCACTTTTCTTGTAGTCTTTCGTAAAATCTTGCACTCTTTCCGCCCTTCTTGATAACCTATCAAGGAACTCTGAAGAAAAGTTTATCCTTATCGCGATTTTAATGATTCTTACAGCCGAAAACCCGACAAGCTTAGGGCCTTTTTCTTCGAGAACGCGTAAATGGCGTCTAGTACCCATTGAAAACAGACGCTGGCTTGACCACCACTCATATTTAACGAGCCCCGCGTTACGTCAAATAAATCCAAGCAATTGGCTATGACGCAACTTGAAGTTGTTTAACGATAGTATCTACTCGAAAGTTACTGTAAAACTAAGCACACAAAGTATAAAGTACATTAATAAACATAACGTGCACATGTAAGAATCCTGTTAAGTCGACAACACACTTTGGCATAAACTGAAAATAAGCAATGCAAATATACAGGATAAAAAGTTTATATCAAGAATGCTTTAAGTTTAAATTTTATACATCCAATATTGTACCTCATTTTTTTTTTCTTACAAGTCCGTAAAGGAGTAGGAAGACGCAAAGCTTATTTAATTCGACCCCCTTTTTACTTCCTGTTTTCAATGTTTACAGTTACATCAAATCACTCTAAATACAACAGATCTCTACATAAATAGTTAAATCAGCTATGATTCACTTAACAGAGTTAATGATACATACTTTTCAATTAGTTCAAGACAATTATCATAATTTTTCTTCTTTGTACTTAGGAAACACTTGTATTTTCAACAGTTCTTTAAACTGGATCATTTTAAATACATTGATTTATTTGCTTAATCCATTCCATGATTTAATTCCACATACTGATATGCTAAAGTTCTTAAGTGTTATACGGACGGCGTGGCGCAGCGGGAGAGTGGCCGTGCGCAACCCGAGGGTCACTGGTTCAAATCCCACCTAGAACCAACCTCGTCACGTCCGTTGTGTCCTGAGCAAGACACTTCACCCTTGCTCCTGATGGGTGCTGGTTGGCGCCTTGCATGGCAGCTCCCTCCATCAGTGTGTGAATGTGTGTGTGAATGGGTAAATGTGGAAGTAGTGTCAAAGCGCTTTGAGTACCTTGAAGGTAGAAAAGCGCTATACAAGTACAACCCATTTATCATTTATACGTGCATACACAAGTTTTGAATTACATTTTTCTCTAAGGTTAAATTTCTCCTTTTGTTGAGAAGAATTGTTGTACATTCTTGGGTAACAGGTTATAGTTTGCCTTGTGCTGTTTGCAAATTTACCAGATCATTGAATTTTAATATTTTGGATTTGATAAATAAAGGGTTTGTATGTTCTTTATACCCAACATTATGTATTATTGTAATTGATCTTTTTTGTAGTACGGTTAGTGAATGAAGTGTACTTTTGTAATTGTTTCCACACAATAACTTAGATATGGTAAAACTAGCGAGGAGTAGAGAATATAAATATATATTTTGCTTTATTCATTTGTTATATATTTTCTATATGCGATTTCAAATTCATTTTATCATCTATTGTTATACCCAAAAATGTGTTTATTTTACTCTTTCAATATCTATTTGTATTTGTGTTTGAATTTATCTTTTACTGTTACCGAATAATATTTTAGTTTTACTGAGATTCCGAGATGGTCTGTTTTTGTCAAACCATCTTTTTTTTGTTAATTTCTTCTATTTGTATTAGCTTTTGTGTGTTCTCTCCTGAACAAAATGCAGCCGTGTTGTCCGCAAATAATACTATATCCTTTGTAACTTTTCAAATGTCGTTTATATAAAGACAATTTTGGTCCAAGTATTGATCCTTGGGGTATGCTGCAAGATATATTTAACGCTGCTGACATGTGTTAACCTATCTTCACATATTGCTTTCTATTGGTTAAGTAGCTTCTTACCCAGTTTAAGGCCTGTCCTCTGATTCCATATCGTTCCAATTTATTGATTAAGATATCATGATTAATGTTGTCCAATGCTTTAGTTAGAACCATAAATACTGTTGCAGCACATCGTTTACCATCTATTGCATTGGTGATCGCATCCATTATTTCGATTACGGTAATGCCATTGATGTAGAAATGTTAGCTCTGTATCCCTATTGGTTCTCTGCGAGTGTTCCACTTTTGTTTATAAATTTGTCATGTCTGTTGAAGAATTTTTCAAATGTTTTCGAAAATTGTAGTGGTATATCATCAAGTCTGTAATTACTAAAAAACTGGTGTAAGTCTCCGGTTTTATAAATCAGTACAACTTTTTGAAACAGTTTGATGGTTCTGAGATTTCTTCAATAACTGTTTTTATTACTTTCGTAGCAATACCTTGACAGTTTTGTTGAGGTCTTGGATTTACATTTCTTTACATTTGATTATTTCCTTGTATGTCGCATTATTGAGGAACATGGAGTTGAATTTTCTAACCTTATGCCGCAAACTAATTGCTAACATACAATGACAGGCTAATGAGCATTAGCACTAAGATCATTTTAAAATTGTACGAATGCTTAGCAAATTAAAAATTAACTAGGGATGTACCGGTCAGGTTTTTTTGTTGCCAATTGCTAGCTTTAATGACTGAAATAGTCCGATACCAATACAGATCACGTTACTACATGTGTTATGGTGAGTGGGATTAACAGTTTAAGACAGTATTTAAACTAGTTCCTTACACTCTTTTTGTTGTATACAATTGTTTAATCACTAGCTGTTTAATCACAAAAAAGTCAGTCGTACACAATACCTAAACAAAAGTAAAACTACAATGTATTACTCATTTCAATTAGGTTTTTGCATTTGCTTTTAAAAATGAAAATAAAAATCTAAACTTCCTGAAACACATTCTTTTGTTGTTTCAAGACAGTTTAGCGATTAGCATGTTTACTTCTGGCTTGCTCTTACCGTGTGAGCCATGTTGATGTTCGCCCCCCAGTGGTACCTAAGATACTAAGAAATGTTATTTGTTTGCCACAATGGAGGTGATTAGATAACTAAGCAAATGCCTGTGAGTCCAGTGACCAAAAAGACATAGTGTTAGTAAGAGGTGATCTGCCTTGAAAAGCAATAATCGGCTGAGGCCGATCACATTTTTTTGCAAAAATTATTTTTTTTCTCAGCACATCCCTAATTTTAACGGAACAACATTCAAACAAAATTGCAAATGCATTTCTACTTGGACCCAAACAGTCCCCAAACTCTGTGGAAAGTAAATATTGACCGCTAACGTTATACTACCAGTCCAGTCTGCCCCTCTATGCACTTAGTGTACACTGTGTCTGTGTGTGTGCTTGCTGACTAGCTACACAAGCCTGCTGCTCAAATCTCAAACTCTAAATGTAAAACATAAAATAGTCAATGCTTTGTGGAGCATGATTTGCAAATATCGCCTGGAAAGTTACCAGATCTTACTGTATTGCAAAATATATACCATGTTGTCGGACTATAGAGCGGACCGGTATATAAGCCCCACCCACTAAATTTTAGAAGGAACATTTTTTTCCATATATTAGCTGCACCGGACTATAAGCCGCAGATATTTCCGTTGAGAAATTTAGTTATTTACACAGTAAGACTTTGTAATTTTTATTTACATACCTTTTTATAGTTTCCAAATAGTGTCGGTAACATTGCAGTAAAACGAATGATCAAACAAAACAGAAGTCATATTCATGGACCCACTAGCTGTGGAAGCAAGCTCTCCAATCAGCTAAACAGACACAATAACTCCACGGTGAGGTTTTGGTGAATTTATGAAACTGAAACAATACAAAAAAATGCCATTGTAAGTTGATAATACTAATAAACATACCTGCAATCGTGTTAGTATATTAGAAATGCTAACGAAGCTAGCTTTATTACATTACAATAGCACGTACAAATATGCTTGAAAACGCTCCTACATCACACATGGGATGGTTTAGTAAGTAAGAATTGTTTTAGGTATATTGTAAAATTTAAAAATTTTGCTTGGAGTGGTGAATGAAAAATCATTTCAAGTAGAAGAGCTATGAACGGCTGGAAGACGAAACGGCACTTCTGTTTTCCGGTTTAAAGCTAAGCACTGCAGCCCATGCAGTGAGCAAACTCGCTCATAAGATGGCACCATACCACAAACAATAACCGATCTATTCAGTGTCTGCTTGGTTTAAAAAAAACAAAAAACAAACTATTTGCATTATGGTCATCAGTGAAGAAAAAACCATGAATTAGTCTCACTGTTTCTTAATCCTCAGAGTTCAAAGCATAGGAAAAAGTAGCGGCTTATATAATATATTTTTAACTTGTGGCGGCCCTTAACATTTTTTTCGCAGGCCACAACAACTAAATGACTGTAATTTTACTTTGGCATTTTTGCTTGTTGTTCCATCTGTTGAATTGTCTCCATTATGTCCGCCAGCAATGAGAGCCCAGCAGGTGCCCGCCGTTTCACAGTCTGCTTACTCGCCGTCCTCCTCGGACACGGGGGACTCGATGATGGACAACTCTCCCCAAACTATGCTGACCAAGAGCCTGCCTCCAGCCAACATCATGGGGCTGCCCCCGACGCAGCCCACCACCAAGGTACATGTGACAAAACTGTGACCCACCACGCAAGTTTTATATTAAATGCAGTGTTTGTGGATTGCCGGTTGACACAGTTCTTTCTACAGGGAATAATAGAATAGTAATCTTCTGAACTTGTGTAGAAGTGTAAAAATAAGTTAACCCGCTTGTACAATTGTACATACCAGGGTCTATTTCCATTTCTATAGCGATTGTTACCCAAATAACAAACTCTGGATCCACAGCCAGCTGCTGAATAAGCTAGCCTTCAGATGCGGGAACCGGGACGAGTTGCGGAGGATACAGTAGCAGCTTAAAGTCCAGCTGCAAGAAGGGAAAGATGCCTACAGGAGGAAGCTAGAGGCTAAACTCCAGCAAAACAACACTCGTGATGTGTGGAAAGGCATGAAAGCCATCACAGGCTTCAACAACAAAGCCAAACTGCTGGATGGGGGTGTAGACAGAGCCAACGAGCTGAATTTGTTCAATAGATTTAGCAATGGACCCCTTACTGGGCCACCCCCCACTACTCCTGTCCTCACACCTCCCCTGAACATCTCTACACAAACTCCTTCTCTGATACCTTCCACCGCTGTCAAGACCTGGGTCCTGAAGACCTGTGCTGCTCAGCTGACTGAGATCCTGCATTGCATCTTCAACATGAGTCTGAAGCTAGAACGGATACCAGTGCTATGGAAAACATCCTGCATAGTGCCGGTACCCAAGAAGCCCATCCCATCGGGCTTGAACGACTTCAGACCTGTTGCCCTGACGTCCCAGGTCATGAAGGTCCTCGAGAGACTTGTACTGGATCAGCTGAGACCCCTGGTGGCTCCTTCCCTTGATACTTCACAGTTTGCTTATCAGCCCCATGTAGGAGTGGATGATGCTGTTATCTACCTGCTGCATCGAGCTCACTCTCACCTGGATGGTGGGAAGGGCACTGTGAGGATCATGTTCTTTGATTTCTCCAGTGCCTTTAACGCCATTCAGCCAATTCTGATGAGTGACAAGTTGCTCAGGATGGGTATCAGTTCATCCATTGTCTCCTGGATCACTGATTACTTGTCTGACAGTCCCCAGTTTGTGCGACTGGGGAGCTCCCTGTCGGATACTGTGGTCAGTGGTGTAGGTGCTCTACAGGGGACTGTCCTGTCTCCTTTCCTGTTCACTCTGTGAACCTCAGACTTCCAGTACAGTTCCAGCTTCTGCCACCTGCAGAAATATTCTGACGACTCTGCTGTGGTCGGGTGTGTCAGAGAGGGAAAGGAATTTTTAGTACAGGACACTGATCGCTGACTTTGTGGAGTGATCTCAGGCGAACCATCTAATCCTTAATGTGGACAAAACCAAGGAGCTGGTCATCGACTTCAGGAAGAGTATGACCCCGGTGGAGCCCATCAAGATCCAGGGCCGGGAGGTGGCAGTAGTGGGGCAGTATAAGTACCTGGGAGTTCATTTGAACAGCAGACTGGACTGGAAGGATAACTGCAATGCTGTTTACAAGAAGGGCATGACAGACTCTTTTTCCTGAGGAAGCTTAGGTCCTTTAATGTGTGCAGCAAACTGTTGGAGATTTTTTATCAGTCTGTTGTGGCCAGTGCCCTGCACTTCGCAGTGGTTTGTTGGGGGAGCAGCACCAGCAAAAGGGACTCAAACCGGATTGATAAACTGATCCGGAAAGCTGGCCAAACTATTGGCTCGCAGTTGGAGGCGTTTGTGTCTGTGAGGGACAGGAGGACACTGGACAAACTGCTGGCCATCATGGACAATCCTGCCCACCCACTCCACCAGACAATTGAGGGACAGCGGAGTTCATACTCCAACAGGCTCCTTCAGCTTCCTTCCCGCACTGTGCGATTCAAGAACTCCTTCATTCCGCACTCCATCGAGCTGTATAATCACTCCCCATACAGCAATAGATAATATCCGTCCATTACCTGACACCCTCTATGTCAGCTACTTCTCTTTGTTTTTAATGTATATATTCTATTTTCTGCTGGATTTACTCTCTATTTTATGCTGGGGCTGCCACATATATTGTACATGGTAATTGGTATATATTGTATATATGTTATAGACAAAATATATCTGTATATATAAAATACTGTACACATATTAATTATATATTTGCAGATATGTTATATTTTATATTGCTATATCTAGTCTATTTATACCTGCATTGTCATTTCCATCCTTACACTCTCCATCATTGTAACTGAGCTACTGTGTTGAACAATTTCCCTTGTGGATCATTAAAGTTTCTCTAAGTCTAATATTGACTGCTTTTGTCTTGTTTTTTTTTTTGTAGAAAAAGGGTGTGAAGCGTAAGGCGGACACCACCACTCCGTCCACTATGTCGGCAGATGGGCACGGACTCATGGTGGGCCTGGGAAAGGGAGGCCACGGAAGCCAGGTCCACGACTCGTCTATGAATTCCATCTCCTCCTTGGGGGGTATGACTTTAGAGACTCCGGCTGGTATGGGCCTGGTGCACAGCCCAGGAGGCCCCGTTCTGCTTCAACCCATGATGTCCAGCACAGGACGCCGGGTGGGCAGCGGCCGCCCAATCAAGCCCCCCAAAAAGGACTTGCCGGACTCTCTGCAGCTCCAGCCTTCACGAAAGGGCAAGCTGAGCCCCCTGATGCGGTACTGCAGCGGGCTGCTCAAGGACATGCTCTCCAAGAAGCACGCGGCCTACGCCTGGCCTTTCTACAAGCCTGTGGATGCAGCGGCGCTCGGCCTGCACGACTATCATGACATCATCAAGTCTCCCATGGACCTCAGCACCATCAAGGTGACATGTGCTGCTCTTTATCATATTTATTTACCATAGCATAAGACACACTCGCTAACCAATGAAGAGCAGGACTCGAGAGCCGTAGCTTTCCTTGTGTCTTAATTATCCATCTTAAAACATTTAGACAATATTGTACACCAACTTTATGAGAAGACTTTGGTGATGACCCTTTTTTTATTCCTTGTGCACACAGCAAGGTCTATGAAAGTGTACTTTGATGGGTTTGGTGCGGAATAGGGTTGCGCAATTTAAATTATATACTAGGTCTAGGCGATATGGCCTAAAACTAAAACCTCTGACTTAAAAATAAAAAAAAATTGATTTACAATTCTACGCCCCCCTCATTTTTAAAGAAATCAATGAATACAAATGATAACTTTCCAGAAACAAGTTTCACTTAAATAGTAGTACTTTAGTTTGAAATGACACTGCATACTGCACACTGCATCCTATCCTTAGCAATATTTACATTTTTATAATGCTCTTTTTTAACCAGATATAAATTGTACTTTTTATGGAATAATTTCCAATAACTAAATTAAGAGATTCCTTTGGTAGGCAATACCAAACAAAGATGGGCCATTGCACGCTGCATGCAAATAGTCTCCAACTTTGACATTAATATAGTGCAAACTTAAAACTTCTGTCTTAAATAAAATATTTTTTGTAACAAAAATGTAGCTTTGCACATTGCATGCAAATAAATAAAATCCGATAAATCAATAAATGTAGCAATATTCAATCAATAAATAAAAGTCCAAGCGTTAAAACTTCTGTCTCCATAATAAAATATAGTATTGGACATTGTATAAAAATAATTAATCAAGTAAAACATTGAGCGGAGTTTATACTGTTAGTAAGTCTATAAAGGCAGGTTTTTCCAATGAAAAACCTGCACATCTTGGCGATTTGCAGAACAACTGCTTTAGTGAACGCTCTGTGCGTCTTCCTCCTTTTTTATCATACATGGTACCTTGTGGAAATGAGTCCAGCACACTCACCTGCTCTTCAGCTGGAGTTTATGTGTCTTGTTCGCTTCGTAAAGAGTTGCATTTCCCCCACTCGATTGGATGCTTCTGTTTCATATGCTGGAATAAATTTGTTGTGCTGCTTCCTTTTTTAAACAAAGGTTGCAGCGTACAGTCTCTTGTTCCACAACTGTTGTATCAAATCTAAACCACTGACAACACTTATTTTCTTGGGAACAAACTTCTCGCTCCTGTTCCCATCAGCTTTGGCAGTGTTTTGCTTGGCAAATGAATCTCCTCTAATGAAATAAGGGGAAGAGCAACTCTACAGAAGCTACTGGGGTCAAAAAATAGGCCGTAACATTGATTATGAATTTCTTAAATCATCTGCAATAAAAAGCTTGACTTGATTGATAAAATTGATTTATCTCCGAGGCCTCTGATATGTAGCCATTAATAAATATTTCAATACTATTATTGTATTATTATGTTTGTTGATAAGACACAAAATGACAAATTTGACAATGACAAGCTAACAAACGTGTTTTCATCGCAATGTAGCATCCTTGCTAGCAGCTGATGGCCTTCCACATTGCAAAGCCACTTATAAGTTAGTAATCCTCGCCTCCATGGCAGGGAAGAAAAATTAAGTTTTTTACATCCCTCATGCCATTTCCAGAAAACGAGGAATAGCGAAACATGCTAACTGCAAGCTGGAGCTCTTGACTGTAAACAAGGTTGGCGTTTACAAATATTTGCAGTAACAATACCAAGTAGTATAATATCAGTTCATACCACAGCGGTTAGATTGATATTTTTTTGCTATCAAAAAATATTTTGTCGTTTTTGTTAATGTTTATAAACTCATGAACTGAGCTCCTGGATAAATGAGGGCCTTAGGGGCAAAATCCAAAACATCGGCCACCGCTGCTGCCCACTACTCCCCTCACCTCCTAGGGGGTGATCAACAGTAATGGGTCAAATGCAGAGAATAATTTCGCCACACCTAGTGTGTGTGTGGCAATCATTGATACTTAATTTAAATCAGAGCCAATAGTACAGAAGGAAATCATTTGAATATTTATTGGTTATTGTTACACGGCCACACTGTTTTTGTCTGAATGGATGGATGGATGAATGTAATTGTGATTAAAAAAATATCAATTGTTCAATGATCTTGAACATTTTAGGTATTAGTTTAGATATAGTGCAATACTGCCACATTAACTACTTGGAACTAATTACTCTTTACCTTTGTAGTATCACCTAAAATTAGAATCACGTTACAACAGAATGTAACCAGGTATTAGCAAGTAGATTAGTAATAGTTTTGATAAAATAACAACAGGAAATGACAATCATGATGTCATATGTTACTCTGTATATCAGCAGCTAAATTAGGAGCCTTTTTAACCCGTTTTGAAATGGTTGTATTACAGGGTTTCTGCGGAGCATTGAAAAGCATTACAAGTCAGTAAGTGGATGTTGTGACAATTTGGGCCTTTAATGGCATTAAAAAGCATTAAATGCGATGTCCAGAGGCATTACAAAATGTAATACAATTATAGAACTTGGCCGATCGTCAATATGTCAATCCATCAAACAATAAATTAAAATTAATTAAAGAACATTGCGGTCATTATAAATTGTTATGTCTGTGTGTTTCTTTACTTTGTGTTTTGCTTTAAAACTGGATACAATACGTCTTGTGAAAAAAGCCCTGCCTCCATAGCGGACACTCCGCTGGATGGCTTGGGGGCCGGAACTTTGCCATTATTTGGAGACTGTAGTCATGTCGTCCTTAACTGACACACCATGTCATGTTAATGAAAAATACCGAGCTTGTTTCATACACAAATCCTTTATTTCTCTCACCAGTTCAACGCACATGAGCTACCTCGGCTAACATTAGCATCCCTTGTTTCGGAGGCACCAAACGTGACCTACGGTGGCTTGGGATGGACAAACAAGGCAATGCTCACAACAGACAACAACACTTTATTCTCTGACGTTCCCACATTGATTAAATTAGTTCTTTTAGCTGCATGACACTTTGTACATAACTTGCTACCGAACCCATTTTAAACAACTGTGAGGGTGTAACTCACTCTTTTTATGCATTTTATTCTTATCTTCCAAATATCTTTCCATGACCCTTTTTTTTCTAAAATGATTAAATCAATCATCTATTTCCAAACACATGCATCATTTGCATTTTTAGTATGATGTTCATTTATTATTACATAGCACCTATTACTATTTTATTTTAAATTGACTCCTGATTTAAAACATTTCCTCCAGTTTGTGACTATAACAAGTCATACTTTCAGACGATATGCATTTTTACAGCATGTTTTAAAAATGTTTAAATTTCTTCTGGTTATTGATCAACTAATTTGGAATTGGATGTTTATTTAGATGTCTTAATTGCAGTTCCCCTTTAATAATTTGTATTAAAGGTACACTGTGATGATTGACAGGCATAACTTTTTAATTGTCTATTGTGTGGATGTTACTACAGAAAAATAAATAAATACAAATACATTCTCATATGAAACAGTCTTGCAAGCCAATTCTAATTCACTAGATAGTAAAAGGTAATGTAAACTTGTCATGATTATCATTGTCAAATGCTATACACAGTTGTAAGCTTGTGACTATATACAAAATCCATATGCAGTCGGAAATGGCCATCAAATTTTAAGTAGCATTAAAAAGCATTAATTTAGTTTTGCAGATACCAGTAAAAAATTTGAATTGATATTGCAAGTAATATATTATCACAGGAGGCTGCAATATATATCGCGATATATATATTTCAGGCCTTGTCGCCTATCACTAAAGTGGGGTTGGCAAGGTTTATTTCCTACATCTTTTACATTTCCCGAGTAAGTAAGGTTTTTACTGTTCTGCCTCTCCTGACCAGAGAAAGATGGATGGTCGCGAGTACCGAGACGCTCAGCAGTTTGCCAGCGACGTCAGACTCATGTTCTCCAACTGCTACAAGTACAACCCCCCCGACCACGACGTTGTGGGTATGGCACGCAAGCTGCAAGTGAGCACGGCATTCGGATTTTACCTTTTTTTAAAAGCGTCAGATCAAAGTTACCTTTCATCCTAGCATTGGTGGAGGCACTTCAGCAGCTGGTTATGTTGCCCTATTGGCCCAAACAAAACATTTGGCTCATTTTATTTTTTATTTTGTTTTTCAACATGACCTCTGATGTCCATCAAGAGTTTTGAATCCACCGTACCCCGCTCTTTTCTGCTCTTCAGGATGTGTTTGAGTTCAGTTTTGCCAAGATGCCCGACGAGCCACACCTGGACCATGGTGCCATGTCCATGAGCGGCCACCCGACTTCCTCGTCGTCATCCTCGTCGTCGTCCTCCTCCTCCTCTTCCTCATCCGCCTCCGAGAGCGAGCCCAGCAGCGAGAGCGAGGAGAGCGAGAGCAGCCCCAGCTCGGACAGCGAGGAGGAGCGGGCGCACCGCTTGGCGGAGCTGCAGGACCAGGTGTGCACGCAGGTGAGTGTTCCTTTTTCATCACACTCGTCCTCACCATGCGCAACATACTTACAATTACCACACTTTTTGAAAAAAATTGTAATTAATCACTAATGGGACCTACATTTTCTTATCTATTTTAGGGCTGGACAATTAATCGAATTTTGGTTTTGAGTACGGCTTCTCACGATCATGAAAATAAAATAATCAAAAGTTATTGGGTGGTGAAATGGATGAGTGAGCATGTAAAGGTTTCATACAAGTACCTTACACAAGCACAATGTACTTAAAGCACTTATTGATACATTTATTATTATTCACAATTGTTATGCTTTGACCTAAAATACTAGTCAACATTTTTCAAAGATTATTGGACCTATAAATATGAGGATTTTTGCATTTAATTAAGGAAGGTTTTATAACATTTTACAAAATGCACACGCTCTGGTGGTAAAGTAAGTCTAAAAGGTAAAAAACAGTTAAAATGGAAAAACTATATTTACAGTTGATATTGGTCTTACAATAAATACTAACATTTTCAAATTATTGAATTACCGTGTTTTTGATCAAAATTACAATATTAATCAAAATTAATTATGATTTTATTTTTGCCATAATCCCTATAGAATGCATTTGTAAAGTTACAAAGGACTTAAAGTTGGTATTGTTTGCAGACAGGACAGTGTTTTGTTCAGGAGAGAACACACAGAAGCTAATACAAATAACAGAAGAAATTAACAAATTAAAGAGATGGTTTGACAAAAACAGACTATCTTGGAGTCTCAGTAAAACTAAAATAATGCTATTCAGTAATAGTAGAAGATAAAGTCAAACACAAATAGACAGAGTAGACATTGAAAGAGTGAGAGAAACCAAATGTTGGGGTCTAACAATGGACGATAAAATGAACTAGAAATCTCATATAAAAATACACAAAGTGTCAAGAAATACATCAATAATAAATAAAGCAAAATATGTATTGGACAAAAAAATCACTTCATATTCTCTACTGCTCGCTAGTGTTACCATATTTGAGTTATTTTTCAGAAAACTGGTTAAATAATGACAAAAGTATACTTATTGACTTAGCATGTTACAAAAAAGATCAGTTAGAATAATACATAATCAATCAAAGCTTACTTATATAGCCCTTAATCATAAATTTCTCAAAGGTCTGCACAAGCCACAATAATGTTGGATATAGAGAACATTCAAACCTTTTACTGAAACAAAAATATTTAATCTTAAAGATTTGGAGCATTAGCAAATAGCTAAAATTATGTACAAAGCAAAGTGTAACCTTCTACCCAACAATGTACAGCAAGTTTCCTCAACAAAAGAGGAGTAATATAAAGTTAGAGGAACAGCTTATTTAAAACACTTTTATGCAGGTACAACTCTTAAAACCTTTTAGTATATCAGTATTTGGAATTAAATTATGGAATTGTAGAAGCAAATAAATCAAACAATGTACTAATATGATCCTCTTTAAGAATGTTTTCAAACTCGAAAGTGTTCACAAAGAACAAGAAAGAAGAATCTTAATGAACATTTTGAACCTTATCAAAAAAATTGTTAATTTTATTTATCTCATTATGTCAAACATGAACTAAACTGTTTGTCAGAACTGTATTTATTGTTATTTATGTATTTAATTTTAGTATTTATTTAGTTACTTATTAGTCCTATTTATTTACTGATTTATTCACTGTTATGTTACAGGAGTTGTAACACGTGTTAGTAATTACTGCGATACGAAAAGGGGTAGGATTAAATAAGCCTTGCTTCTCCCCACTCCTTTTCTGACATGCTGTAATAAGAAACTGTAATAATGTGATGTACTATATTGTAATTGTATGCATGTTCGGAATAATCTAACAGCATTTTTTCGGTCTCATCGGCAGTTGAGAGCAGTGCACGAGCAGCTGGCGGCGCTCTCCCAAGGTCCCATTGTCAAACCCAAAAAGAAGAAAGAGAAGAGGGACAAGAAAGACAAGAAGAAGAAGAGGAAGCTGGACAAGCGGAGTCGCGGTGCAAAAAGCAGAGCGGGCTCCGAGGAGTGGAAGATGCCCGCCAAGATGATGAGCAAAAGCAAAACGTTGCGAGCGGGGGGTTCCTCCCAGGCTAAGAAGAGCCAGACGAAGAAGAGCAGCAAGAACAGCAAGTAAGTACCAAACTGTTTTACCTAATTTGGGTTGCTACTTGCATTCATGAACTTTTTCACCCCTCAGGAGCGCCAAGAAGCCCTTTTACCCTCTGCTGTCCGATTCACTGCTGCCGCACTACGACTCCGAGGAGGAGGATGAGATCGTCTCCATGTCGTACGACGAGAAGCGCCAGCTAAGCCTGGACATCAACAAGCTGCCGGGCGAGAAGCTGGGCCGCGTGGTCCACATCATACAGTCCAGGGAGCCCTCGCTGAGGGACACCAACCCTGAGGAGATCGAAATCGACTTTGAGACGCTCAAGCCGTCCACGCTGAAAGAGCTGGAGCGCTACGTCATGACCTGCTTGAGGAAGAAGCCCCGCAAGCCTTACAGCGACCAAGGTAGTGTTGACGCAAAGGACTGGTTCAACCTAGGGATGGGCAATATGGTTGACAACAGTGTCACGATATAAGTGCTTTGTATTGGTCGATATGGAAAATTATTGATAGTTTTTATCAACTATGAAAAATAAGGACCAGGAGAAAAATATATTAAATGGAAACATTATTTAAAAATGTAACCTTCCTCTAATTATTATCCCCTCTGCTATCAAGGCGGAAATAAAAGGAAATGTCAACACAAGCATGGAAAACAATCAATGTAAACAAAATTATAAAATCACATTGAACACTTAACTTCTTAAATGAAGGTGCAAAAATAAGTAATATGTAATAAATGCTTAATAAAGTGTGAGAAAATAGTGCAAAGTGTGAAAATGTAAACAGAAAACTATTATCTGTAGGTTTACTACCAGAAAGTTATGGCTGTGTAACATTGAATTTGGTTTATTAATCCTTTTTAAAGATGGAAATGAATTTACGTTTTGCAGTAATTATTTAAAAATTATTGGACCAAATTAGTTATTTCAAAGTAGCACATGTATTACATTTTGTCATTTATTTTGTTTATACAGTCCTGCACTTTATTTCCTACCTGTTGTTTCTGTATACCTAAATAGGGAACAGATGAGTTGAAAAGAAAAGATGAGCGCGGCTAACGACTACGGTCCGTTTGAAAACATCCAAAAAACTGCCATTCTGTCGAGGTGACTTACCTGTTTTATACACAATTTCTTAGCTCTCAGCATCGCTCATTTTTACTTTAAATTTCTTCACACTCCATACAGAGAATCAACAGCAAGTTGGTGCTACTAAACTTAATAGTGTTACCTGATTGGCTATTAGCGTGCCCCTTCCATTGCTCAGTGATTACTTCCTGTTTTGCTAGGTCCACTAGGTGCCTTTTGTTAATGCAACCAACCTTGCTTATTAACTTACGCTTTCTTTCGACAATTTTTTTTTTTAATATATTGGTATTTTTATAACTTATATATTTTTTTGCCGAAATGTATTCTGATATTTTTTGATACTTTTCAAAATAAAGGCCACCACAAAAATTGTCATTATTCGCTTTATTTTAACAGAACATGTCATGACACATTAAATTTGTTTCTTATTGCAATCAAATAAAATAAAAAAATCATTAAATAAAATAGTAAACATACGAGACAACTTTTAGTAGTAAGTAAGCAAGCAAGCAAGCAAACAAAGGTTCCTAATTTGGTTGCTGACGTATGCAGTAGCAAATTGTGTCATTTTCCATTCTATTACTTTGTCAACATTATGAGGAACAAGCTGTAGAAGATTGAATATTAATCTACTTGTTCATTTAATTAAACTTAGACTTCCTTTAATTGTCATTCAAATTTTAACTTTGCAGTACAGATAAGAACGAAATTTAGTTGCATTAGCTCATGGTAATGCAGGATAACAGAGCAATAAGGTGCAGATATAAATAATTAGATTACTGTACAGATAAATATATTGCACTTTTGTATATGCATCCACGTTTATGGATGTATGTTATATTGTCTTTATAGTTCAGCGAGTTCATCCATTTTTGCTGGGGAATTGAGGGGATTATTTTAATGTGTTCAAGAGAGTTTAACGGCCCGAGGGAAGAAGCTGTTACAGAACCTGGAGGTTCTGCTACAGAGGCTGTGGAACCTCTTTCTAAAGTCCAGCAGTGGGGGTGAGAGGAGTCTCTGCAGATTTTCTGAGCCCTGGTCAGGCAGCGGCTTTTTACGATCTCCTGGATTAGGAGGAAGAGGAGTTCTGATGATCTTTTCCGCCGTCCTCACCACTCTCTGCAGAGACTTTCCAATCTGAGACACTGCAGGCTCCAGTCCAGACAGAGATGCTGTTGGTCAGTAGGCTCTCTATAGTGCCTCTGTAGAACGTGGTGAGAACGGGTGGAGGGAGCTTTGCTCTTTTCATTCTGTTAATATCTGCTTACTTTCCGTTTTAACATGTTCCATCAACACTTATGTTAAAATGTAATATTTTTTTCTTCTGTTGAGAAAATGGATGGTTGGATTGATGTTTAATACTTGACATAAGATTTGAGTGATACCTCAAATTCTGGTATCAATCCAATACCAAGTAGTTACAGGATCATACATTGGTCCTCAATGTGTCCAGAGATGTATTTTCTGACTTTATAAACAATAAAACATTTACAAATGATTTTGTGATAATAAAAAATATAGATGTTATCAATACAGTATCGACGATATACGGCACTTGTAGTTTGTATCAGTGGATGTCTGTGGCTGTCATGACATTTGTTTACATTTAGGATCGCGAGCTTGCTGTACTATGCAATCTACTAATAAAAGTTTAAATCAATCAAAGTGATGTAGAATTATGGGCGTTAGCTGCTAGTTAGCTAGCCATTTGTAAAAGCACCGTTTGCAGAGCGGCGCTTCCGTGTTTATAGCTTTATCTTTATTGTTAGATTTTAAGCCAACATGCATCCATTCTCCCTTTTCTGTCTTCACACTGTTTCTGCTTGCAAGTACTGTGTACCTGTGCGTTGTCAAACATGTGCCTCTGCTTGTTTTACCAGCAATGTCACGGCGTGATGGGAAAAAAAAGTTCAGGTATTATTCATAAGCAGTATAATACAGTTCTTGAGTCATGAGTACAGCAGTACTTTATTAGTTCCGGTATACCGTCCAACCCTATGCTGATATATTTTGATATCGGCCCACCCCTACATCAACTCCTGTTTTTGTTGTTTCAAGGCTGTTATGTGACTTGACAGACATTGTTTATGGTCCATCAGCGGCAAAGAACGGCGGCAAGTCCAAAGAGGAGCTGACCCTGGAGAAGCGACTGGAGCTGGAGAGGAGGCTGCAGGACGTCAGCGGTCAGCTCAACTCGGGCAAGAAACTTGTCAAACCTAAAGGTAAACGGACACTGAGTGTTTTGAAATACATAGATGTCTTACATCTTCTCTCACGTCCTCTCAGCGGAGAAGCCCAACCCCGCGGAGACACACGCCCAGCCCCTTCGCCTCAGCGGCAGCAGCTCCAGTTCGGACTCCTCCTCTTCCTCCTCGTCCTCATCCTCTTCGTCCTCAGACACCAGTGACTCAGACTCTGGATGAAATATTTTTTTCCGCGCTGGCTGAACTACATAAGAAAAGAAGAAGAAACTCAGGGACCTGGGCTGGCCCAGGACGCGACACAGCCTGAAAAGTGTTTTAAAAAAAAAAAAACCAACTACACCCAAGCAGACTACTGAAATCAATTGAATGTCGAACTGAAGGGAATTGGTAAAGAAAAACACTTATTGCCTTGGTTTCTCCCACCCACGTTTTTGTAAATACGTGTATGAACTTGTGTTTCTTTTATAAAGAAGAATTTTATGATGATCCTCCCAGAAAAGGAAGTTGGGATGCAAGGCTTCTTTGGCTGGCCTCGTGTGACAATAATAATATTTATTTGTTTTCATGGACTGCATTTCCTCGCACAGACACTGGAACATCAACCTGCGCTTCATCATCTCACATCCCATTTGGCCCCAGGACCCCGCCGAAATCCTCAGATAGTTGACAATGTTGGCTGGACCGTACTTTAAAAAGCAAAGCTGCCAGGTTCCATTTGAAGTTATTTGTTACTTTGCACAAATGTTCTTGAGGTCTTAAGTATTTCTTCTTTCCTGATTCCTGCTCAACAACCTGGTATTTATTGCCCTGCGCAGAAAGGGTCGAAAAATATTCATTGCAAATGCAAACTTTGCAAAGGGAATTTTTCTTTTGTTTATTTTTTTCAGCAATTTCCCAAAAACTTTACATCATTTCTGGTGTGGACAAGTGGAGCGAGTGTTGAGTTTCCTGAAACGTTTCTGCAGCACTTAAAACATGCTGAAGGTTTGGCTTCTCCGCATTAAAAGATTGTTTCCTATTTAAACTGAATGCAAATTCTTCAAATCAATGTTGTCCACAACCATGTGTTCATTGTTCAGAGAAGTGAAATGGATGGTTGTATATTCTTAAACTGTATATGCTGTTGCACTAACTACTGTATCCCTACTGTTCTTAATTTTGTATCTTTAGCTGCTCTTCCAGCACTTCTGTCATTCCACTTTATTGTTTCCTCAGTAGAGCTGCTCTGCCCCTTCCAATGCACACCTTTGATTTGACAGCTTTGTTTATTAAAATATCTGCGGTAGAAACATGTCTGGCTGTGTGCAGTCCATACCCAATGCAGTATCTGTGAAATATTAATTTAAATAAAACTAGGCATAAATTGTAACAATAACATATTACACAGGTCTCACATCTCGGTAAATTATTGAAGAAATTAATGTGTTGCACACAGGGGTGTCACTAGACCTAATACTGTACTGGGGCACACCTGGGGCACAAACATTTCCTGTGAGCGTGCAATGCGCGCAAGCAAAAACATTTTTAGCACTTATTTATGATAAAAAATACATAAATAGTGCTTTAAACTATGAAATCATATCAGATTATGTTGTATGGATATTTGATTAACCACCTGAAGTTAACTAATGCATTTGACCTACTTGTGCACTTTTTTACTCCAGACTTCCAAACTGCTACTGGTAAAAGCAAAAAGGAAGAGCAATGAATCTTTTTGAAATATATATTGCAGTAATCATCTGCAAATTTAACATCTACAAAAGTAAAACAAGAAATAAAGCACCCTTACATCTCTGGGTTCTTTTATATTATTTAATTTCCATTTATGGCAATGTGGCTAATCCTATTTCAGATACACAAAACTATAAACTATACACAAAACAATAAAGCCACAGTAGTAGAATAAATGAACAACTGTTGTGTGTCTGTTCAGGGAATCATTTTCTGAGAAATAAACTAACGTCTCTTTTTCATTTTTGCAAAGTGGTCAATCACTCTGGACAGACATGGAAATATTACAGTAACTGTTATACAGTTGACCAGTGGTTCCCAACAGCTGGGTCGTGACATAAAAGTGGATTGTGTGTCATTTTCAGTGAGTCGCAGTCAGATGTGTGCATGAAAAAAAAAAAGTTTAGGGAGAAAAAAATCTAATCGTGGCAACAAAACCAGATTATTTTAGCCTTTTTTCTAGTGACTATTAGTGAATATTTTAGCAAAAGGCAAACCGACTAACAAGTTGGAGGAGGAATCAGGACAGACATGGAAATATATTTTTATAAAAATCTAAATGGGGCAACAAAACCCGATATTTTCACCCATCTTTCTGAAAATAAATACAGAAATGTTACTATTTTTTCTGGAAACAAAACCAGATGCTTTAGCTGTAGCCATTTTTCTGGTGACAAAACAAGATTATTTTAGTCAAAGTCACACCGATTAACAAGACAAGTCTACTGTGCTATTTTTCTGTGAAATAAACTTGAATGATTTAAAAATTGGCTCACGACTTGATGATATGGAAAAATGTTTTTCTTAGTGAAGATAAATCATTTGAGAAGCACTCGACACACACATGCTAACTCCAAATCATCATTGATGCAGAACCAGCAGACAATAACCAACATTGTGTTTCATGTTCAATGGAAATTCCCGCGACAGCTCGTACAGCAAATTAATATGTTTGTTTTGATACAAGGAATAACCTTAGCTAACTTAGCATCAACTTAAACAATGAGGTTGCCTAGCTAGCTAGGACTTCACTTACATCTCTCATTCCTGCTGCGGGGGAATAACTTTCTCATATCCATCTAGGAGTTACAGTTTGAGTCAAATCAAAATCAAAATAATGTAATTAACAAATTGTTGTTGGCTTACGTTACCTACCACACGCAGTGATTCGCAGCCCCTCTCTCTCTCTCTCTCTCTCAACCGAAGTCTCGAGCCACAAGTGAAAAAATTACCATATTAATTAGCCATGTGCTCAATGTTAGTGGAGTGAATACAGTAGCAATCAATTACCATACTAAGTAGTATGTGCGCTGTTGTCTATGTTATGTAGACTTAAAACTCTGAAGCGGTTTTTTTTATTGGTGAAATTTTTACTGGGCCACTGCAGATCAACAGTGGGGCACGTGCCTCAGTGAAATATGTCTGGGACGCCCCCGGTTGCACATAATACAGCAGGGCTGTCCAAAGCGTGGACTGCAGCAATTTTTTGTAAAGGCCTGTAAACTGGCACGAATAAGACAAAGCTGCAAACATGGCATTACAAAAAAAAAAAACTAAAATCTTAAGATCCACGGATCGAGTTGAAGTTGTTGATCTAGAGATGTAGGCGTTGTTAAAATAATTTAGATTGCTTTGTGACTTATTTTTTTAACACTTCTATGCATGGAAGCCTTTTTAACTTTTGTCCTTTTTTTTTTTTTTAACTGTCTTCGTTCAAAAAAAGAATACTGAATCAAAAGCAATGTTATAAATCATTTTCATATTTAAGGCTCCTATCATGTAATCCACTTTGAACATTTTTGGGGTAAATCGCTACATATTTTGTAATTTTGCTAAAACAAAAATCGTGTATAAAAAAAAACATTAAGAATATATAACTATTTCATTGGGTATATCTGAAGTTGATGTATGGACATTTCTAGCTTTTAGAGCAAAAACAATATATTCTGACTTGCTTTTAACACTTTAATGACGAGATCCTTTTGGTCCCCGAGACATTTAACGTGGAAGAAAATTGCAAAGTGAAAAATATTAAGAATGCCCCCTGCATGCTTAATTTTTTCAGTTTGTGCCCCTTAGTGCAGTGGTCCCCAACCACCGGGCCGTGGCCCGATTTTTTTATATAAAAATAATAATAATAATAATAATTTTTTAATTTTTTTTTTTTATTAAATCAACATAAAGAACATCATATACACTGACAAATAGTGCACCAACCACAAAAAACTCCCTTTTTCATGACAAAAACGTCCCTTTTTCATGACAAAGAAGAAAAAAAAGAAGAAAAAAAAAAAAAAGGACCCCCCCCCCCCCGGGCCGCGGGACAAATTATTAAGCGTTGACCGGTCCGCGGATACAAAAAGGTTGGGGACCACTGCCTTAGTGGAAAACGTTGGGACACCCTTGTTAAATATGCTGCGGTCTCCGTATATATCGCTGTGATGCCTTCAATGTACGTTTTTGTGCTTGTCAATTTCAAGTGGAAGAACAATCCCACTTTGAGAGGCCTGAAATGCTTGTTACACTTACTGGTAAGTATTTCTTCTCACAATATAACGTATAATTTTGGAAAGTTCAATGTATTTATTAGTTTCTGTCATTTGTATGCGTTTTATAAAAAGTCCAAATGGAAAGTTTAAAAATCCCTATGTCCATGAAGGTCTCGCTTCCTCTTTCAATGAACTTAGAGACAGTCATGGCTGGCGCTCATTATTTCATAGAAACCGGACGGGACACCCGTCAGTTGTGAATTTACCAAAACGTTCAGTTTCAACAATAAGAAGCACAGTAATTGTGTTATGTGTATTTATAATTATTTTTTTATACATACTAATGCATTTGTACTGATAATATTTCCTTTTGTATGTCGTTGCTGAAATAAACGCACCCCTGCTAGGGCTATTTAATGGTACGTTCCCAGTGACAGCTCGAGCTGGGCTAACTCTCATGCTCCAGGCAGCATTGGAAACAGAGGCAACCTTTAACAAGCCGACACAATAATTGTCCCATTTTGCTAAACTTGTCGACTATCAACCGCCGACATGTGTGCTGCCAAAAGGGGAGACTTGTCTCCGATTGAAAAGGAGTTGATTGACGTCATCTCGGCAGGTAAGCCTCCTCGACTAATCCTCCACATTGTGGCTAGCGTGAATAGCTAGCATGATACGTTTTGAAATATTTGACATTTTTGGTAACTCACTCAGGAAACAACGTTGTGTCTCCCTATGGTCACACTGTTAATTTGTATGAAAATGTATCAATTACGTCTAACGTGTGTGAGTAATATTTTAATTGTATTGTTGACAAAATGTTAATTGCTGAGGCTGCAGTTTGCAAAGCTATCATAAGAACTGTCTAATTGGAACTTTTCACCTGGTTACAAAAGGTAACTAGTGGGACAATTGTACACCGCTGCAAACTACAACAACAGTAATGTGTTTCAAAATGAATGTGACTTTGACAGTCTGGCTTGTGTTAAAGTGGAACTGCACTTTTTGGGGGTTTTGCCTATCATTCATAAATGCTTCTGACTCCTAAATAAACACTAGCAAAGGTCCGCTAACAATGGAGCCGATGGAAGTTGCTTTATTTTGCCTACACAGCACTGAAAACATCCACAAAGATCCTTCATTGTTTTATGTACACTCTGTGTGTGTGTATATGTGTGTATGTATATGTGTGTATATATATATATATATATATATATATATATATATAATTTTGTCACAGGCTGATTTATAGTAACATGCATTATTTATGTATTTTGTTCATGCAGTGTATTAATTTCACAAACTCTTTCCAACATTGGCTTTTGCCTTCAACATTAACACTGCTATTATTGGCAGACTTGAGAGACAAAGACTATCCATCCATTTCCTACCGCTTTTCCCTTTCGTGGCCACAGTGGGTGCAGCAACCTGTCTCAGCCTATCTTTGTCTTTTAGAGTCCATTTTAAAGTGATTTTACTCTCTTTTAAATCCTTACGTGGTCTTGCCCCACCTTACCTCTCTGAGCTGCCCCACCTCTATGCCCCCACCCGGTCCCTCAGGTGAGCTGATCAGCTGATCCTGGAGATGCGCAAACTCTGGAACCATCTCCCTCTCCGTGTGAGACAGGCCCCTTCTTTGGCAACTTTTAAGACCCTTCTTAAAACCCATTTTTATTTTATTCACTAGCTTTTAACCCAACATGAGACATTAAACTTTTTTTTTTCCTTTTTTTTTTTTTTGAAATTGTTTTTAACATTTATTTTTCAAACTGTTTAACTTTTTAACTGCTTTTTATCAAACAAATTGTTCTAAGGATAATTTGTATTTGCGTTTTCAATGTGTATTTTACTTCTGTTTTAAATATTATTATTTAGTCTGTCCTTTGCCTCTATTTCTTTGTGGTGTAAAGCCCCTTTGTTCTTCAACTGTGGTTGTTTTTAAAGGGCTTTATAAATAAAGTCCCCTGGTCATGATAATGAAGATGGCGGTGCAGAGGTGACGCCCTCTGCTGGAGACACGGATGCACAGCCAGTGGAGCGAGCAGCAGAAATAATTGAAGAAATTCTGGAAGATGATGAAGAAATTGAAGATAAAGACGAAATTGAGAAAGGAGAAGTATTTGAAGAAATTCTGGAAGATGATGAAGAAATTGAAGATAAAGACGAAATTTGAGAAAGGAGAAGAAGTATTTGAAGAAATTCGGGAAAATGATGAAGAAGAAGAAGTTAAAGATGAAAAAGAAGTTAAAGAAACTCAAGAAATTGAGAAAAAAGAAGAAATACTTGAAGGAATTCGGGAAAATGATGAAGATGAAGAAGTCAGAGAAACTCAAGAAATTGAGAAAGAAGAAATACGTGAAGAATTCGGGAAAATGATGAAGAATAAGAAGTTAAAGATGAAAAAGAAGTTAAAGAAACTCAAATTGAGAAAGAAGAAGAAATGCTTGAAGGAATTCGGGAAAATGATGAAGATGAAGAAGTCAAAGAAACTCAAGAAATTGAGAAAGAAGAAATACTTGAAGAAATTCGGGAAAATAATGAAGTTAAAGATGAAAAAGAAGTTGAAGAAACTCAAATTGAGAAAGATGAAGAAATACTTGAAGGAATTCAAGAAAATGATAAGGACAAATAAGAAGTCGGGCTTCACGGTGGCAGAGGGGTTAGTGCGTCTGCCTCACAATACGAAGTTCCTGCAGTCCTGGGTTCAAATCCAGGCTCGGGATCTTTCTGTGTGGAGTTTGCATGTTCTCCCCGTGAATGCGTGGGTTCCCTCCGGGTACTCCGGCTTCCTCCCACTTCAAAAGACATGCACCTGGGGATAGGTTGATTGGCAACACTAAAATTGGCCCTAGTGTGTGAATGTGAGTGTGAATGTTGTCTGTCTATCTGTGTTGGCCCTGCGATGAGGTGGCGACTTGTCCAGGGTGTACCCTGCCTTCCGCCCGATTGTAGCTGAGATAGGCGCCAGCGCCCCCCGCGACCCCGAAAGGGAATAAGCGGTAGAAAATGGATGGATGGAAATAAGAAGTCAAAGAGGACAAAGAAAAAGTCAAAGAAGTTGAAGTTCGAGAAGACAAAGAAAAAGGCAGAGACAAAGGAAAAGACGGAGAAGACAGGCAGTTTTTTTTCCCGCTCCTTCAAAATAAGGGGGAGTAGGCTCAGCTGGACTAAAGCCCAGCTTGACTTTGGCGATTGGTTTCGTCTCTCCACAGTTCTCCGACAGCTGGGTAAGACAAACCATGGTCCTACGCAAGATGGCGGCCAGGAGGCGGAGTATGCAGCGGAGCGGAGAGACGGGGCGCGCCTGAAGAGACGCTGCAGCGATCAAAACCAGGGGTGGAGCTGAAAGAGCGGCCAACCGACACTGCGAGCGACTTATTGAAAAATAAAGGGTTAAACCTGTGCAAAGCGATGTCCTCCGTCAATGATCCTTGCAACCCACACGATGGTGGCAGGAAGCCATTCACAGTATAGTAAAAAGAAAAACATATGTCTTGTCTTACATAAGGATTGTGACTGAAAGGCGAAATAAAAAAGTGCAGTTGCCCTTTAAAACTTGCTGGTTATTGCATGTTTTAGTGTTAGTGGATTCATTAAGACAATTATAGTCTAGTCAGTTTTATTTCTCCAGCGCCAATTCACAACAGAGGTACGCACACGCACGAGCAGGTCTAGAACCACGCTCCTCTTACTCAAATGGGCTTCTTTGTTTTTCCCAGGAAATGTCCAAGAGGCCTCAAGACTGCTGGGCTGCAAAGATGTCAGAGTCAACTGTTTGGATGAGGTAACAACATTGAAAGTACTTCAATGCCTTGTGGAGGACAAACGTGCATGAATCTTGGACATCTGTTTCTTTATGAACGCCGCATGCCTGACTTGAAAACGTTGGCTTCTCCTCAGGAAGAGGACCCTCATGTTCTCTTATCTTTGTTTTGCTAGGGCCTCTAAGCTCACGTCAGTCATCTGTCTGTAACTGATGTTTTGTCAAGTTGTTAGTGCTTGACCTTAAAGCTCAGGGGTCTCCAAGCTCAGGCCCTTGGGGCAAGTGTGGCCCGCCAGCCTCCACAATCTGGATTTTCAAGTTAATTTTCGTTAACATTAAAGTTGAATTATTGCAAAGGTGCTGCCATTTAATTGATAATGTCAATACAGTCAGTCAATGACCATGGATGTTACACCAAAACATCTTGTGCTTAGAAGGAAAATATGTACCAATTCAGAGAACCTTTCACTCCCATGGGGTAAATGATAAAAAACCAAGAAAGAAAGTTAACACGTGGTATACAACACACAACCTGCCCACTATACTATGTGGATATTATAAAATTGTCCACACACAATTCAAAACTACACCCATCTTAATCCTCTAAAAAGCATTGTGGGTAATATGCAGAATACTTTATTCACACTTCTACATATTTGGCATATTTTAGTTGTTTGATGTTTCTCATTGATAACATTTTTAACAAGGTCGCCAGTGAAGTAAACAAGGTAAGAGCGGTTCACATATTCTTATTATACCATCCCCAGAATCTTAATGTTTTATTGTTTACTCTTCATATTGCAGTGATGGGAGTGTTAATGTTTTGTTCAGTCTGTTAGTTACAGCGTGTTTTAATTAATGCTTTAACAAACTAAAGTGTCTGATCATTTCCTAATAGTATTGTAAATCCCTTATCTTTTTTTTTTGTACAAAATGATCGTTGATACGTTACAATCAGTGCTCGCTGACACAAAAAAGGGTCCTTGTGTGTATTTGTGCGTCTGAGTCAAAATGTTTTGTGACCCCATGCAGGATTCATAGCAAAGAAATGTGGTAATCAGCACAATCTCTGACCTTTTTATGTACATTAATATTTTATTATAGGCCCTTTCAGGCACTTTTGGTTCCTAGATCTATAGGTTCCTGTAGAAGTGTCTGGTTTGTGTTTCCACCGCATTTCATAGTTCAGGGTTGTTTATACATACAGGGATGATGACGTATGGAAGAGTGGTTTACTATATTTCTTTACTGATATCATGTAAACAGTCAGACAATAGTAGGTCAGTTTTTTTACCAAAAATTAAATAATTGAAATATAAAGCAAAACGATTTTTTTAAAATAACGTGTACCGAAATATTCATAAAAAGTCTAGCTTTTTTTCCCTTTTTCCAACAGTCAGAAAGTCGTCCTCAGTAAATGATGAATTCATGAGGGTCAGGCGACTCCTTTTGGTCCATTTTAGCTATAAATAATAAATATCAGTGTTTATCTCACGCCGAAAACCCAAACACATAGACTTTAGCGTTAGCTTGTTACTATTAGCTTTCTGTTCACTCTGAGGCTAATAACTACACAAATGGAGTGTCACTGACTACTTTTACAACATGTAATAGTTAGTATATGATGATTTGAATTTTGTTCCCTTCATGTACTACCGCCTTTATTTCGCATTTATTCAATGAAGTCAGAGTAGCTGATGTCTCCGCTTTGAGTCCGGCTTAATGTAAATTCATTTAAGAGTCCATTCATTCATCGTAATGTCAATAAACTGCATATAGTTTAAAGACTACGGCTTAGTACTGCAAAATAGTTTCACTTATCAGCGATCTTCAGAACAAAATCTCCTGCCTTTCGAAAGCTACTTTCGTTCTTCTTTCTCTCCGTTGTCAAGTTTGTTGTAATAGAAATACACAAGAAATAACAAACAAGCCCGCAGCGTACATTACAATGGCAGTCGTGTGTTTGGAAGATACATTTTAGGAACGCCCCTAACTGTGTTCAGCCAATCAGTTTGATAGCACAGCCTGCCCCTGAAAAAGTTCATGGTCGCTTGGAAAAGTCTCACCTAACTCGGAGGAACTCCAAAAGCTTCCTGAAGAACTAAATCTACTCTGGTAGTTTATGGTGGAAACACAGGGGGAACTTTATTTACCCGGGTAGTGGGGAAGTTCCTGTGGTGGAAAAGGTTCTTATGACTCAAACTTGTTGAAATGCATAATCTGTCTACTTGCAGTGCGGCATGACGCCGCTCATGCACGCTGCCTACAAAGGCAAAGCAGACATGTGCAAGTTGCTTCTGCAACACGGCGCCGACGTCAACTGCAACCAACACGAGCACGGCTACACGGCGCTCATGTTCGCTGGCCTGTCGGGTGCGTTGTCGACTTTGCAAATGCAAATTTCACATCAATTTCTTCACTCAAACCTCCTTTCCCTTTGTGCTCTGGCAGGGAAGATGGACATCACGTGGATGATGTTAGACGCCGGGGCGGAAACTGACGTGGTCAACTCTGTAGGAAGAACCGCTGCGCAGATGGCAGCGTTTGTTGGTGCGCCGCACACACACATGCGTTGGTTGACTACAGTGTCATTTCTCTATAAAATTGTTATAAGTACACCTCTGCATAATATTATATCCTTATTAAAATTAAATAAAACTGTAAAAAATATATAAAGCAATTACTAACTTTAATAACTTTATTGACATCGATTTTTAGTCTGTAACAGAAAATATTTAAAGTGCATCAACTGCATAATCTTTGTTAAACACATTATTTGACCAAGTTGCACCATTTGATTCCATCCATCCATTTTCTACCGCTTATTCCCTTTCGGGGTCGCGGGGGGCGCTGGCGCCTATCTCAGCAAAACAAAATTACAATTTTATAATTAACTCCATGAATAATAATAAATACAAACTGATCAGCAATGTTAACTCAGGAGTCCAAAATATACACAACTTTAACCTACAAAACAAAAATTAATTTAAAAAAATTCTGATATATATATATATATATTTTAAATCAAACCAAAGAAGTCAGGATTATTGTCTATAATTAGCACATGTTGTAGTGCGCAGCTTTTGGAAGCATGGTTTGAAGCATGATATTGCACGATACTGATAAAGCGTGTTCCCCGGGGTCATACGTACCCTCCCAGGCATTGCATCGGGCCTGCCCCCTTTCTGAGAAGGACTGCACCCGAGGAAGCCAATTTTGTCTTTATATTTAATACACAGCACTAGTTACGATGCATAGTTGTAATATTGACCTGGTGTGAAATTTAAAAAAATTACATTGATTGTCCACATGCCACTGTTTTAACAAGCCTGAGGGGCAGTTACGCTTGAACCCTATGAATTCTGCCTCGCAACAAGTAGTGAAGCCATTCTGTTCATCTTCTAAATTAGTTTTCTTCGCATTTTGCCATGTAGTTGGTGGCCAACCAGTTGGTCCCCTCTAAAAAGAACATAATCACTTGACCTTTAAATTAGATTTTTGAAACGGTGTCATCTTTTCTCAAACTCTTTAATTTAAATTTTTTAGGGCAACACGACTGCGTCACTGTCATCAACAACTTCTTCTCCCGCACCCGACTCGACTACTACACCAAAGTTCAGGGTTTGGAGAAAGAACCAAAGTTGCCACACAAATTGGCGGGACCCCTGCACAAGGTCATCATGAGCACCAACCTCAATCCAGTCAAGGTAAAAAAAAAATCCCCCAAATAAGCTGAAAGGTGGACATGCATTACACTGCTGTAGCAATTAAATTGAAATGTTTAAAATACAAATAAACCTCAAACTTGCATGGTATAACATCAAGGCTGAAAATAAACATCAAGACAAATTTTCAGAAATCCGAACGCTGTTTCGATTTGTTGTGGTGAAGAAGGAGCTGAGCCGAAAATAAAACCTCTCAATTTACCGGTCGATATATGTTCCCATCCTCACCTATGGTTATGACCAAAAGGACAGGATCACGGGTACAAGTGGCCAAAATGAGTTTCTGCCGCCAGGTGGCAGGTCTCTCCCTTAGAGATGGGGTGAGAAGCTCTAACATCCGGGAGGAACTCAGAATAAAGCCGCTGCTCCTGCACATCAAGAGGAGCCAGATGAGGTGATTCGGGCATCTGCTCAGGATGCCTTCCTAGAGACGTGTTAAGGGCACGTCTGACCGGCAGGAGGCCGCGTGGAAGACCCAGGACACGTTGGGGAGACTGTGTCCTGGCTGGCCTGGGAACGCCTTGGTATCCCCCGGGAGGAGCTGGACGAGGTGGCTGAGGAGAGGGAAGTCTGTGCTTCTCTGCTTAGGCTGCAGCCCCCGCAACCCCACCACGGATAAGCGGAAGAAAATGGATGGATGGACACATTTCAGTGTGTTTGTGCAAACATAAGTCCCAATATAACAAAGCAGTGTTAACCACAGGACTGCAATCTATCTGGGACAGAGGATTGCATAGTTGGACATGTCGCATGTTTTTATACAGTTGTAGGTGAGAAAAAATGTGAGCCAAAAAACATGAAAAGCAGCGCAAATTGGGTTTAGAAATACAAATGAACTCTCTATTGTCGCTTTTTGGTGAGATGGGACGGCCTGGCGAAGTTGGGAGAGTGGCTGTGCCAGCAATCTGAGGGTTACTGGTTCAATCCCCACCTTCTACCATCCTAGTCACGTCCATTGTCCTTGAGCAAGACACTTCACCCTTGCTCCTGGTTAGCGCCTTGCATGGCAGCTCCTGCCATCAGTGTGTGAATGGTTGATTGTGGAAATAGTGTCAAAGCGCTTTGAGTTCCTCAAAAAAAAGGTAAAAAAGCGCTATACAAGTACAACCCATTACCATTCAATACTTGCTTTATGTTCTTTAATCAAAGAAGAAAAAAACGCAATATTTGTCACAAGATGAAAAAGACTAGCTAAAATGCTATGATTATACGGTAAATATAGAATCAATATTTTTAAGTTGGCGACTCTGATCCTTCTTGCTATGTCTTCTTATTTTCTGGCAGACCAGGGGCGTATAACGTGGGTTAAAAAGCAGTTATAGTGCTATTTACTGTTAGTTATTTGCAAACATTACATTTTGTTAATGAGTGAAGGCAAACAGATCGCGGCAAATTTAATTGTGGTGGTCTGTTACATAAATAAATAAATAAACTTCAGGGTCACATGGCGATGACAGACACAATAGGTTGTAGTCCCTTGATGTCAAGTCCAGTGGTGGGCCAGCGAGCGTCTGTCACCATTTTGCCTTTCTCAAAGAAAAATGCGCTATGTTTGTGTTTTATGCTGTTGGAACTGTTCAAATTGCGAAAAGGATAACAGTTTCTTCAGTTTCCCAAGATGTAATCAAGACAGGCGAAAGAGTGCAAAAAACGAAAAGAAAAGCAAAGGATCAGCGTCGACGAATGCATTAGTTTGCAGTGATCACTTTGTTTGATATACTTTTATTGTTTAGTATTTCCCAATTTAGGTTTTATCTTTATATTATTTGTATCTTTTTGTTTGGGAGTTCTTTAAACACATTTTTGCTACCAGTGTTTTTGAAGAACCAACTTGGCAAGTCTAAATAAAATAAATCAAACGTGAGCAAAACCTAAAAGAGCTCAGGTATTACCAAATGCAGCAATCATAAATAGTTGTCAGCACATACACAACATTGACATTTAAAGTTATATTTTGATAAAGACGGGAAAAAAACATGCATACTCGTAACGGGGCGTGCAACAACAATAAAACTAACATGGGTGTAGATGCAAAGTTGAGTTGAGTTTGAGTTTATTTCAAACATGCAAGCATACACCATGATGCGTCCATAATTTCCAGTTTCTCTTTTCAACATGTTCGAAAAGGAGTAAGAAGATGCAGAGCTTTTTTAATCCTACCCCTTTTACATACGTTTGTTCACCTCCTGTTCTCAATATATTCACAATATACTCCATAATTAATCCCAATTAAAAAAAAAAAAAAAATCATAATTGGTGAATTAAGTTATCTGCGATGAGGTGGCGACTTGTCCAGGGTGTACCCCGCCTCCCGCCCGATTGTAGCTGATAGGCACCCGCGACCCCAAAGGGAATAAGCGGTAGAAATGGATGGATGGAATTAAGTTATATTTCATATGATGAGATGAGTAAGATTATTTTGAGAATGAATGAATGGATGGATGAAATACATTCAGAATGTTTATCATGGTTCTTCTTTGTACTTTGTAAACTCTTTAAGTTTGAAGAGTTTCTTGAAGTGGATCATATTAGTACATTGATTGCTTTGCTTAATCCATTCCATAATTTAATTCCACATACAAATATACTGAAGGTCATAAGTGTTGTACGTGCATACAAATATTTTAAATTACATTTTTCTTTAAGATTATATTTCTCCTCTTTTGTTGAGAAGAATTGTTGTATATTCTTGGGTAGCAGGTTATAGTTTGCTTTGTGCATAATTTTAGCTGTTTGCAAATTCACTATGTTGTGGAATTTCAGTATCTTTGATTCAATAAATAAAGGATTTGTATGTTCTCTATATCCAACATTATGTATTATTCTAATTGAGCTTTTTTGTAGCACCGTTAGTGAATGAAGTGTACTTTTTTAATTATTTCCCCATATTTATAACATGTTTTGCTTTATTCATTATTGACGTGTTTCTTGCTACTTTGTTGTATATTTTTTACATGAGGTTTCCAGTTCAATTTATCATCAATCATTATACCTAGAAATTTGGTTTGTTACTCTTTCAATTTCTATTCCGTCCATTTGTATTTGTGTTGGACTTTCTCTTCTACTGTTACCAAATAGCATTATATAACTGAGATTCAAAGGTAGTCTGTTTTTGTCAAACCATCTTTTTAATTTATTTCTTTTATTTGTATTATCTTCTATGTGTTCTCTCCTGAACAAAACGCTGTTGTATCACCCGCAATTAGTACTAACTTTAAATATTTTCTAACTTTACAAATGTCATTTATATAGAGATTGAATAATTTAGGTCCTAGAATTGATCCCTGGGGTACACTACAGGATATATTTAGTGTTGTAGGTGTGTGTTCGCCTAGCTTCACGTATTGAGACCTGTTCGTTAGATAACTCCTTATCCAGTTTAAGACTAACGCTGTGATGCCATATTGTTCTAGTTTTTTGATTTAAATATTGTGATTAATTGTGTCAAATGCTTTAGTAAGATCCATAAACAGTGCTGCCACACATCTATTGCATAGGTAATTTCTTCTGTAATTTAAATTAAAGCCATTGAAGTTGAAACATTAGGTCTTTATCCATATTGGTTCTCTTCAAGTATTCTATTTTTGTTTGTGAAACTCTGTAATCTGTTATTGAAGAGTTTTCAATGATTTTAGAAAATTATGGAAGTAAAGAAACAGGTCTACTATTTGTAAATTTGATGTTTGTCTCCAGTCTTTTAAATAGGTGATATTTTAGCTATTTTAATTTTGTTTGGAAATTTACCTGTTCTAAATGATAGTTAAATCATGAAATGCAATCTTAACCAAACAAAAACTATACACGCATTATCCGGGAGAGTCTTGATACTAATTAGCTTGACCCAGACACACACAAAGAAGTTATAGACTTCCATGCTTTTCCTAGTTTCCATCTGTTTTGTCACGTAGAATTACGTCTGGAGCACCGATAGTTCAACATGTCTGGGAACACGACTGTCTGATAATCCTTGGGATCGTTTGACTAGTCTTTTTTTTTTTTTTTTGATAATGTATAGGGATCTATTCCAGTGGTTCTCAAATGGGGGTACGCGTACCCCTGGGGGTTCTTAAAGGTATGCCAAAGGGTTCGTGAGATTTTTTTTAAATATTTCTAAAAATAGCAACAATTCAAAAATCCTTTATAAACATATTTATTGAATAATACTTCAACAAAATATGAATGTATGTTCATAAACTGTGAAAAGAAATGCAACAATGCAATATTCAGTGTTGACAGCTAGATTTTTTTGTGGACATGTTCCATAAATATTGATGTTAAAGATTTGTTTTTGTGTGAAGACATTTTTAGAATTAAGTTCATGAATCCATCCATCCATCTCTCCATTTTCTACCGCTTATTCCCTTTGGGGTCGCGGGGGGCGCTGGTGCCTATCTCAGCTACAATCGGGCGGAAGGCGGAGTACACCCTGGACAAGTCGCCACCTCATCGATATTACAATCCCCAAAGAGGGCACTTCAAGTTGATGATTACTTCTATGTGTAGAAATCTTTATAATTGAATCACTTGTTTATTCTTCAACAAGTTTTTAGTTATTTTTATATCTATTTTTTCCAAATAGTTCAAGAAAGACCACTACAAAATGAGCAATATTTTGCATTGTTATACAATTTAATAAATCAGAAACTGATGACATAGTGCTGTATTTTACTTCATCTCTTTTTATCAACCAAAAATGCTTTGCTCTGATTAGGGGTACTTGAATTAAAAAAATGTTCACAGGGGGTACGTCTCTGAAAAAAGGTTGAGAACCACTGATCTATTCTATTTGCCAATATCTTCTTTTAATGGTAAGATTTAGGCCCCTAGCGTACTCCGATATTTCACACTCTGTTTAATGCTCAGTAGCCACGCTGTTTTGGTGGCTCACCACTTTTTTTTTTACTTCTGTTCAAAAGTCACTTGATGGAGTACAACCTGTTCCCCTAATTCTTGCAGATGGTGATGCTGGTGAAGGAGAACCCGCTGCTGGCCGAGCCGGAGGCTTTGGACAAGTGTCGGCGCGTAATGGAGCTTATCTGCGAGAAGTGCATCAAGCAGCAGGACATGAACGAGGTGCTCGCCATGAAGATGCACTACATCAGCTGCGTGCTGGGCAAGTGTGCCTCCTTCCTTAAGGACCGCGATGACAAGCTGGACGGCCTTATGAAGAGGTGAGTGGGCGGAGACCGTGTGGACGCCATTACAGTGGGAGGCAATACAAACACAATAGTTAAAGCCCACTGCTGAAGCTCTACACCAGGGGTGTGTTCAAACTAGGTCTGTGGGATATGACCTTTTTTTGATATCTCAATATTTTTAGGCCATGTCATGATACACAATATATATCTCGATATTTTGCCTTAGCCTTGAATTAACACTTGATACATACAATCACAGCAGTATGATGATTCTATGTGTCTACATTAAAACATTCTTGTTCATACTGCATTAATATACGCTCATTTTAAACTTTCATGCAGAGAGGGAAATCACAACTAAGTCAATTGACCAAAACTGTATTTATTAAGCAGTGGCACAAACATTCATGTAATTTCAAAACGGAAAGTGTAAGATTGTCAGAGACATTTTAAAACAGGCTATTAGTGCACTTTTGTGCATGATGTCACTAAGATGACTTATAAAACCACTAAATTAAAGTCCACTTTTTGTACAGTATGCCACTACAGTAGTTTAAAACAAATAAAGTGCACTTTTGTGTATGATGTCACACAAGATATTTCAATAAATGTCAAATACAAATTTGCTGCATAATAGGAAATCAAATCGTGGTCGTCCTCCGCTAAGTGGTAGGTTACTGCGGACATTATCTCCTTTTGTTGTTGACTATTTTTTTCATACGGTGTTGATCTGGAAATGTTTGCCCCGGCATTTTGATGTTGTGGGTGTGTGGCACCGAATGGAGATGTTGAAATGCGGAGTAAGCACTATTCAGTCTCTAGCTGGTGACTTTTCAATTAGTATTTTACAAATACATTCTTTAAAATTCCTACAATGTGAATTCCTGGATTTTTTTTTTCATATTCTGTCTCTCACAGTTGAAGTATGCCTATGATGAAAATTACAGACCTGTCATCATTTTAAGTGGGAGAACTTGCACAATCGGTGGTTGACTAAATACTTTTTTGCCCCACTGTAGTTGAATAGCCCTGCAATAAATCTTCAAGATGTGTGTGTACTTCGTTGAGCTCCACAGAAGGTTTTGTGCTTGAAGGCATTGCAAACTCCTTCCAGATATCAAAAAGTAATGAACCAATCAGGATCGCCGGGCAGGATTTCATGGATGTGACATAGCGCCAAAGGGACTGTTTGATTTAACAATAGTGGCACGCAACCCTCGCTGCGTCGTGTGCTGACATTGATTCTGCTATTGCAACTGTTTTGTCGAATCTATTGAATATTAATTCTTTAAAAGATGAACAGAGAACAGTTATGAAGGTTTTTCTTGGTGGCAAGGATGTTTTGGCTCTTGTTCTGACTGGGTTTGGATTTCCCAGCGTCGCTCTCATTAGCGTCGCAGGTTGATTTCGATGTGTGTGTTGCAACTTGTCCAGGGTGTACTCCGCCTTCTGCCCGACTGTAGCTGAGATAGTCACTAGCGACCCCAAAGGAAATAAGCGGTAGAAAATGGATGGATGGTTGAAGTAGCACGTCATTCAAGATAATGGACAAGTGGTTTATCCCATCACGTACAACTTATTTTTTTTACAAAGCCCCGCCTTCTGAAATACATCTTTTGAGAACTCCCAGATCGATGTGTGGTCAGGTTACTAAAAATGCCCTGTGCCACCCTTTTCAGATACTGACATTGGCACCATCTGCAGGATCGTATGTGATAATGCCTCAATGTTAAAACGTTCAAAATCTCACCTCTAACACGGGTGAAGTTGAGCAACAAAAATAGGGTTTTTAAGTATCGTATTTTTCAGAGTATAAGTCGCTCCGGAGTATAAGTCGCACCTGCCGTAAATGCATAATAAAGGAGGGGAAAAAACATAAGTCGCACTGGAGTATGTCGCATTTTTTGGGGAAATTTATTTGATAAAACCGAACACCAAGAAAAGACATTTGAAAGGCAATTTAAAATAAATAAAGAATAGTAAACAACGGGCTGAATAAGTGTACGTTATATGACGCATAAATAACCAACTGAGAACTTGCCTGGTTTGTTAACGTAACATATTATGGTAAGAGTCATTCAAATAACTATAACATATAGAACATGCTATACGTTTACCAAACAATCTGTCACTCCTAATCGCTAAATCCCATGAAATCTTATACGTCTAGTTTCTTACGTGAATGAGCTAAATAATATTATTTGATATTTTACGGTAATGTGTTAATTTCACACAAGTCGCTCCTGAGTATAAGTCGCACCCCTGGCCAAATTATGGAAAAAACTGCGACTTATAGTCCGAAAAATATGGTAGTTTGTTTCTGTGCCAATGTGTTTTTGTCGTCCCGCAGCCTTTTAAAGGGTCGAGACGACGACGGCTTCCCGGTGTACCAGGAAAAGTTTGTCCGAGAGTGCATCCGCAAGTTTCCCTACTGCGATGCCACCCTGCTGCAGCAACTGGTCCGCAGCATCGCCCCAGTGGAGATTGTGAGTTTGACAACTCGCTGAGACATTATCTTCACTGGCATAGGAACTACTATTGCTCTTCCTGTGACAGGGCAGCGACCCAACCGCGCTCTCAGTGCTGACTCAGGCCGTCACAGGTCAGGTCGGCTTCATGGACACAGAGTTCTGCACGTCGTGCGGGGAGAAGGGAGCTGAGAAGAGATGTTCAGTCTGTAAAATGGTGAGCATGCTGACCTCCACCAGTGCCTCTTAATATATTGGATCTTAGCCTATAAGAACCCAGAACAGGAACATAATGAGGAATCTACCTTTCATGGCAGCTCCCGCCATCAGTGTGTGAATGTGGAAATAGTGTCAAAGTGCTTTGAATATCTTAAAGGTAAAAAAGGGCTAATCCAGTATAATCCATTTAACTCAAACCATTGAGGTGTTGCAGAGATATTTATAAAACAATCTTGTCCTACTTCATACTTCCTCCAAACGAAACTTTCGGAATTTGCCCCATTGGTGATGTTTTTCCCAACTGTAATGTCAGCGGCTAGATTCCCTCAGTGCTTTGCGCTAGGCTGCCAGTGTAGTCCGCTAGGCTGCCAGTGTAGTCCGCGCTGTCATCAATAAGCTCCTTCCTTTACGCTATCCTCTTGTTGTGGGGCAGACTGGCTCATACATGCACATGCATCCTCCGCTGTTGCCATTTCTAATACAAAGTACTATATAGTTCTAACTTATGTCTGTCAGTAGAATCGCCAGGTAAACGTTAAAAACTACAACATGGCTGACTGGGAAAAAGAGAGTCATAGTGGAGGCACATAAGACCACCCACACAAAGACATATTCTGAAAATGTTGACCAAAGACCCACCATTACATATTATGTAGAACACAAGGAAGTTTCTATAATGTAAAAAAAAATCATAATATGACCTCTTTAAGACTACAAGCTCTAACAATGTTTCCTAGCTTGTTTTATTTTCATTAATAAGAAATAGGGTAAAACTGTTTAATTATATGTGAAATGCACTAGAAAACATTACAATCACTAAATGGCTTTAAATTGAAGACAAAAAATAAGCCATTAGATGTGAGCTACCTTCTTCACATGTGTTAACCTGACACACTGACATTGTTGGGGAAACCACAAGTAAAGACAAAGGGCGACACCATGAAAGCTGTCCAGGCTTACAAATATCTGGGTGCACATGTGGACAGCAACCTGGATGGTCTGTAAACACGGATGCACCGTACAAGAAGAGTAAGAGCAGGTTTTTCGTCATACGGAGTCTTAGGTCTTTTAATGTTTGCACGGGGATGCGGCTCGTGTTTTATCACTCTGTGGTTGAAGTGTCCTGACTTTTGAGGCTGCCTGCCGAGGCGGCAACATAATACCAAGACACACTGGACGGCTGGACAGGCTGAGGAAGACAGCCAGTTCAGTGCTGGAGAGAGGGTTGGACACACGCAACTCTGTAGTTGAAAGATGGAGGAGAGATAAACTGCGGCCCATATGGGAGAATATTACCCCCTTCTCCCCCGCATCATGGCAGACCAGAGCAGCAGCCGAAGCCGGAGTCTCATTTCTCTGCACTCTGGGAATAAACGATACAAAAGGTACTTCGTCCCAGCACCCAGTAGGAGGCATTTGAACAACTAAGGCCCTTATCATAATTAAGACTCTACAGTCCGGACATGTATCTTTTTTAATAGTTTTTTAGATGTAACCAGTGTCCATCCATCCATCCATTTTCTTCTGATTATCCGAGGTCGGGTCGCGGGGGCGCCAGCCTAAGCAGAGAAGCCCAGACTTTCCTCTCCCCATCCACTTCGTCCTGCTCCTCCCGGGGGATCCTGAGGCGTTCCCAGGCCAGCCGGGAGACAGTCTTCCCAACGTGTCCTGGGTCTTCCCCTTGGCCTCCCGCTGGTTGGATGTGCCCTAAACACCTCCCGAAGGAAGGCGTTCGGGTGGCATCCTGAGCAGAGGCCCGAACCACCTCATTTGGCTGCTCTCAATGTGGAGGAGCAACTGCTTTACGCTGAGTTCCTCCGGGATGACAGAGTTTCTCACCCGATATCTAAGGGAGAGACCCGGCGAAGGAAACTCTTTTCGGCCGCTTGTACCCGTAATCTTGTCCTTTCGGTCATAACCCAAAGCTCATGATCATAGGTGAGGATGGGAACGTAGATCGACCGTTAAATTGAGAGCCTTGCCTTTCGGCTCAGCTCCTTTACCACAACGGATCGATACAGCGTTCGCATTACTGAAGACCCGCACCAATCCGCCTGTCGATCTCACGATCCACTCTTTCGTCACTCGTGAACAAGATTCTGAGGTACTTCAACTCCTCCACTTGGGGCAGGATCTTCTCCCCAACCTGGAGATGGCACTCCACCCTTGCCTGGGTGAGAACCATGGACGTGCCTTGGAGGTGCTGATTCCCATCCCAGTCGCTTCACACTCTGCTGCAAAACTATCCAATAAGAGCTGAAGATCCTGGCCAATTGAAGCCATCAGGACCACATCATCTGCAAAAAACAGAGATCTAATCCTGTAGCCACCAAACCGGAACCCCTTAACGCCCTGACTGTGCCTAGAAATTCTGTCCATAAAAGTTATGAACAGAATCGGTGACAAAGGGCAGGCTTGGCGGAGTCCAAGCCTCACTAGACACGGGACCGACTTCCTGCCCGCAATGCGGACCAAACTCTGACACTGATTATACAGGGAGCGGACGGCCACAACCGATACCCTATACACTCTGAGCCCTCCCCACAGGACTTCCCGGGGGACACGGTTGAATGCCTTCTCCAAGGCCACAAAGCACAGGTAGACTGTTTGGGCAAACTCCCATGCACCCTCAAGGACCCTGCCTAGAATATAGAACTGGTCCTCCGTTCCACGACCAGTACGAAAACAACACTGGTCCTCCTGGATCCGAGGTTCGACTACCTTCTCCTGATGTCCACGCGAAGTTGCAGAGTTTTGTCAACCAAAACAGTCCCCCAGCATCCAGGAGCCTTAAGGAACTCCGGGCAGTTCTCATGTTTGCCACCGAGGAGCTTTATAACTACCTCGGCAACCTCAGCCCCAAAAAGAGGAGAGCCCACCACAGATGCCCCAGGCACTGCTTCCTCATAAGAAGACATGTTGGTGGGATTGAGGAGGTCTTAGAAGTACTCCCTCCACCTATCCACAACAGCCGCAGTAGATGTCAGCAGCACACCATCCTCATCATACATGGTGTTGACAGTGCATTGCTTCCCCCCCGGAGGTGGCGGATAGTGGTCCAGAATCGCTTCGAAGACGGCCAGAAGTCGTTTTCTATGGCTTCACCAAACTCCTCCCATGTCCGAGTTTTTGCCTCTGTGACCGCTGAAGCCGCACTTTACTTGGCCTGTCGGTACCTGTCCGCTGCCTCTGGAGTCCCATAAGCCAAAAGGACCCGATAGGACTCTTTCTTCAGCTTGACGGCATCCCTCACCGACACCAGCAGGTTTTAGGATTAACGCCACGACAGGCACCTACCACATTGCGGCCACGGCTCAAATCAGCCACCTCAACAATAGAGGCATGGAACATAGTCCACTCGGACTCAATGTCCAGCACCTCCCTCGTGACATGTTCAAAGTTCTTCCGGAGGTGAGAATTGAACCTCTCTGACAGGAGACTCTGCTAGGCGTTCCCAACAGACCCTCACAATGCGTTTGGGCCTGCCAGGTCTGTCCAGCATCCTCCCCCACCATCGGAGCCAGCTCACCACTAAGTGGTGAAAGCTCTGGCCCTCTCGTCACCCGACTGTCCAAAACATGAGGCTGCAAATCCGATGACACAACTACAAAGTCAGTCATGGAACTGCGGCCGAGGGTGTCCTAGTGCTAAGTGCACATATGGACACCCTTATGTTTGAACATTGTGTTTTGTTATGGACAATCCGTGACGAGCACAAAAGTCCAATAACAAAGCACCACTTGGGTTCAGATCCAGGCGACCATTCTTCCCAATCACGCCTCTCCAGATCTCACTGTCGTTGCCAACATGCGCGTTGAAGTCCCTCAGCAGAACAAGGTAATCCCCCGGGGGAGCATTCTCTAGTACTCCCTCAAGAAAACCCAAAAAGAGTGGGTACTCTGAACTGCTGTTTGGTGCATAAGCACAAACAACAATCGGGTCCCGTCCCCCAACCCGAACGTGGAGGGAAGCTACCCTCTTGTCCACTGGGTTAAAGTCCAACGTGCAGGCTTTGAGCAGGGGGAAACAAGAATTGCCACCCTAGCCTGTCGCCTCTCATTGCTGGCAACGCCAGAGTGGAAAAGAGTCCAGCCCCCCTCGAGAGAACTGGTTCCAGAGCCCTTGCTGTGCGTCGAAGTGAGTCAGACTATTTCTAGCTGGAACATCGCGCAAAAGCTCAGGCTCCTTCCCTCCCAGCGAGGTGATGTTCCACTTCCCAAGAGCTGGCTTATTAGCTGAGGATCTGACCACCAACTGCCCTGCCTTCGGTTTCCGCCCATCTCACACTGCACCCGACCTCTATGACCTCTCCCATAAGTGGTGAGCCCATTGGAGTGGAGACCCACGTTGCCTCTTCGGGCTGAGCCATCGTGCCCCACCTCTGGGCCTGGCTCCAGAGGGGAGCCCCGGTGACCCGCGTCTGAGCGAGTGAAATCTAGGTCCTGGATTTGTACTTTTCATAAAGGTCTTTGAGCTGCTCTTTGTCTGATCCCTCACCTAGGACCTGTTTGTCTTGTGAGACCCTACCGGGGGCTTCTATGCCCCCGGACAACATAGCTCCTAGGATCATTGGGACACGCAAACTCCTCTACCACGATAAGGTGGCAGCTCAGAAAGGAGGTAACCGGTGTCCATTTATCTTTATTTCTGCCTGGTTTCAGTGTTTTGTTTGGACTCTCCTATTAGGTAAGGAGTAGTCCACCCAGATCCTTTTAGTTCAAATGCTGCCTAAAATGATTAGAGGTGGCGAGAATTGAAGTTAAACAATTTATTCTACAAAAAGGAGTTAGTACAAACGGCAATACCAGCGCTGGAGAGAATGAAACGAGTAATTATTCAGAGCAGTCTCCAAAATGGACGCCCTCCTCTCATGCTTTTGTCCTCCTAGGCTGTAATTGAAACTGGAAGTTCACCTGAGCACACACGTTTTCCTCCACCTTTGCTCCCTGCATCCGGCACTTCTGCTCGCGGAACCTAAATGAGATACAGTGTACTAGATACAATATTTGCGAGGATAGAAAACACAAGGTGCATTTATGTTATGTCCTTGATAGGGATGTAACGATCAACGGTATAATAATAAACCGCGGTAAAATTCCAGACAGTTTGGAATACCGAACAACTGTCATTTATTAAGGAAGTTTAGGAAACACTGCTTACTTCCTGGAAAAGGAGTCACAGCAGCGCATGCACACAAGTGTCGTTTGGCTTGAAAAAACATGGTGGAACACAACTACACAGACTTTGCTACGGCGGTTTCCCCTCGGAGTAAACAGAGCTGAGCGCTTGGTTTAAGTTCATTTTCCCTCGCTTCATTTCCGTGAAGTCTCAGCGTGGGTTTAAAGGAGCCATATCTAAGAATTTCATGCCAAGTGATCATTAAATGGCCCTGATATGTCAAAAGGCATTAATAAATCATGTTCTTTTCGAATACCTCTATAACTGATGACAGTAGTTTAGCCAGGATATGCTAATTTCAAAATTAGATTTACAGCCCCGAAATCTTATTTCGATGTCCCGCCCTCAAACTTGCTAATTTCTTCCTCAATAGGGAAATCAGGATTTTTACGTTTTCTTATTACTTGTAATAAATGGAAATGGACATTTCATATGTAAACTATATTGTCCAAAACAGTCTAGGATCTTGTCTAACAATGCTAGTATGTTCGTGCAGCGAATACTTAGTGTGATGCTGAGAAAGCTAGTCAATGACATACAGTATTGGCTAACGGGGGAGAAAAATGCCCGTTAGCCTGTATGTCGATGTGTATTCAAACTGACAACTTTTGTTTGTCGAAAATATATTTTGCCATCTGTGCCTATTTCGTTGTCACTATGCTGACACGCTGAGAGGAAATGGGTTCCAACTAGGGCTGGGCGATATTGCCTTTTTTTAATATCGCGATATTTTTAGGCCATATCGCGATATACGATATATATTACGATATTTTGCCTTGGCCTTGAATGAACACTTGATGCATATAATCACAGCAGTATGATGATTCTATGTGTCTGCATTAAAACATTCTTCTTCATACTGCATTCATATATGCTACTTTTAAACTTTCATGCAGAGAAGGAAATCACAACTAAGTCAATTGAACAAAAGTGTATTTATTAAAGTTATTAAGCAACGGCACAAACATTCAAGTCATTTCCAAAACATAAGTTGCAAGCTTGTCAGAGACATTTTAAGTGTCAAATAAAAATGAGTTGCATAACAGGAAATCAAATAGTATTCGTCCTTCACCATGTGGTATGTTACTAAGGTTATGAAATTCTCTTCATTCTCTAGCGCAAGTGGTGTCAAACTCAAATACAGAGTGGGCCAAAATTTTAAACTGAACAAAGACGCGGGCCAAGGTTGAACAAATTAACCTTTTAATAGGGACCCCAACAAGTTTTGGATTGAATATTGAACAAGTAAGGCTTACATAACTTTATAGTGACATGCAAAATCGAGTTTCAAATAATAATAATAATAATAATAAAATATCTAATTATTGCTCAGTTTGCTACACTGATTTGCTTTAACACTGAATAGAATAGAATAGGATAGAAAGTACTTTGGGTCATGACCGAAAGGATAAGATCACGGGTACAAGCGGCCGAAATGAGTTTCCTCCGCCGTGTGGCGGGGCTCTCCCTTAGAGGGTGAGAAGCTCTGCCATCCGGGAGGGACTCTAAGTAAAGCCGCTGCTCCTTCACATCGAGAGGAGCCAGATGAGGTGGTTCGGGCATCTGGTCAGGATGCCACCCGAACGCCTCCCTAGGGAGGTGTTTAGGGCACGTCCAACCGGTAGGAGGCCACAGGGAAGACCCAGGACACGTTGGGAAGACTATGTCTCCCGGCTGGCCTGGGAACGCCTCGGGATCCCCCGGGAAGAGCTAGACGAAGTGGCTGGGGAGAGGGAAGTCTGGGTTTCCCTGCTTAGGCTGCTGCCCCCGCGACCCGACCTCGGATAAGCGGAAGATGGATGGATGGATGGAGAAAGTACTTTATTGATAGAATAAAAAGTACTGTATTGATCCCTATTGAACGCGCAACGCTTATATAACTTAATAGTGCAAAATCATCTTTCAAAAAACAAACAAAAAAACATCAATGGCATATTAAATAAAATTTGAATAAAAAATTGAATGCCTCTTTTGTATTTGCAGCCTTCTGAGGTAAATGTCAACATTAACTTTTTCCACAGGCTAATACATTTGAAAATAAATGGGGGGGAGGGGTTTGTTGGTAGCGGGGGATTTATATTGTAGCGTCCCAGAAGAGTTATTGCTGCAAAAGGATCTGGGTATTTGTTCTGTTGTGTTGCGGTGCGGATGTTCTCACAAAATGTTTGTCATTCTTGTTTGGTGTGGGTTCACAGTGTCGCGCATATTTGTAACAGTGTTAAAGTTGTTTATACGGCCACGCTCTGTGTGACCTGTATGGCTGTTGACCAAGTATTAGTGCATTCACATACCTGTGTGTAGAAGCCACATATATTACGTGACTGGGCCGGCATGCTGTTTGTATGGAAGAAAACGTTACGTGGCTAACGTTAGCAGCTAACGTTAGCCACGTCGCTACCTCTCTGCCCTTTTTTTTTTTTTTTTTTTTTTTTTAACCTCTCTGCCCTGTGAGGGCGCGTATGTGACATGTTACGTAGGTAAGCCTGCTTGTCTGCGAGAAGGAGAGACAGGAAAGAGCGAGGAGAGCCTGAAGTGTACGCCCGCAGCTAAAAGTCCTGCGTGTGAACGTATATTCGAATATTACGATATAGTCATTTTCTATATCGCACAGAGACAAACCCGCGATATATCGTATATATCGATATCTCCCAGCCCTAGTTCCAACATTAGCAAGTCTGTCATCATGGCAATATGAAACGTACGGAGACAGCCGAATCAAACGATAAAATAATTCCTGATTCGTGTAGCCTATCGGCCTAACTTGGAAAAATGTCTACCATTTAGTTTTGGGCATTCATTAGGCTGCTAAGCATGCTTTACCTTTTTTCACCAGTATAACCATTGCTAGCGTTGGTTGTAATTTGTTTGTCTTTATTTTCTGATAGTACTGACAATAACTATACATAACCATATGATTGCCATTTGTTGTGATATTGTACGCACGCATGACGTACTTCTCTCTGAAAATAGCCTCATTTCTGTGTAAAATGTGTTGGTTAGAGATTTGTCATTGATAAAATGCTTGTCTATTCAGCTATTATGGTCCCAGCACCTCAACCCCTAGTAAGAAGCAGTGGAAGTTTGAAGTTCCTTTTGAGTAGCCCAGTCGATCCAGCTTGATTTGACTACTATCTGGCAACCTTCAGTCAGGAAGAGGGGGAGGGGACTAAATAATTTTGAACGTGATTGCAGTACCATTTCTGACCACAATATTA